>NC_058130.1:604289706-604408805 GCF_016433145.1 Gracilinanus agilis | reverse complement strand
GGAGAGGGCAAGAGAGAGAGAGGGAGAGGGGAAGAGAGAGAGGGAGAGGAAGAGAAAGAGAGGGAGGGAGAGAGAAGGGGAGAAAGAGAGAGAGAGAGAGAGAGAGAGAGAGAGAGAGAGAGAGAGAGAGAGAGAGAGAGAGAGAGAGAGAGAGAGAGAAATCTCAACACATAGGAGATATCAAATTTTAGGTGGGTAATTACTTGCTAACCTCAAAGGGTAGGAAATGATTTTTTCAGTGGGTGAGATAAAATTGCAGGAAGAATCACAATTTCTTCTTATGTTATTCTGCATTGCCCTGTATGTATCTGGTTGAAAACAAAGATTTAACACTAGCATTTTAGCCCTATCTCTAAGAATCATCTCATTGCAACTTTGTTGGGGAGTCATATCTTAGGCTTAAAGAAACCAACCAATCCTAAAGGTCATGGAATTGTGTTATTCTAAGAATTCTCTGCTTTAGTTACTAAGAGAAAGAAAAATTGGGTGCAAGTAATTCTCTCATCCCTCAACTTTTTCCGTCTTGGCACCCAATCTTTTGGAATGTTAATGCTCCAGACCTTTAAACTAATATTTTTCTAGTTATCTATTTAGTTATTGTCACAAAATAATGGTTTACTATTAAGGAAGTCTACAGGATGTTTCCTTGTCTTTCTTATAAGGATCAGTTAGAAGAACATCAGTTCAGTTTTGTTCACTTTAGTTTAAGGGCTTGACACCTCATGCTGATTTTCCTAACTGGAAATCATACTGGTGGTTTTCTTACCTCAGAGAACTTGGTCAATTGGCTGCATTGCTGCCAGAGCAGAACAAAATGAAAGTATATTTGGAAAATATTTAACAAAATAAATAAAAATCCTATAGAACATATTTAATGTTAATGTGTCATTTTCTAAGTTAATATGTTACCTAAAGGGATCCTTATGTACAGGTTAGTGACCCATTTCCAATTCCATTTGACACCATTGTTCCGCATTATTGTGTTGTTGTGGTTCAGTCATTTCAGTCCAGGCCAACTCTTTGTGACGTGGTGTACTCCTGCCCATCAGGTTTTCTCAGCAAAGATTCTGGAGTGGTTTGCCATTTCCTTCTCCACTGAGATACTCTTCTCTCAGAGTCCTTTGTCATTTGTGTAAATCATGGAGACCATTGACTGTGCTATATGTAAAGAATACATAGCCTCTCATGTGATGACCAGTGTAACTCCAGCAGATCATTTGGAACCAATGCTCCTCAGAGTTCCAAAGCTCTGAGACCATGCTCTGAATATCTGTCTGAGATCTGAAAGCTGTCTTATCTAAGAAGCTTAGCAAGGAGGTAAATGCTCCCTGAAGGATTACATATAAGGACTGCTTGACCTAAAGTACAGCCCGCCAAATAGCAAGAATAACTCCTAAAAGAGCTCCATACTACCTCTGGGGTGAGAGATGTGGCAAACAAGTTTTTCTCTCACAAACGGAGGCTTGTGACTCTCACCCTTTCTGGCCTCCCCTGCTTTGATTCACTGAATGATTTTGTGCTGACATTTTCCACTTGGAGAAAATGATTTTGTTGTTTAAAATCTGAAGCATTCTAGCTCTAGAAAATGAAAAACCAAGAGAGAAAGTTAATATCTAAAATGTCTATACCATTGTATAACTTTCAAGAAAGCATCTCACAAATATTACCTTATTTGATCATTATAGCAACTCTATAAGGAGAATGGATATGATAAATGTGGAGAAAATTTTACCCAGAGCTCAAACATTCATCTTCACCAAAGTCAATGGAAAGAAAAATCACAACAGAAGAGAATGGTGCAGTTACCTAGAACCAAAATGGCCTCCAAAGGCTAGATAAAGAAATATGCCAATCCTTGACAGAGGAAGAAGTCCAAGCATGTGGAGCACTGCTTATGTTGTCAAATCCTTTCCTGTGTATTGACTGATTTTCTTAGTTTTTCTCTTACCCTTTTCTTTTTCAAAAATATTCAGTGTTACATGAGAGAGATTTTTGGAGGGAACAAGGATACAAGGGAAATTTAGGCAATGTAGAATTAAAATATATCTAAATGTTTTTAAAAATAACCCTTTAAGATAAATTCTGTTATTATAATAGCTAACATTTATTTAGGATAGCAAGGTAGCCTAGAGTGAAGAGTAGATTCATCTTCCTAAATTCAAAATCTGCTTTCAGACACTTACTAGTTGGGTGACCCTGGGCAAATCACTTAACCCCGTTTATCTTAGTTTCCTCATCTGTCAAATGAATTAGAGAAGGAGATGGCAAACTACTTCAGTAGCTCTGGCAAGAAAACCCCAAATGGGGTCATTGAAAGTCCGACATGATTGAAAAACAGCTTCAACACAACAAAACATTTATATATAGCACTTACTATGCGCCAAGCACTGTGCTGAACATTTTACAATTATTATCTCATTTGATCCTTACAAGAATCCTGGGAGGTAGGTGCTGTTATAATCCCCTTTTTACATATGAGAAAACTGAGGCAAAAAGGTTGAGTGGCTTTTATGGAATCAACTAGTAAATGTCTGAGGTTGGATTTAAACTCTTGGTCTTCCTTATTCTAGTTGCAGCACTCTATCTACTGTGCCATCTAGCTTCCCATTCCAATTTTAAAGATAAGGAAACTGAGGCCAGGAGAAAATGAATGATTACTGTATAGGTAATAAGTGAGACAGGAATTGAACTTGTAAACTTCCAGACTCTCAGCCCAGCATTCTATCCTTAACACTGTAGACGTGCCTGCAAATTCATCAAGAGAAAACAACATTGTCTGAGCTATTTCTCTGCTTCTCAGTAATTGAAGTATAAAATTATCATAATATACTGCCATGTATTCCAGTTTTATATATCTACATATAGATACATAAAATACTTATTAAACTCAAATAGATATAGACTTGGGGCTATTTGAGAGGCAAATGCAAGGCAGGCATCATAAGAGCTAGACTTAGAATTAAGAAGACTTGGGTTCAAGTCCAGTCTTGGGCAAGTCACAAATTCTCAGTGAAGTTACACAGTACTATCTTTATTAGTAGAGGGAGTTGCTCACTGCCAGTTCCTGCACTAATGAAATCCCAGATCCTATCCAAAAATAATAATAATAGCAACCTAGATTGTTATCTTCTCCACTAGACTGTTAAGTTCCTGGAGAACAGGGACCGTGTCTTATTCATTTCTAATCTCTCAGTCCTTAGCACAGTGTCTTGCACACAGTAGACATTTAATGTTTTTCCACTGGTCTCAGATTGCCCTGCACTATTTCCTTCACACGGCCTCAACATTTAACAGCACTGATTTTCTTCCCTTTATTCCATTCCTTTGCCCAATCTGTGACTTCCAACTTGTAACCCTCTCTTTACGAAATGAGTGAAAATGATGGAAGAGAAGTCAGGAAGATGCACATTGCCTGCTTCTGAATGAATGGCATCTGAAGCTGATAAGCTCTAACTTTCAAAAGAGCATGATGAAGTTGAATGAAAGAAGCTCATTTAAAAAGCACCTTGATCCTCTAAGAAGGAAGTTGCTGTGTCCAACAAATGCCCATGCCAGCTGCCTATTTGGCCACATTGTACAATTCATCATTTGGTGGGTCTGGGATTTCCCTAGGGTGAATATTCTTCCAACGTTGTGGATCACAACCCTGACCCACCTTCTCAGCGGGTAAGGTCAAGTAAAAGTTTCCACTTAGGAATTGCCTACTATCCAGTTTGAGGCAAATGATTTTTGCAAGTTGCTGAATAATACTTGACTATGTAGTATTTTGTGATTTTTTTAAGGCATAAAGTACTGTTTATGGCAGTTATCTCATCATCATCATTATATCATCATCCTAATAACCCTTAACTCTTTGGAATGATTAAATCCATTTTACATATCAGGAAACTCAGGCCCAAAAAAGGTTAAACAACATCTCTAAAGCCATACACCTAGTTGGAAATAGATGTGGTACTGTCTGCTAGTCTATCTATTTATCTATTTGACAACTGTATTATTGATATCCGTGCGATGTGCTAGGCACTGATGAAGACACAACTGTAAAGAGCACATTTTCCTTTCCCAGAAAGGGTTGAAAATCTAATGCTGGAACTAAGATATGCACACATTATTATGATATAAAACAGAATCTAATAGGTGCATAAAAGAATTGAGAGTGAGAGTTCAGAGCAGAGAGAAATTCATTTCCATCGAAAGGAGGGGCTCTTAAACTGTAGCCCACAGACCCCTTGTCAATAAAAATTTCAGGGAGTTCATAAGCTTAGATGTGGAAAAAATAGCTTAAAATTTTTTCCCTAGCTTCCAACTGAAATTTAAGATTTCTTTCCATTATGAATTTAAAAAACAAACAAGTTGTGGCTTATGAATGTAATAGAATACTATTGTGCCATGAGAAATGTCAAGCAGATGATCTCAAAAAAAAAAACAAAAAAACTGGAAAGTCTTCCATGAAGGATACAAAGTGAAATGAGCCAAACCAAGAGAATGTTGTACATGTACAATAATAATGTATGATAATCAACTCTGAATGACTTAATTATTTTCTACAAGGCAAAAATCCAGGACAACTCCAAGGGACTCGTGATAAAAAGGATATCCACCACCATAGATGGAATAGACAGAATCCAAATACAGACTGAAGTTTACCATTCTTTGCTTCATTTCTCCCATTAATTTTTTCTCTGGTGTAAACAATGTCTCTTGTTTCACATGATGAACAGGGTAATATGTATTATATGATAATGTATGTACCACCTATATTTTAATTATTCTGAAAAGTGTTCCATAGACTTCACCAGACTATTCAAGGGGTCGAGAATACAAAAATACCTTAAAGACCCCTGCTTTGAAGAGAAGATTTCATGGAGGAAGCAGCAAATGAGCTGGATCTTAAGAAATATATTGGATTTAACACAGAGTTGGGAGAGAGGGGAGTGGTGAAGGACATTTTAGGCATAGATTAGAATATAATGTGACAATCTTGATAGGATAATAGTGTAGATGTTTTTCAGAAGAAAACAGGGAGTTTTTGAAGTTTTTTGGAATTATCATCATTATTTATGTTTTTACTTATAGCATTGCAAGTTATTTTTAAATTGTCAAGATGGAATAGGCAAAAGACTGGTGACTTAGAGACAAGTTAATAGTCCAGGTAAGGTATACTGAGGGTCTGAATGAGGAAGGTGGCAATGGGAAAAGTCAGGAGAGAAAAAAATATGTGAAAAATCTTAAGAATATGCAATTGACAGATCTTATCATCTTGGTTGTTAGGGCTAAAGGAGAGAGAAGATTCTAACGTTTCTCTAAGATTTATAAGCCATGGGAACAGAATCATGGCACCATTATCAGAAATAGGAAAGTCAAGAAGAATAGCAGGACTCCAAAGAAAGATGACAAGTTGCCTTTTAGATCTGTTGAGCTTGATCTAAAGAGATTCATTAGATTTGGAAATATCTGGCTTTTTGATGACAGCTAATACAAAAAGTTTCTTGAGAAGTAAAGGTTGATATTCATGACCAAAGTGGATGGAAGGAGCTGGGTGTGTATTTATCAACGTGAAAAAATGATGAAACAGATGGTATGCTTACTTTAGAGAGAGAAAAAGCAGAAGGTCATGAAGATGAAGTCAAAAGAAAATCAGCCAGCTGCTCACCCTCCCTGAGGGGCCTTAGCCTGATGGCCCCTGACTCCTTTTCAAAAGTCCATAGTGGATCTGCTCAGGCTGAATGTGTGTCTTGTCCAAGGGGCTAGCAGTAGATAAAAGGGGGGAGGGAGATAATTTGAAAGGAAAGGAAGAAAAGGATATTTTACAGAAGCCTTACTAAAAATGAATGAAGGCCTGGCTCTGCTACTAGATATAGTTCAAAGTGCCTCTGGCCATAGAAATCATAAGCTTTCTCAAAGGGTCCAAATTAACTATAATTATTAGTTATGCAGAACCAAGGCTTTCTTCACATTTATTGCCACATGCTTAGTTTCACATTGCTTGGTGGCCATTTAGCCTGACCTACACCTAAACCAGAATCCTTGCTACAACATAACCGAGGGAGTGTCTTCTGGCCTCAGTCTGAACATTGTTATCAAAGTTACAGCTAAATGGTTCAGTGGTAGAGCCCTGAGCCTGGAGTCAGGCAGACCTGAGTTTACTGTGTGGTTCTGGATAAGTCACTGAACCTCTGTTTGCCTTAATCTACTGGAAAAAGAAATAGCAAACTGCTCCAGGATATTTGCCATGAAAATCCCATAGATAATATGGTCTTTAGAATCTTGAAGAGTCGGCTACAACTCAAGACCAATGAAGTGGAACCCAGTACTCTTTAAAGCTCTCCATTCTACTTTCATTCATCTCTGATTATCAGGAAGGTTTTGCTAATATTTGACTTAAATTTGCCTCTCTGCCATTGCACCATTGCTCCTACCTCTGCCTCTGGGGTCATCTGTCCCTGTGTCCTCATGATGGTGTCAGGCTTTATTTGAAAGTATCTGTAGGTAAAGTCAGGGTGAGGTTGCCCTAATAGGAAATCACATTTTTTACCACCTGTGAAGTTAGTGGTTTGGGGGCAGTTTCTGTCACTTTAGACTTTTCTGCCCATGGCTTCTGCTATGTACAGCACGCTGCTGTTCGTATGCAAAAAAAATCAACTTGGTTCCATTTTTCTTCTTCCTGGCACATCCTGATGCTGCAGCAAAGAATCAGACTTTAAATTCAGAGCAGCAAAAACAGAAACAGTTGTTAAGTGTCAGTGAAAGCTGTGACCTTGCTGTTGTCAAACAAGTAGAAACATCATTAGCATGTACAATCAGACTAATCCCACATGGTGTTCGGTGCTCATACTAGGGAGGTTATAAGGACTTTGTCACTTCTAGGGCATCGGTGTAATCTACGGAGATAATGCCCTCTGGCTCCAAAGGTTCTATATATGTCTAAGCCTTTCTGCAACCATATTGCTTTGTTTGTGATTCTAGCAATAAGCAGTCTGGTGTTCCCAGGTGAGGATTGTCTCTCTGTTTCTTTCTTGGTCTTTTTATGCTGAGGAAGAGACATCCAGTCTTTGTTTTCCTCAGTTCATTGTTTTATGGTGGACAGCTGAGAGACAAGGAGGATGCCACTTCAGTGATCCACAATTACTTGACCTCCTCTTCCCAGATTTTAAAGTCCTCTGCATTCTGGTTCAAGTCTGCTGCCTGTTAAACCTTATCTTAGTCTGCTCACATCCTAGTCCTCCATACCCCAACCAAAGTAACTATTCAGCATTTATTCCCCTAATTTGTTCTGTACTCAAAACCATAGCTAGCATGAGGAGAGGAAGACTTTGGCAAAAGAACTAATATACACGATAGCTCCCTCCCTCCCCACTGGGATTTCCATCTAGCTCTCTGCCCATATAGCTGTTGTACAATCTCCTTCATTCAGCCACACCCAGCCTCCCACTGCAATTGTACTCCCCCTCTGGTGCCCATCCCTATGATCCCATTCCCTATGATGGCAAGTCCCAGAAACCAGAGGGGGATACATCCACTCTCCTGACAAAACTGTCCTCTGAACCACCAAATTTTGCTTTCCTGTTCCTCCACAACTCTTTATCTTGGATGAAAGAATTCATATTAGAATTCTGTACCTGTCCATCTGTGCAACATTCCCTGAGCTAGGAAGACTACCACCACCACCACCACCACCACCACCACCACCACCACCACTCCTGACTCAGCTTGTTGAAATCCTCACCCTCTTTTGAGACTGAGCTCGAATGTCCTTTCCCCACTCCTGCCCCTGTGCATCTTTCCTAGTTTCTCCCCTTGGATACAGTCATTCCATAGAACTCACATAGCATTTAGTATCTCTCCTGTTGACTTATTTAACCTGTTCCATTTACATGGTAATCGTTTCTGCAACAATGTCTGATTTGATCCTTGTATTTCTTCTAGCACCCAGAATGTCCATAGTAGGCATTTAATTATATGTTGGCTGAGTTTCATTCTTTCAATCACCGGTACAGCCCAAACCATCAGGACTGAGAGTAAACAAAGTAGGTTCATATTTTAAATTCCATTTGAAAAGAAAAGCCACTTAAGGTGAATGACACTGGATAGTATTTAAAGCAGGAAACAAGTGATTTTCCAGATTGATTTTAATACGAATCATTTAGCTTTGTTTTATACTGAGCAGAACCTCCTGATTTATAGAAATCATTTTCCTACTATTGATGGTATTAATCAGGCATACCTATGTAATCAACAGAACTATTACTCTGAGACGAAGGTTCCTGTCCTAAGATCGGTGAAATTTTAAAGAAACATTCTCATCCCTATATTGCAATATAATTGGGTTCTTTTGTAATTCCGTGTTTTTTATTTTATAAACTTAAAAACATGACTGAAAAGGCATCCACAAGCTTCATCAGACTGCCCACAGGGTCTATGACACAAAGAGGGTTAAGAATCCCTACTTCAAACTAAAGCTTTCATTAGTTGAAATGCAAACATCCCAAGAAGGATAAAATTTTGAATTATTAGGTGAATGATCTTATCAGATCTTTTTCCAGAATAGATTTTTTATAATGGAGAAGAAAAGGAAACAGGTATTCTTGAAGCTTAGGAAGACTGAAGAAAAAATACAGGGATATGGGGGGGGCAAGGCAGGAGAGCTAAAGACCCACTTTGATAAGAGTCCTCTTTACAGTTTTGCCTGGAATTGACACTACTTCTCAGGCACAGGATTAAATTATGATCAGCACAGCTTTCAATCTGGCTGCATTTTATTATATTCTGCCTTTTTTACAATTTCTAATCCACTTCTGACACATGTAATGACCCTCCATTGAGAAGTATAATTAAGCAGAACATCTAATCCCCTGATGATGCCAGATTTTAATAGTCTGCTGAACCACTTTTCTCTCAGTTCATATCCAAAGCCAAAGTAATTTCTTATCATTTTCTAATCCCATATGGCCACTTCCCATTCCTCATCAGCCTAGCAGACCAGCCAGGTAGCGCTGAACCTTATGTTGATCTGAGAGGATCTTACATCCTTCTCTTTCCACTTTCCTCCAAAAGAAGTACTTACTCAAAGACTCAAAACAGCTCTGTAATTTCATGGATGTGAATTTTTTCTCCAACGAGATAGATCACAACATATCCATATCTAGGGATCATAAAGTCACCAGTGCTGGGGTTGTGGAAAAGGGGTTTCCTCACTTCTTTTAGACGTCATGAGGAAACAAGTAGAAAACAATACAATAAAATATGTTTTCCTTGAGACTGCCTTGCTTGTGACCCAAAATTTCTTGGTGGAGGCTGCTCCAACTAGCTTGTAAATTGTTAAATTTGCAGTGTACACATATACATCTCAGTAATCACTACACACTACAAATCAGCTTGATTTATTGTTTTGTTGATTATCTAGGCTTAGTAAAGTGCTGGAGAAAATGTCAATAATGTAGATTCAATTTTCAAGTGCATCCTGCTATGCAATTTTTTTTGACGGGGGGTGGGGGAGAAAACCAGTTGTCAAACATATTCCAGGTACACCCATGATTATACCCCACCGTTGCCTATGAAGATAAGTAATTTTGTGCCTTTCCTATCCCTGCCCTTGGCAAAATGAACCCAAAAAAAGAAAGTAATAAAAAGATCATCACAGAAAGGAGATGTGATAATGGAATCACAGTAGGACATTTGACACAAGCCAAAAATGGATTTCTCCTCACATCCTTCTCTACATACCACCTAAAACCATGGATGATTTCAGTCCCTTGAAGAGTCTACAAAGAGAAGGAGTTGAGCTAATAGAGGTAGTATCCTTGGAGTCTCCCCCCTTTATAGAGCTTAAATATGGAATCTAATGGAACCTGCCCATTGCCTTAAACCAGTGATTCCCAAAGTGGGCGCTACCACCCCGTGGAGGGTGCCACAGCGATCCAGGGGGGCAGCAATGGCCACAGGTGTATTTATCTTTCCTATTAATTGCTATTAAAATTTTAAAAAATTAATTTCCAGGGTGCTAAGTAATATTTTTTCTGGAAAGGGGGTGGTAGGCCAAAAAAGTTTGGGAACCACTGCCTTAAACCATCCCAGACAGAGTTGTGTATATATGTGCCACGTATATACATATTGTGTACATATCAAATGAAATAATGTATTTTTAAAATCCTTGGGTTTTTTTAATATATTTTTTATTTGGGTACCCAGGTGGTTCAGTGGATTGAGAGCCAGGCTCAAAGACAGGAGGCCCTGGGTTCAAATTCAATCTCAGACACTTCCTAGCTGGGCAAGTAACTGAACTCTCATTGCCTAGCCCTTACTGCTCTTCTGCCTTAGAATCAATGCACAGTATTGATTCTAAGGCAGAAGGTATGGGTTATTAAAATACATATTTATAATTTTTTAAAATATACATGATTCATGTTCTCTCCCTCCTCTCTTTCCTCCCCTCTCCCGTAGTTGACAAGTAATTCCACTGGGTTATACATGTATTATCACTCAAAAGCCATTTCCATAGAATTCATTTTTGTAATAATCTTTTAAATTTGAAACCCCAAATCATATACCCATATAAACAAATGATAAATCATGTTTTCTTCTATATTTCTTCTCCAAACATTCTTTCTCTAGATGTGGATAGCATTCTTTCTCATAAGTCCCTCAGAATTAAATCCTTACTTTGTGTCTTAAAATTGATACTATGTATTGGTTCCAAGGAAGAAAAATGGTAAGGCCCTAAGCAATGCCTTGCCCAGGGAAATACAGGTAGGAAATGGCTACAGACAGATTTGAACCCAGGACTTCCCATCTCTGGGCCAGGCTTTCAATCCACTGAGCTACCTAGCTGCCTCCCTCCCCCCATGAAGTAATGTATTAAAAATACTCTGAAAATCTTAAAATTCTATATAAATATGAGTTGTTACTATCATGCTTTAAAAGGGAAAAAAATGTTCAAGGTTATGTTAGAGGAGTTGCGACTGGATAAAAAATAAAGATGTGTTTTCCAAAAATCCCAAACAAGGCATCAAGAAATCTGAGTCCTAGACCCAATTTTTCTACTGTCTTTCATTCCAGCGCCCCATTTTACAGATGAAGAAATAGATAAAGAACCAGAGAAGTCAAGTGGCTAACAATTTGCAGGTGTCTCAATCTTTACAATCATATTTTTAATTGTGTTTTATCTAAATCCTTTCTCTTAAGTTCACCCTCTTTCTCTCCTCAGCACCTGTGAGTGTGATTATCATGGCTTGACATCACTAAGGGAAGGGAGAATAGATGTAGCTGAAGGTCATTCAATATAGTAAAGATCCATGTGGATGGACATACCTTCCCCTCAGTGCGGCCACCATTCCCTTCCTTGCCTTAGTTGACAGTCTTCATGAGTTGCACTAGTTTAAAAGTCAATATATCACTTTCTGCCAACACCACGACTACAAGTCTCTCTGAACTCAGTCTTTAGAGGACAAGCATGCAGTCTGTTCTATCACTGTGCCCAGACTTGCAGCCTTTCCTGTTTGGTAAGACATGTCCACCTGTCCACACTGCCTTGTCCACTGGGATAGCCTCCAGGCACCTATGCTAAGGGATCAGGCAAGATAAAGGTACTGAAAGAGATTTTTAGAATTCCTTAGACCCTGAATTTTCCCTCTAGAAACTCTTATTATAATCTCGCCAGCAGTGGAAGTTGGTAACTAGTAGGAATACCAAGCGTGTATGTGTTGAGAACTCCATTAATTACAACATATCACTAAATCCCAATGGAAGACTCTGGGAAGACTAACATTCCGTCCAGAACTTTCTCCTCACAAACACTTCATCATAAAGAGCAGCAGAGAATTCTTGATCATTGCAGACTTGTTTCATAATCACTAAAAGCTTCAGAAAATACAAGCCTCTCTGTTAAAGCTCACTTGCGCTGTGTTAAGTGTAATCATTCCTGGACCTTTTTATAGGACTGAAAGTATGCGGTTACCTCCTTGGGTACCATTCATATTTCCCATTCCAGTAGTTGATACTCATATTTTTCTGGGTAGATTTTTCTTCCCACTCTTCTCTCTGCTGACTTTAGTTCATGCCACCCTATGGCCCTTAGTGATGTTTTATTTGCTAAGGCTCAAGTATGTGCCTGGCACAAGGGTGTCATTTCTGATCCTTTCCTTTGTCATTTTACCGTCTAATAAATTAATGACGGTGGTAGGGTGGAGACCAGAAGAAGAAGTAGGTCTATTGTGCTAAATAGTTGAGACATGCCCTGTTAGATCTCCATTGACTTTCCATGTTTCAACTGCGATGGAGCAAAACTGGGCACAGGGCTCAAAAATTGACTATATATCCTCAAGGGGGAAAAAAGAAGTCACAGTCCTGGTTAAGAAGTCAGCAATGAGAGGAAGTAAATTATGTGAAGACGTGACCATTCTAAGTTTCTCTCAACTTGCCTAGAAGGCAGAGGGGATGGGGGCAGGGAGCAGAGAAGGAGGAGCTAATAAAAGAAGGAAGGAGGAGGGTCAGCTTCACCATGACACAACACATTGTGCCTTTCCTGGGGTTTGAAATAGAGGAACTGAGAAGAAAAGTGTCCTCGGGGAGATTCAGCCCTTCAGAACACATGATGGACCCAACTCACCCTGTATGCCTCCTCTTTCATGTATCTATAAGGGTCCGTGAAGAATAGTGATTCGAGAAGGATGTGATATGGTCCAAAAACTTTTCCTGGATTTTTTCCGCAGGCGACTGAGCCAGAGGCCGACTGCTGAGGAGTTGGAGCAAAGAAATATTCTGAAACGTAAGTGACTTCTAAGAATCTCTCGTCTTTGGGGATTGTTGTAGCCGTCTTTCACACACACACACACACACACACACACACACACACACACACACACACACACTCTTCTAGGTACAGCTCTGACTGGGGCCAGCTGTGAGAGTAGTCTCAGAACTATAATATGAACACCCCAAAACAAATTCCCAAAATACATAGCAAGTGAGCAGCAGTTGTCCTTATTTAATGTGAATATTACCTTATTCCAGTAATTTTAATTATAGACTTATGGCCAGAAATACCATGTAAAATAGAAGAGTGAAATAAATCATCAGCAAAAGAATTTTGTTTTTTTAGAGAGCCACTTTGAAAAAATCACTAATAGTCCAAAAAGAAACAAAGAGATACAACATTGATTACCAAGATAAAGAAACCACCAGCAGGACAAATGAGACTCAACTTTGTTGAAGCTTAAAGTTTCTCATTCTTTTGACCATTAAAATTGGAGCTTATAAAAGCATCATCAAGCGTATTCTGAAAAGAACTGATTTTATTTCTTAAAATTCCCACAAATTGGTTATAGCATTCCTGCTTGATACAGTACAATAATGGATTTTAAAAACAAATAAGCACTTTAAGCAAAGAAATATGCACAAATTTGTTGAGAAGAGTGGCTTCATATTAAAATATTTTTAAAAGACATACTGCTAGAAATAAAGGAGGCAGTTATTTCATGAAATCCAACAGGCTTTAACATAACAAAGTATGGGAAATATTTTAGAAAATCAAAATTTATATCTGCCCCCTCCCTTTCTCACTGCCAATCTCTTTGATCATAATAGCTATCTCAACACATAGGACTCCCTCTCTTTATGTATTAGGTTTGTCTCTCTCTCTCTCTTTATATATATATATATAATGTGTGTGCATGTATATATGCCCATATGTATATGTCTATATATGTACATATATATTTATATATATAAATTCCTTATAGGATAGAATCCAGATAACCCTACATATAAACATATGGACTTATATGTTTATTTGGATTCCATCCTATAAGAAATTCTAGGAAGGAAAACGCCCTCTACCAATATAAATCAATAATCAATTCGTCATTTATATTCTTAAAACATTTCCAGAGGCACTGGGATGTAAAATGATTTCACTATGATACCACAATTAGTAACTGGGCTCAGAGCCTGGACTCAAACTTAGATCTACCTTCCTGATTCTGAGGGTCATTATCCACCCATTATGACTTGATGCTTCTTATGTAGACCTGAGACAAGTTTCCTCAGGAAATTTTTACACACGCACACATACACATACACACATCTATATACATGCATCCATACACACATGTATATACATATACATGTGTGTACATGTATACATTTATGTGTTTTGTGTGTGGATATGTGGTGATTTGTGCAATATATGTGTGTATCTCAATATTAATGACTAAAAAACCAATTCATGGGCCATAGAGTAAAAGAAGATACATTTTTGATGCTCTTTCTTATATATTCTAATGTTCTTCTAGGAAAGAGAAATATACATATACTTCTATAAATGTGGGCATGTGTATAGGGAGAAAGAACATGTGGCCTCCAGTTTTAATGACCTAGAGTTTTCCCTCCCAGTAACACTGCAATTTCATTGATTTTGCTTGTGCTCTCAGACTCATTATTGATCTGATGGATTAACTTGGTCAGTTCTGAGTTCCTTAAAGTGGGTGGACATAGGAAGACAAGAGGACAATCTAGTACCAAGTTTTTCAAGCCAACTCTATCCCAAAACATCATTCTTGTGCTTTCTGTCTTCACCCATCTGCCCTGTGGTTTCTCCTCACCACCCCTCGTCTCCTTCTCAGTCTGAAGTTGCTCTGAAGATACAGTCAGTGCTTTCCACACTGCAAAGGAGTTGTTTATATTTTCTTGGTATTCGAGTCTCCTTGGAAAAGTTTTTTTTTAATGGGAAATTTGAAGACAAGGGACAAAAGCAATATTTTCTCAGAGAGATTTAGAATCTTTTCTAAGTGATTTCCATTGTCAAGGAGAAAATTCCATTCAGATGATGTCGGGCCATTAAGCTCCCATCTGATCTTCTCTGAGTCATTATATACTTACTGTGTTAACTGGAGATGGGAAAAGACCAAGAAAGAATGAACCTGCTTGAGGTCTCCCATTTATCTCAGAAATCAAACAAACACAAATGTAAGCAAAACACCTTTCTTGCTCTTCTCTTTTGCCCTAAAAAGGGCCATATTTGAAGGCCACATTCACTTTATAGCGCATCCTTTGAGATTTCAGGGTTTGCTCTGAAAATATTTGATTTGAGTGTCCCTATGGTGTCTTTCCTACATGGGGCTGGCCCAACATCATAGAGCCAGATATGGAAGAGATCTCTGAGACCATCAAGTCCAACCTTCCCAACTTATAAATAAGGAACCTAAGGCCCAAGGACTTTAAGGGACTTGACAAAGTCATAGAGGTATTATCAGAGACAGAATTTAAGCCTTCTGCCTCTGAGGAAACTGAGACAACCTCCAAGGAACCCAATAATAATAACTCCTCACATCTTTATAGCGAGTTCAGATTTACAAAGCATTATCTCATTCATTTCTCGCAGCCTTGTGATGTAAAGCACAACAAATGCTATCACCATATTATAAATGAAGAAATTGAGTCCCACAGATGTGGTGACTTGCCCACAGAGTCACGCACAGCTAGTAAGTGTCTCAGGTAGAGTTCAAATCCTGGTCTCCCTGATTCCAAGTCCAGCAGCCTGGTTGGCACTCTCTTTCAGAAGCCGTGAAAAGGCTCCGTGGGAGAGGAGATGAAAATCCCACAGCCCAATCCCCACAAGATTTCTAGCTTGACAGCAAGTCAGTCATATCTTGGAAGCACACTGAGGGGTAAATGACTTCTCTATGAGACCACAATTAGTAATTAGTCTTAGAAGCTGGGCTCAAACTCAGGTCTGAATCCTGATTCCTAGATTCATTATCTATCTGAGATACTTCTTGCCTAGACTAGTCTGGCTGGCCAGACTTTGGGCAACATCCCTTCCTCAGAGTCTTAGCTTATAGACTAAGGAAATCTGGAGTTGGGAAAAAAAGTGGGGGAGCTTATTTTAACTTGGTTTTTTTCCCTACTCTGCCCCATGGCTTAGTATGTTTCTTCCCTTCAAAAGCCCCATTCCCTCAAGCAATGCCTGGCAAAATCCAGAAGTGTTGGTCCTTTTACATTTTCTAAAATCCAGAGTGTTTCTAAAGCTCACCCCAAACAAGGAGGGACAACATTTTAGCATTATTTTTTAAATTGATCATTTTTTAAAATAGAGAAAATTCTAGATCTTTTAGATAGATTTTGTTGTTGTATTTATATGCTTTGGATCCTTTTAAATGGACCACACAACTAGAAAAAGGAATTGGAAAAATGGGACTAATAATAACTGTAAACCTGTCCCCCCAGGACTTTTGTAATAATCAAATGAGGCAATGTATGTGAAGCCCTAAGGAAACCTTTAAGAGTTATGTAAATAATGATTAACCCCAACCTGCTCAGTGATAAACCCCCTTCTCTTGCTTTTTATACAACAGCTAGTTCAGCATCCTATATGAGCACATAATGAATACTATTAACAGATGCTGCCCATAATAGTGAGATCATTGACCCTCCCCATGACAACTCCTGTATTTATTACATTCCTCCTGTTTAGAAAGTGCTTTTATTTAGAGAGGTGGCTTTAGGCAATATAGGTGAGGGCTTTTGACCTTCTTATTTGGGAACTATGATAGTGGGCCAGCTAAGATTCCCAAGTCCACCATGCTATTCATGGAATCTACACCCTGTGGCTTCTGGATACTGCTCAATGGGAATCAGAGGGAGCTGACTTCTAGCCTAAGGTTTGTCCCATATAATAATTAGTCCTTAGCAAAAATGCAAGGTTGGCAAAGGTAGTGTGGTATATTGGAAAGAATACTACGGGCCTGGAAATCAGGAGACCTGAGTTCTATCTACATATGCTCCCTTCAGCAAGTCAATTAACCTCTTTCTCATAAAATGAGGGGTTTGGATGGGATTATCTTTAAGATCTCCAACATTCTATGGTTCTTTGAAATTTGACTTTGACCACTACTCACTACTCTGTGCCCAGAGCTCCAGTGCTCTTGGGTTTCCACTTTATCTTTTCAGAAGTTCTCCCTCGTCTCACCCTAAACCTCCAATACCTCGGGGAACACCCCATTCATGCCTGACCTCTCCTAGAAGGTCATGATGCTACAGATTTCATCTTCTAGCCTTCTTGATTCAACATTTATGTATCCAGTGTCTCGCCTTTTATGACCACTTTTGCCTTGTTAAGTGGCCCTAATTTTTAACAATTTAGACATGATAAGATACATTAATGGCTAGAGATAGCTTAATGTATTTTCTTTCCAAGAGGCATATTATATTTTGGAAGGCATCTCCTAGAAAGTAATCTTTAAACCCAATATAATCCCCAACGATGGTAATTTTCAACATTGTCTAAAGCTAGTGGGAAAGAGTCAGTTTTGTAATTATTTGATTTGGTAGAATTTGGTGGGGGGTTTAGGGTGGAATTGTGGGGGAAGGTAGTGCCCCTTGATGACATTCTTCAAATCATATCAGATAAGCAACCTCTTACTCTACCTTCATGTAAAACTGGCCTTGACCAGGGAATTGGTCCCTGCCCTGTGGGATGAATCTAATCACTGGTAATCCTGGCAACTTGGCTGTCTTCCTGGTCCCACTCTAACTTTGTTACCTTAACCAAGTCAGTTTGAGGGTAGTAGAAAGAATACTGAATTGACATCATAGGACATCAGTACAAGTCTTAGTTCCACCACTCATTTGGGACTTGGGCAAGTAATCAACCTCCCTGGGCAGTAGTTTCCTCATCTGTAAAATAAGGAGATTGGACGGGTGACCTCCAACATCTGACCCTCCAACTCTAAAGGTCTCAGACAATTGGCCTCTCATTTCTGAACTTCAGTGCCATCACTCACTTGAAGCATTTGTGCTGAAAGTTGGTTCTACAGCCACCTTGAATGGAAATCTCCACTGACAGCTTCCCTATAGGGTCTTACTGAGTTAATATTTTATGGACAACAAGAAATCCAGAGCCACTTATTTCTCTCTGTTTCTCTACTCTGAGACAATCAGGAAGGAGGGAAAGTACTAACTGAGATGGCCACATCTGATAGTTTGGAGCATTCCCAGTAAAGTTCAGGAAGGATGACTGAACAAGGTGAATCTATACATATTTTTGTTTTTCAGTCATGTCCAACTCATTGTGACCCCATTTGGGGTTTTCTTGGCAAAGAGACTGGAGTAGTTTGCCATTTCCTTTTCTAGCTCATTTTACAATGAGGAAATTGGAACAAGCAATGTTTAATTTCCTGAGCTCTGGGGATTCTTCATATGAGGCTGAAGATGGCCACTTGATACTACATACACCCATGTAACAGCCCAATCACAGAAACCCTACGTTGGTTATCTGCCTAATTATAAAGGTTTACTTAGGGAATTTCTAAAAGTAGAAGTTCCTGGAATGTCTTCTATCTGATCTCTGTATGAATTTCCCCTGATGGCCCCTTGGGCTCACTGGGGTCTTAGTGTCAATTTTGCATTTTTTGTTTTTGTTTTTATTTTCTGTAGCAAGTGCTCCCCTTTGGGCACCCTCCATTTTGCTCCTATGCTGAGTTAGGGGAAAGACTCACATCATAATGAGCCCTAGTTTTGTCTCTGTGAGGCAGCAGAACCTATAAGATATAGCTAACTCTGGATGGGTTTACTGAGCAATTGAGCAAAGCCAGCAGTCACGTTGGTGGAAGAAAACTATCCTGTTTCTTCCGCAAAGCCTGCTCAAAAGTTTTCCATGTATTTTTATAACATCACTATCGTTTTTATCCTCTGGTGCCTAGCCTAACTCATCTACTCATTGTGTGGGGTCTAATAACTTAAAGAGATAAAGAAACCACAATTAAGAGTTCAATGAGTACTTTTTAGACCACATTGAATGAGCACAGGCAATCTGAAAAGATTTCCAAATATAGGTGATGAAAGGAAGACAAGAGGCCAGAAGAGATTAGAGATAGGGACCATCCAGTTCTCAGAAGAATTTTCTCATGGATTGTGAAATACCGTGTAAGCGTAGTATATAAGAAATAAATAAGTAAATAAAAATTCAGATGACGAACCTTTTTTTTTTTTTGGCTACTTGCAAAAATCAAAAGAATCTTATATATCTCTTCCAGCTCGGAATGAACAAGAAGAGCAAGAGGAGAAACGAGAAATCAAAAGGCGGCTAACGCGAAAGGTGAGAGGAGACTAACAATCCTAGAGGACTTGAGTGGCCATGCCAAGCCACCTCTTCCATTCCTTTGTATAGCCTTGGTATTGTTTCAGTGGTAATTTGGTCGCCATTTCCATCAGCAACCCACATTGCAACTTCAATGACATTAGTGAGGGTAGCCCTGGTTAGACCCTGTATTCAGCATTTTCATTTTCTGATTTTGAGTTCCCTAGAGGGTATGACACTTCCTGTTGATATTATTTTCAATTAAAGTAAATTTTTGAAAAAAAAAATTTAATCCCTTACTTCTTGTCTTGAAATCAATACTGAGTATTGGTTCCAAGGCAAAGGAGCAGTAAGGGCTGGGCGACTGGGGTTAAGTGATTTGCCAAGTCACACAACTATGAAGTATTTGAGGTCAAGTTTGAACCCAGGACCTCCAGTCTTCAGGCTTGTCTTTCTATCCTCTGAGCCACTTAACTGTTCCTTTTTTTATTATTATTTTCAATAGACTCATTACTCAAACTGATCAATTTAAATATGAAAATAAATTCTCCAGTAATCAGAGGCTGTGGCTTTCTCCTTTCTTGTGATTTGACGTTTCTTGTCTTTATAATGGCACTTATTGCCAACCAGACTGAATTACTCACAGATACTAAGATAATATTGAGAACATTAAATCAAAGGAAGGCATTTAAAAGGCTCCACAACCAAGTGAATTGATGGAAAAATGCCCTCCTCCTTTAAAAAGGAGGGGGAAAATGATAGTATTTTTTCTGAAGTTTTTAAAGCATACAAGCCAAAAGTTTGGCAACTGAAGTATTATAATACATGTAAAAATATGAGTGCAAATTATTTTTAAGTCCCTCTAAGTACATCTTTAACAATAAGGTCTTCATTTGAGTTATTCTGGATTGGTTCTTCGATGATATTGACAAGAATAATGAATCTATGAGGAACTAAAGAAGATAGAAAACCACATTCATAGAGGATAGAGTACTGAACTTGGAATCAGGAAGACCTGAGTTCCAATCCCTCCTCACCCACTTAGCTATGATCCTGAACAAGTCACTTTAACCTCTGCCTCAGTCTCCTTGTTTGTAAAATGAGGGTAATAATAATGGCACCTGCCTTATAGGGTTCTTATGAAAATAAAATGAGATAACATTTAAAGTTTTTATATAAACCTTGAAGTGATATATAAATACTTGCTATTTTCATTATTATTGTGAAACATCCTTCTCAGTCATTTCAATGAGAGTTTCTAGAGAACCAATACTCAAATCTTGGAAACAGTTACTAGATCCCTTAAAATGCATAATTATTTAGTACATCTTTACTTTTGTCTGCAACTATACAAATAAGACAATTTAGGAATGTTGTGAAGATCATCCTTCCTAAAAAGTTATGATTTATGGTTACCAATCTTACCTTCCTGAGTGCTTTTCCAAACATGGTACCAAGCCATCTCTCACCACTGTTTAACAAACAGGGAAAATGCATTTCCCAAAAGATCAAGTGACTTGCTCAGCATCATACATGTTGTACAGTCCTTCAAACAAAGCCTCCTCGATCCTTGAAATTCTCACTCATTGTTTTGAAAGATCAATCACTGGCTGATTCCCAAGGGAAACTTTTTAGAAACATGTGCCACCTTCACATGAATAATACAAACTAACACTGTCAAACCATAGAACTCTCTCCCTGTTGAAGAGGCATTGTAGTGTCTACTGGAAAGAAAACTGAGAACCTTGGTTTGGGTCACCCAGCTTAGCTCTAACCATATGACTTTGGACTGTAGGCTGACTGTTGGATCTCATTCAGTATAAGGAAATCCTGTACCCAATAAAAGTACAAGAGACCTTAGGCAAATCACTTAACCTTTGAGAGACTCAGATTCCCCATCATTAAAATGGGGAAGGGGGGGGTGATAATTATACTCCTTATTTCATCAAAGCTATTGATAGGGAAGTATTTTACCAAAAAGTTCAAGTGCTAAACTCTTGCCAGGAATAGGCTTAGACATATTCTCCTGGGGTCTCTATTCCACCCCCTCCATGGCCTTTGTAGCAAATAAAATAAGTTGGCTTATGTCTCTAAAAGAGACAGTCTAATGCCCTATTTGAAATGACTTGAAATAATTTGTTGCTTCCCTAAAACACCCCAAAAATTCAGGAACCCAGAAATTTTAAAGTTCTACTTAATCAATCACCAATTCTTTAAAATTTTAAGTTTTTCTGGAAAAGTGGAAAGACAAGTCTTAGTTCTTTCACTGAGACAGAGCTTTACAGAATTTCAGGCTAAGTTGTTGTTCAGTCATTTAGTTGCGTCTGACCCTTCATGACTCCCATGGACCATAACTCTCCCTTGGGTTTTCTTGGCAAGGATACTGGAATAGTTTGCCATTGCCTTCTTCAGTGGATCCAGTGGATCCTTTTGTCAGACAATCAATGGTTAAGTGACTTGCCAAGATCACACAGCCACGATGTGTCTGAGGTTAGATTGAACTCAGTTCTTCCTGACTCCAGGCCCAGCACTCTATCCACTGAGTCAACTAACTGCCTGCTAGGCATACAGTGGTTATGTGACTTGCCTAAGGTTGCAGAGGTAGGAAGTGTCTAAGGCTGGATTTGAACTCAGGTCTTCCTGATTCCAGACCCAACTCTCTTACCACTGAGCAACTACAACTGCCTCTGGTTCTTACCCTTAGACATAATTTTATAGGATCTCAAGGTAAACACTTCAGCCATAGTTTGCCCTTGCCAGGGCCAGTGGTGATGAATCCTCCCTCAGCTATTTCATGGTGGACCAGATAATGCCAAGAGGAATAACCCTAAAAAAGTAATCAAGTCTGGTCATTTTCTCAGATACCTAACCAAGATTTAAACCCCACTCCCAACTTTCTAAAAAAATATCACTTTCTGCATCATCACTTCCTTTTTAGCCATCCATCTTCAATTGATTATCAATCTGGTGCCTGAGAAATACTGGGCTTCTGAGTGAAGGGTCAGTGGAGTATGAGAGAGAGGGGTGAATGAAAAGGCAACTTCCCAAAATATAGTGTGGTCACATATCTCCATTTGCAGCCCTGAACTGCCAAGAGGTGAGGAAGCTGACAAGCAGGGTGGGGAATATATACACATTGCTTCCTGTCCCATAGTTCTGTGTGCTTCTTTTGAGCCCTTATCACAGACAAGCCAGACGGTGGCCTTTGCTGCTACTTATTAGTATTTTTACTCATTGCCTTCCCCCTAGTCCTCTGGTTTCCTCAATAAATAACACCCACACCACACACATCTTAATTTTAACGAACTCAATGAGGCAGGACGGCAAAAGAGAGAGCCTGGGTGACTCTTTGGTAGCCAAAGCAGCTGCCTCTGTCATAATATTCATACTGAGTAAGGCAGGTTTTAAAGACCATGTTCAGTTGTGTCCAGAGAGCAAACCAATAATGGCCCTTCTCTCCTTTCTTCCTGCCTTGGTTTGAGATTTTAGAGACTAGCTGAGTTTTAGTCTCCATAAATTTCCCGGCATTTGATTGATGTGAAATTAAATATTCTTATTGTAAAGACCCACACATTGAAGAAAACTGCTACCCAAGCCCCCTTCAAGCCACCACTGCTCCCCACAGACCTGAATGTGGAGGCAAATCTGATTCCCCAGAAGATGTAGAGCAGTAGCTATGGATATATCTTCTCTCCCACATGTTCTCCCCTCAATCTCTGTTCTTTTCCAGACCCAACACCATGTGTGTAGCCAATTGCAAACACACAGTTGTGCTTCCCCGAGCCTCATTCAGGCCAGCAGAAAGATTCAGTCCCAATAATGATAGATCTTTTTATTCATTTATTCCACGGGCTTCAAACAGTGAGGAGCTTTTGTTTGACCAAAGGGTAGAGATCGATCCCATTGCCTATCACCAATTTTTACACTAAATTGGCCATTGCCTACCACAAACAACTTGGTGAAATGCAGAACTTTGGACTACAGGGCAATTGAACATTGAAAGCCTTACCAATTCTGTAAATGCCAACAGAGACCTACCCTTACTCCTAGTCCTGATGGCAAGAGGGAACTTATAACAGAAATTATGGCCACCATCATCATCTTCAAGAGTAGTAGACAATGGGGGCAGCTGGGTAGCTCAGTGGATTGAGAGCCAGGCCTAGAGACAGGAGGTCCTAGGTTCAAATCTGGCCTCAGACACTTCCCTGCTGTGTGACCCTGGGCAAGTCACTTAACCCTCATTGCCTAGCCCTTACCATTCTTCTGCCTTGGAATCAATACACAGTATTGAGTCCAAGACAGAAGGTAAAGGTTAAAAAAAAAAGAGTAGTAGACCTTACTGAATGTTTCACTTTGTTATAATTATAATAGGAAACTTATAATTTGGGGGCCTCAAATACCCTGCCTTCCCCTCCTAGTCTTCACTGCACCAAAGCAGACCACGTGAAGTCATGCTACCTGCCTCAGTGCTACATCTTAGGGTAACCAAATGAACCCAGAGTGGATCTGAAGTTTCTCTAGAGAGATCATTCTGATTGGGTGATCTCCAGCACACTCTACAACCCAGGAATTCTTAATCTTTTTGTGTGTCATAGGAGCAATAAGCATCTACAAAGCACTTTATGTATAAGGACTTTATATAAGCATTAATGGGCCAGACGCTGTGTTAAAACACTTTATAAATATGATGTATATTCGATCCTCTCAATAACCCTGGGAGGAAGGTGCTTATTATCATGTCCATTTTACATCTGAGGAAATGGAGGGTCACAAAGCTAGTAAGTTTCTGAGTCCATATTTGAACTCGGGTTTTCCAGACTTTTCCCAGTGCTCTATCTACTGTGTCACCCTAGCTATCTATCACAGACCTCCTTGGTGTTCTAGTGAAGCCTATGTACCTCTTTTTGGAATAATGCTATAGAATACAGAGAATTAAATACACAGGATTACAAAGAAAGCCAATTACATTGAATTTTGATTACTGAAAAATTGTTTGTTTTTAAGAAAACAACGAAATTCATAGACCCCAGGTTAGGAATCTCTGCTATTGATTTCTGTATATATTTTCATGGTATTTTAGGTCAGCATTAGTCTCCAGAGAACCTACTAGGCCTACCTGGGTCCTAATGGCCTGGGAGCATCACACAAGCCTGTTACCCTATTTGGCTTCCATACAATGCCCATCAGCTACTACTTCCCCTATGTCCTCCAACTGGCAGTAGGAAATGAACATTCCAGGTCTAGCCAAGAACCACATGATGCCAGAATGGTGGCAAACTAGAACAGTCTGAAATGTGTTTGTTTATTTTGCCTGCTATTAGAACAAGTGCTGTCTGTAGCTATGCCTGTGTCTATAGTTGTGAGGCCTGAAAAATAGCCTTAAAAGGGAAAATGGCATTCATTGTTGGATAATATAAAAAGCTCTAATTTATAAGTCAGTAGACCCAAGACTGTGGCCCTAATTAATTATAACCTTATATAAGTCAGCGTGGAAGAGGCATGGTATCAGGAAAGAGTATTGATTCTACTTTCAAATTCCCCCTTCAGTGATTTAGTCCCTATGTGACCTCGAAGTCCCTTAGCTTTCCTGGTTTCCTCATCTATAAAATGGGGGAATTGGACTAGATGGTCCCTTCCAACTCTAAAAGTGCTACGATGCTTCACTAGGTACCATCTTTCCCTCTCCCCCTTATAGCTCAGTCAGAGACCAACTGTTGAAGAGCTCCGTGAAAGGAAGATTCTCATTCGCTTCAGTGACTACGTGGAAGTGGCTGATGCTCAAGATTATGACAGGAGAGCAGATAAGCCCTGGACTCGACTCACTGCTGCAGACAAAGTAAGCAGAATCTCAAGGGAGGGAGAGGGAAAAGAGCTGGAGACTAGATCCGAGCTCCTGCCTTGGGGATGATAAATCTGTTGTTGCATTTCACACTTGGTGTGAGGGAGCTCTCTAATGAGACTGGCCCCAAAGTGTTAGTCACAATCTCAGCTGGCAATTGAATGCCGAATGCCAGCGGGGAGGCCCAACAGCTGGGAAAATAATAGAGCTATTTCCATCACACCTTCTAGCAGGAGCCCCAAATAGCTTGTGATCATCACTAGAGTTAATTCTCACCACTCTAGGAAAGTCATAGACAAAGGATGGATAGAATCACACCCACTTTACAGAGGGGAATAAAGGAGGCAAGAGGAGGAGGATAATTCGACCAAAAAGGAGAGGGAAATGCTAGGGATCACATTTGTTCTATATATAAAGCTATATTTATTTTATGTGTACATATTTTTCTTTACATATTTATTTTATATATACTTATATTTATGGATGCTGCCTTTCCCTCCCTCCCAATAAAATGCAAACCCCTTGGTATTAAAGATTATTTTCTTGTCTTTGCATCCTCAGTACCCAGCATGGTAACTGGCACATGGCAGAAAAAGGGGGGGGGGCGGATAGAGCTTTATTAGTGCAGATTGTTTGATTGATTGAGTCATTCAGTTTGCTCTAATTCGGCAAAGGTCTCTTAAATTGATTCTTTTTTGCAATATTCCTAGCTGGGTTGTTCAGTTGTTCCAGTTGCATCTGACTTTTCAGAACCTCTTTTGCGGGGGAATGCTCTTAAGATTTATAGGATATCTCAAGGCCACCTAAGCTTCCACAACCTGCTAAACGTATTTTCTATATGGGCGTGAGGTGGGCCACATCTACACAAGCTAGTGCTTCAGCATCCTTCTTAAATAGCTTTTCTGTGCTTTGATTAAGAAAACTTCAGGAGGCAACTAGGTGGCTCAGTGAGTTGAGAGCCAGGTCTAGAAACAAGAGATCCTGGGTTCAAATCTGGCCCCAGAAACTTCCTAGCTATATGTTCATTTAACTCCCATCGCTTACTGCTCTTCTGCCTTGGAACCAATACATGATGTTGATTCCAAGATGGAAGGTAAAGGTTTAAAAAAAATGGCCCTCTGAGGCAGCAATCAGGCATTATTATCCCCATCTTATAGATGATGAAACGAATGTTTTGAAAGATTAAGTGACTTGCCCAAGGTATACTCAAGGCTAGTTACTGCTAGGAACTAGAGGCTTTATGAAACTTGCTTTAATAAAGCAGTAAATATTATTTGTAATAATAAATATTTGAGTTCAAATTTTTGTTCCTAAATGCTTATGGTTGGTAAAAAAAAATTCCTGCTGAATTCTTATTTACCTTGATCTTGTGTTTAGCATGCTCCTTTTTAATAAAGAATAATCATAATCATAATAATTGGCATAATGTTTTAAGGTCGCAAAACACTTTTACATGTTGACTCATTTGCACAAAATGAGTTCTAAAAGTTAAACTATTTCTCATGCCTGAAACATACTCCCTCCACTCTTAACCATTGACCTTGGCTTCCTCTTAGTCCCAGCTAAAATCCCACTTTCTTCAGGAAGCTATCTCCTTACCCCTCTTAATTCCTATGTTTAATTCTCTCTTTTTATTGGTTCCTATTTATTCTGTATAATAGCTTGTTTTGTGTATATATTTGTTTATATCAGTGATTCCCAAAGTGGGTGCTACCACCCCCTGGTGGGTGCTGCAGTGATCCAGGGGGGCAGTGATAGCCGCAGGTGCATTTATCTTTCCTATTAATTGCTATTAAAAATTTTTAAATTAATTTCCAGGGGGCTAAGTAATATTTTTTCTGGAAAGGGGGCGGTAGGCCAAAAAAGTTTGGGAACCACTGGTTTTTATATTATCTCCCTCATTAGATTATAAGGTCCTTGAGGGCAGGGACTGTCTTTTGCCACTTTTTTCATACTCGGGGCTTAGTAAAGTATCTGTCACATAGTAGGCCCTTAAAAATATTTATTCATTGACTGATTAATGGAAAATTTTAAACCACCCTCTGACTTCATTAACACTAATTTTAATTAGTGGTACCTCAATTATTGAATTTTCTGTAATCTTAAATAGTAATCATGTTTGCCGTGAGGTTATTAAATGGCCAAATGTACTTAGGATAGTACTCTAACTCTCCTACATACTGCTTCTACCTTATGTGGTTGAATCAGTTAAAAATTTAACTAAATACTCATGTATATTCAAGAATCTCAGTTTATGTTTTAAATTTTTGTTAAGACTTTTTGGCACACCCTATAACATTTAAGTCAGATGTTGTATAAAGGTTGATCTTTAATTAAAGGATATGTTTGTTAGGGGCAAACACTTACTTTCCAAAAAAGAGTGATCCCTTTGTATCCTAATTCCCTACAACCATTCACCAATAATCCAGTATGTTCCACCATTCTCTCTTCTTGCCAGTCTTCTGAATAAGGTCTGGGCATTTAGATTACTTAGAGAATTTTGGAAGCATCTATTTAATCTGGTCAGCTCGTGGACATCTTGGCCATTAGCACAACTCTCATTCTTAAATGCTAGTTAGAGTGATTTCTTCATAAAGCACACGGTGGATCATTGGTGCCTACCTCAATCTTGGCCCCACTTCGATTGATTTGTGTTAGCTTCTTGAAGAGTAGGGGCTATTTCATTTCTTGCATTTGTATCCATGGCATTTTACACAATGCCTGACATATCTAGTAGGTACTTAACAAATTCTTTATAATTTGAATTATAAGCAACTATCTCAAAAGGCAATATTTTTATAAGACTTGCCAATCACCTATTGCCCCACATACAAATGTCCTCATCCTGGCCTCCAGAAGCATCAATGTGACTTTAACCCTATAACACTAATCTGTCTGTACTTATGATTTCTCAGTTTCTTTTCTTTATAGAGGAAGCCAGATGGCTTAATGGATAAATACTGAGTTCAAATCCAGCCTCAGATACTTGCTAACTGTGTAAACTCAGACAAATTGCTTGCCCTCTGTCTGCCATCATTTTCTCAATTATAAAATGGGGATAATAGCACCAACCTTCCAGGCTTATTGTAAGGACCAAATGAAATAATATTGGTATAGCACTTAGCACAGTACCCTGATACATAGTAGGAGCTTAATCAATGTTTCCTCTTCCTACTATCTTCTCTCTTAGCACCTACTTTCTCCATTAAAGGAAGACAAGAGGAATAGTAACTAAGGAAAGCCAAATGTTGCTAGTCCCAGGAACTAAGTGGCAAGAACACCCTTGCCAAGGATTGGGCTCTGAATACTGCCCTTAGTTATATCCTGCATTTCCCACATTTCATTCAATAAATATAGAGAGAAGACACTCACTATGCAATCTGTCCTGTATTAGTACAAAGACTATAAGGAGATACACTTATAAGAATGGAAATATCTAAACCTTATTTTTGTTGAGGGTCTCTTTGGCCTTGTCCAAGGAAGAACTACTTCCATATTTCTACCTGGCATCATGGGTACTAAAGATTTAGGGAAATTGAATCAGAGATTCTAAAAGTAGTTTCCTATCATGAATTCTTGAAGAGAATCTTATGACAATTTCTTGAAGAGTAGCTTTTTCATGATTATGGAAGTGGATTAGACAACCAATACTTTCTGATTGTATCTATCTCTCTTGGCCCTAATATATTGATGTCATTGCATGGACCAGAGTCATAAATAGGGCAAAGGCTTTGGTCTAGTGTTCCAAAATTTATAGCATACAAAAAATTAACACATGCACTCCTTCAATAGCATTGAAGCCAATATAATGACTTAATTCCACTTCTTACCTTCCCTATACACACAGAGAGAGACATTTGAATTTAACTTAGTAGCTTCTTATTTTTGTTTTTTTATTTTGTATTATTTTGTATTTGAATTATTGTATTATTATTTTTGTATTATAAGTTGATGTGAAGAGCCGCCTATCTTGTTCCTTCTCTTAGGTTAGGTAGATGAATTTAGTAATGCCTTTTCACAAGTATAAAATTGCTACTTACACCTCTGTATGGACAGTTATGAAAGCAAGAGAACCAACTAGCTCTCTTCCTTTCCATGTAGGTGGTCTAACTCATTCATGGCAAACCTTTTAGAGACCAAGTACCCAAACTGCAACTCTCACACCACATGTGAGCCACCCCATTACCCCAGACAGGGAAGGGAGAAAGCAATCCCGTTGCTGGGCAGAGGGGGCGGGTAATGTGAGAGATGCCCTTAGGCACAGGTGGAGAGTGAGAGGGAAGCAGCCCCCTCCGGCACGTGTGCCATAGGTTTGCTGACCTAGCTTTTACTACGACACTTAGGCTTAGAGCAAGTGTTGAAACAAAGCTGCTCAGTGCCCAGCTCTCCATATTCCTGCTACTCACATCTCAGGACAATCAATAAAGCAACTGCTAGTTTGCAGGGAATATTAAGACCTTGCATAAGATCATAGGATCATAGATTTAGAACTAAAGGGAACCTGAGAAGTCTAGTCAAACCATTTCATTTTAGACATAATGAAACCGAAGTCCATAGAGATTAAAGTAACGTGGGGAGTGCATAGCAAAATTGGGGTTTATACTCATGTCCTCCTAACTACAAATCTAGCACTCAAATTTTCCATTATTTTTCTGACTATAAATGCACAACACAAATATTTCATTTGATCCTCATGACAAGCTTTCTTAGACAGGTGGCATGAGGATTTACAGCAGAAGAAACAGCTAAGAGGAGAAACAAATGATTTACTGAATAGTATACAGCTATTAGTACAGGTTGGATTCAGAACTCAAATGCAGCTCATTGAATAACCCCGTGTCCACAGCACAACATCATTAATCATTTGAAATCCAGGAAGAGTATTCTTCAGGAACAGACTTGATGTCATTAATTATGTCAGCATATAGACGTATACACATTTCCATATGAATATGCAATGATAAAGTGTTGTATAATTATTTAAGCAATAAGATAACCTGCTTCCTCAAAAAAGTCCTCATTTGACTAAGGAGAGAAACACGAACAGGAAACAGAAAAGGAAATAGTAATGCTGACAGATGAGCGTACATTTGTCATCGGTTTGTTAGCTAATGATCTCTCTTTCCTCTCTTCCTCCCTTTTCTCTGCCTCTTTTTCCTGCCCTATAGATCAAGAACTTGATGGTTTTCCAACCTTAAACTTTGATGCCACTTGATATGTCAATAAACTCAAACATGAAGGGCACATCTGTTATTTATTTAAAGTCTTTACCCCTAAGAAAAAAGTGAGCAGTGAGAACTTCTCACTGCTGTATTCACCCTCAACTTCTCTCTCAGGTTCAACTCTATCCTCTCCCCATTCTGCTCCATCATCAGGCCTGACTAATCTCTGTTCTAGCCTTAACATTGGACAGGGTAGTGGGAATGAATTTATTAAGGGTGGAGGAGAAAAGGTTGTGATTTGTTTTTTTATGCCAAAAATATATCTGTTTCTGGAAGTTAATGACAAGGTATATTACCTTGGAACTGATAAAATAATAAGAGAAAGAATTCATAAATAAGGAATGGAAGTGGTGAAATGAGCCAGTTGGTGAACTTTTCCTCCTCTTGATGTATTTTTGCGTTTTGTTTTTGAAGGAATCCTAGTAGCTGGCAACAAATTTATTTATTCGCCTCAGTAAGAAGAAAGGTTGACACTTAAGCCTTGAAGCATGGTCATGATTTATCTTTAGAGATGTATATCCATTATTAATTTATTAACTATATATAACAGGTCTTGGGAGTGAGACAGACAAAGGGATAGAAAAAAAAACATAAAGAAAAAGAGAAGATATAGAAAAGAGGAGAAAGAAGAAGAGGGAAAAGAAATGCATTTCCCATCCTGATTTGCAATTTAGGTTCTAGAGATTCTTTTGTAAGTTCTAAAAGGGTTTCTTGGGTATATATATATTGCTTAAGGAAATTTACTGTATGAAATGAAAAATGTGTTTCTTTTCATCTTCCTTATTTCTATATTTACCAACCACTCTTCATTTCAGGCCGCCATTCGGAAGGAGCTCAATGAATTTAAAAGCACTGAAATGGAAGTTCATGAATTAAGTAGACATCTAACAAGGTGAGTAGGTGATTTTTAAGACGTTTCTAACATTTTTGTTGTTTGGTTGTTTCAGTCATCTCTGAATTTCTGACCACATTTTGGAGTTTTCTTGGCAAAGATACTACTAGACTGATTTGCCATTTTCTTCTCTAGCCCATTTTACAGATAAGAAAAATGAGACAAATAGAGTTTAGTGACTTTCCATAGGTCATAAAGCTAATAAGTGTCTGAGTCCAGATTTGAATTCGGGAAGATGAGTCCAAGCCCTGCTATTTCTCTGCTGCGTCATTTTAGCTCTCCTTTTTAAAATTGCCAGTAAGAAATGTCAGCTTCTAAATGAGACACTTTTCCCACTTTCAAGATTAATGTTCTTGATGGGGGGTGGTTATGAGGAATGATAATAATTATTATTGTTATTAATAATAACTGGTATTTGCCATGGATAGTCTTTTAAAGTTGGCAAAGTCATTTGACAAACATGGCTGCTTTGGAATCAATCACTCCGCACAATTTATTAAGCACTTTATAATCTGCCAGGCACTATGTTGAGGACTGGGAATGCAAAGAAATGCAAGGAAAGGGCCTGCCCTCAACAAATGTAAATTCTAATGGGAGAAGACAAGTATCCTGGTACTTGGTACATTCAGGTGGTGCGGGGTATATACAAGATGTGCTGAGTATGGGAAGGCTATCTGAAAGGGGGAGCCATCAGCAGTTGGGAAAATCAGAAAAGGCCTCCTACAGAAGGCAGGATATGAGCTGAGTCTTGAAGGAAGCCAGGGAAACTAAGAGGCAGGGTTAATTAGGGAACAAAAGGGAACATCTGTGAGGTTATTATTGTCTCCATTTTACAGGTTAGAAAATTGAAGTTCAGTGGGTTGGTCATAGTCGCAGAACCAAGAAGTGTCCAGGGATGGATTTGCACCCAATTCTTCCTGAATCCAAAACTAGAACAATAGCCCTTATACCAAACTGCCTCACACAGACATGGTTCACTGCCTGACATAGTTTGTTTACTGCTTAAGAGTTTACAAAATGGTAACAAAATATCTTAACTCATTTTATCTTCACTAAGACACTGTCTTAGAAGTACTCCCTTTTTAACAGATAATGATGATAACTTCCATTGATTAAGTCTATGAGGTTTTATAATATACTTTCCTCTTAAGAACTATGTGAAAGAGGCAGGACAAATATTACCACCCACTTTACAAATGAAGAAACTAAATATCACAGATGCCAAGTGATTTATTTATTCATTTTCACATCACTGGAAAATGATGGATTTATATCTAGACACTGACCCAACAGGGCTCCTGACTCCTAGTTCCTGACTGTCCTGGACTAGCTATCAGAGGTCAAAGGAAGAGAGTTATTATCAGGTTATTCTCTAGGAAAGTGAAATTAATTGTCATACTTTTTAATGGAAAAAAATCAGATGTGGGCTAAAAATAATTTTCAGAGAACCCTAGCTTTTAGTTAGTTCACTTGAGTTCTAATCCTAAAACTAGCAAAGTGACCATAGGCAAGTCACCATCTCTGTGTGCCTCAGCCTCTCTACATATCACTTGTTAAGTTATTTCAATCATGTCCAACTCTTCATGAACCTATTTGGTAAGAACAGTGGAGTGGTTTTCCATTTCCTTCTCTAGCTCACTTTACAGATGAGGAAACTAAGGCAAATAGGGTTAAGCGACTTTCCCAGGGTCACTTACTATTAAGTGTCTGTTGCCAGATTTGAACTCAGGAAGATGGATCTTCCTGATTTCAAGTCCAGTGCTCTATCTGCTATGCCACCTAAGTGCCCCATATGTCACACAGCAATGATAAATATCTCCTTTTGGAGTGTCTTCCACAACAAGTTTTCTAGATAAACTTTCATCTTATCTGGCAGGGAAGCAGGATTCCACTTCTCTTTCCATCTGTCTTCTCACCATGTCACTCTTGTCCCCCACCAAAAACTTCCAGCTCCATGTTGTTGTTCTTCAGTTGTTTTCAGTCTTGTCTGACTCTGCCAAGAAAAACCAAAAATGGGATCGCAGAATAAGACACAACTGAAATTACTGAACAGAAGTGACATGTAGAGAAGCTGAGGCCCACAGAGGTACCAACCTGCCTATGATCACCTGGTAAGTTCCAGGACCAAAAACCAAGTAAACTAAAATCTAAGGTTCCCAAAACTCTTAGGCCATCATCTTCATCTCTCTCCCACTGAAAGGGGAACTAAAATTCATGGAAATGCTGAATTGCTATCAAAATATCTTAGAAATGTAGAAACCCAGTTTATTTAGTTTCCAGTTATCCCTGAGACTTTTTTTGAAAGGTAAAATCTGGTGGGAAAGAATCACCATTGCACATTTGAAACCTTCAGGCTCCCTGCAACAGGATCATGACCTTCAATTTGATTGGCAAATTAGAGTTCACAAAATCTTATCCAATTTGGCTCTCCTAATAAATGGCTGGTATATAAAGATCAAGATAGATAATAGATAGAATTTATTAAAAGCTTACTATTCATCAGACACTATTATTCCTTATCACTTAGTCCTAGGGGAAAAAATACATGCAAGCTAGACAGTTCCTGCCCTCAAGAATCTTATGTTCTAGTATAGGAAAACAAAATATAAAGGGATATAGTAGTAGATGGAACGCCAACCCAGGAGTCAAGAAGACTCATCTTCCTCAGTTCAATCTAGCCTCAGATACTTGTTAGCTGAGTGACACATGGCAAGTCACTTAATCCTTTTTGCCTTGGTTTCCTTCTCTGTAAAATGAACTGAAGATACTCCAGTATTTTTGCCAAGAAAACCCCAAATAGGGTCACAAAGAGTCTGAAAACAGCTGAAAACTACTGAATAACAAGTTGGAAGTTTGTTGGAGGGTTGGAGTGGGAAGCGTGGTTTGACATGGTGAGGATACGATGGGAAAGTGATGTGGAATCTTGCTCCCCTGCAAGCTAAGATAAAAGCGCATCTATCAGAGCTGGGAGATCTAAGGTTAGAATCCAAGGTTCCAGTGGGAATCATATGAAGATGATGGCAGAGGATCCGAAGGCTGATTATGGATGGCTCTCCGAGATAGACCAAATAGGTTATTTATCATCACCATCTAGCATATAGAAAAGCCAAGGGCCAAAAGAAAAGAGTAGCAACTTTTCTTTTGGTCACTTGAAACTTAGATTGATACCTGGTCCATTTTTCTGTGACTATCTTTAATCACAAAGGAGGGGGGAAAGGTAAAAATTCCTTTGGCAAATATTCAGTGTTAGGGGAAAATGTTTCCTCACCTCACTCTTTGAGAGCCATCTATCAAATTCTTTCCCATTCCTTCTAGATATTTTTAACCTTCATTCACACAAAGTGTCCCTATGACCCTTCCTCTTTTTTACACACAAAGCCAAAAAATGGATTCAGTTATACTCAGCCAGCAATTATTGTTTTTTTTAAAGCCTTTTTTCTTCCATCTCAGAATAAATAAAATTAATACTAACTACCGATTTCAAAGCAGAAGAGCATTAAGGGGCTAGATAATTGGGGTTAAATGACTTTGTCCAATGTCACACAGCTAGGAAGTGTCTGAGGCCATTTTTGAACCCAAGTCCTCCTGATTCCAGGGCTGATGCTCTGTCTACGTGCTACTCAGCTACCCCTCAGCAAGCAATTATTAAATACATATTTTGTCATGGAACTATCCTGGGTACTGTATATTACAAGTTTTTTTTTATTTTTTTAATGCAATCTTTGTCTTCGAAAAGCTTTTATAATTGCTGCAAATTTCTCATCATTTAAGCCAGCCTTCAGAGGCTAGATGACCATGTTTTAGGGATTTCAGAATGTAAGCTCCTTGAAGAGAAAGACTGTTTCATTTTTTGTCTTGATATTTCCAGTATCTAAAACACAGTAAGTATTTAATAAATACTTATTGACTAAGTGATGATGTGGAGGCAGGATTACAAATGAGAATGGCAAGTGCAGCCAAGGACCCCATTTTGAGAGGTATGGAGTCATGTTATCACCTGTCTATCCACTCACTTTCCTGCTTTGTTTTTTTGTTTTGTTTTTGTTTCCTTAGGTTTCATCGGCCGTAGCAGTTGAATTCCACTCGAATGCTATGCGGTCTTCAAAACATGAATTTATAAGAACCATAAGTGCTGGTATTATTCACTTCTCCCATTACCATGTAAATCTTCTGAACTGCCTTTTTTTAAAAGAAGAGAAAAGAAGAAAAATAAACATAATGAGGATTATACATATATATACATATATATCTGTAAACTTGATGGTTACCATTCAGTCATCAGACCTGCTGACATAACTTCTGACACTGAAATACCCCCCACCCCACCCCACCCCTGGCAGTGCCAAGGACAACAGCTTGGCGTCCTCATTTTAAGACTTTCTGGCATGTGGATGTGTCCTATTTGTCCAAGCCCAGCTGGTAACTGCATTCATTCCGTCTTCAGCCACCCTCATCCTCGCGAGCATCTATCACTCAACTCCAAAGAAAGCTGAGGCAATGGGTTTCTTTCCGGGAATGACTGTACAGAGTAAAAAAAAAATGTTCAGCCTGACCTTTTAAATAAGGTCCCAAGCACTTAAACCAAATGCGGCTTCTGGTTTGGGAAGCACCTTAGGAGGAGGAGACAGTCAGGGAATGCTGCTCTCAGTGACCCCTGTCCCCACACTCCCTCCATTCCATCCCTGTCCCCATCCTCCATACAGTGAACACAAAGGAAAGCCCTTTTCTGCTTGAGTTTCTAGTTGACTAGTGGCCACAAGAGGTGTGTGCACAGTGGCAAGTAGAAAGTCCGTCCTGAGCAACTGATAGAATCGTCTCAGACCAAAGCTGTGTCTCCTTCCTGAAAAACTTGCCTAGAAAGAATAAAGTCAGGATCTTCATTTCCTAATGAAAACTGGATGACCCACAAGTATTAAAAAATCAGAATGTCACCAGCGTACACACACACACACACACACACACATATCTGGCTATTAGTAAAGTACGATAGCTACATAGGGATGTACTTGTAAAGCCTGCCTTATGGGCATGATGACCACCTCTGCTTGGCTCAGGTTCTTCATTTTTCTAATGTGCTCCAATGCTGGGTTTGAAAAAAGGCACCATCTTCCAGTTCCACAGATTTTTTACGTGAACTGAGCACAGCACCAAAGCTTGTAGGCTGGTCGCTAGGGTTCATGCTGCCGACATGGGTCCTTTAATAATAATTGGGCCCCTCCTCCAAAAAGCACCATACATGGTGGCTTTCTTGTCCCTCATCTTTTGCTTTGAGGTTCATTTGGAGGTGCATTAGTGATTCTAAGTGAGCTCATCATGCATCAGAATCGCACAGCTATGAACACACTGGCCATACTCATGGTGCCACCCTACTGATCCTTTAGCATCAGTTTTTATCTCTTTCATAATGCATATGAGAATGAGTTGATCTATCAGATGGCCAGCCTGATTGGAGGAGTAAAGAGAAAATGCACTAATCTTGAGGGAATATGGATCTCTCGGTAAATTGTGATGAAAGAGACAATTCTTTTAAGCTAATCCATGACGGTGGACATAACTGCCATCCCCAAGGGAGTTTATATTTCATTTAGTTTTGTTTCTGAGAGAATAAGTCCTGATTGGCAAAGTTCGACCCAGATACCTCTGAAGGTTTCCTCATCACTCTTAACAACTTACTGGGATCCTTGAATTCTCCACCTCATATATATTTTGCTTAGAGTAAACTGACTAGGCCTTCATACAAAGAGAGAGGTCATTCTATCACCATCCCCAACCATCACCATCACCACTATCCATACACTACCTGATTTGTGGCAGGAGAAAAATCCTCTTAGAATTCCTGCTGGCAGCTTGGGGTCATTCTGCTTTCAGGGGATCCGCATGTATCTGGACAGCTCAGGAGAATTCCTCAGGGAAGAGCTCACCAGCGAGGGGACCCCCATCCATGAGTTCCTCCATGCCATCAGGAAGGAGCATAATAGGGGGGTTCAGCTTGGTGTGTATGTCATTCCTGAGGCATTTTGTCTCCATTTGAATGTTGAGTTCCACTATTTACTGTCTTGGGGAGACATTTTGTTCAGGGAGAATGTGCCAGGATTTTAATAGAACTGTAAATAAGATCTTCCCAAAAAGGTTTACTGACATGTGAATGTGCAAGTGTCTTGATGAAAGATTTAGGGCCCTATTGTTTAACTCCTATGCCCAGTAATGAAGGTGCTCATGTTGTGTTGGTTTCCAGGATGAGAGGAATTTGTTTCGCCCACTCCAATCATGTCTCCGGAAATGTCTGGTAACTTCTTCATGAGATACACTAACCCTGGTTTTCCCTGGGTGTAGAAGGAAGCATCTTCCGTGGGCTAAACCCCTCTCCCCAAGGTTTTCTGATGCCTCCACTCTGGTTTTTAAGCCCTCCCTCTGAGGGTTTCATGTAACAACATTCCTGTATCTCATAAGGGGCTGACCAGCAGAGTACCTGGATTTTCTTCCTAAAGTGCCCAACTGCTGCAGTTCACTTTATACACAGGAAGATTAACTGATTTTTACCTTCCTGCAAAGCACCTTTTTCCAGGGCATCATTTGCAGTGTCAGATGTGTATCCTCACAGATCTCTGACAATGGTTGGGAACTGTGCTTGCAGCACCAAGGTGGGCTATTTCCAGCTTATTTTTGTGGGTTTTACACCCACTCAACTCCCACCATCTGCCATGGGTAGCACCAACAAATAATGGACTGCTGGTTGAGACCCTCTATTCTATGGCTGTTTTTGCAATGCCTTGAATTCTTTGTGGAAATCTGTCATTTCTTTTTTATTGCAATGTTATATTAACTGAGTCAATACACATTACTGTGTAAGACTTTGATTCCAATCCATACAGAAGAGAGATGGCCTAGATTCTGCTTAAACTGTATCTTTCTTCTGAGGAAGTTGTAGTTTTTAAATGAAGGCTTCTTTTATGTGATATGAATTCCTAGGATTTAAAAATCTATTTTAACACTTGGATTATGGATAAGAAGGAGAAAAAAGATGTCAAACATCTGGGTTATCATAAGCAGGAATAAAAAGATATGATTTTCTAACCAAGGTTAACTTTGCCAAACACACACTTTCCTTACTACTGGAAGAAAAAGGTTGTTCTGTAGATTTCTGTTTTTCTTTTTCTAAGTCCAGATCATCTTCAATGACAACAGTTTGGAATTGGAAGGGGCCTTTAAGATCATCTAGCCCCACCTCTTAATTTGTGACTCACAGAGGGTCAAGACCTTCCCCAGGTCACATAGTAAGTGGCAGATACACACCTTGAACCCAAGCCTCCTGAATCCTAAGTCTGATGCTACTACACCCATGACCAGCAATGTTTCTGCATCCAAGGACACAGTGAATCCCCCAAACCTGGGGCTTTCCATCCAGTTAGAGAAAATGCGCCAAGTGATAATCAATGAAATAGAAACAGCTTTTCAAGGTTTCATTCTTTTCCTTTCCTGAGAAAGTCACATTTGCAAACTACAGAACCAAGATGGTGGCACACACTCAAAAGAATGGTAGTTTTTAACATCTCTTTATGCACAGAGAGTTAGCCAAGGGCACCTGAAATGGCTTTTTCCCATGAGTCTGTTAAGTCCAGAAACAGTTGCATTTTCCATTTGCTAACCCAGTGTCTGTACATAGCTCGTCTTTGTATAGGAGTGAATATGGTGGCTGTCAATCCTGTGCTTTTCCAGTATTGTAACTGACCAGATCATGAACAAGAAACTTTATCTGTAAATAGGAGAACAATTCAACTGGATCTCTGTGTCCTGGGTTTTGTACATACAGAAACTGCATGGTATTTAAATTATTGTTTGTCTCTGATGATGTATGCAGTTTCTTTAACAACAACAACAAAAAAAAAGTTTTAAAAAAAAGTGTCCCAGTCTCCTGTCTGTGTTTTCCTCAGTTAGAAGGCTCGTTCTCAAGCAGAAGACGCCGCCAGTGCATCCGAAGCTTTAAAGAAGGAGTTCTTAACTGTTGAGAACTCTTTGGCCATCTGGGGAAGTCTATGGACACCTTCTCAGAACTATGGCTTTAAATGAAGAAAATAAAATGTATAGGCTTAAAAAGGAAAGCAATCCTATGAAATATACTTATCAAAATATTAAATAAAGGGGGCAGCTGGACTGAGAGCCAGACTTAGAGATCCGAGGTTCAAATCTGACCTTAGACACTTCCTAGCTCTGTGACCCTGGGCAAGTCATTTAACCCCCATTGCCTAGCCCTTACCAATCTTTTGCCTTGGAACCAATACACAATATTATTTCTAAGATGGAAGGTAAGGGTTTTTGAATATATATAAAATAAAACAAATTCTCAGAACACCCCTCAATTAAGAACTCTGAAAATGAAAGGAACATAAAGGCTAGAAGGGATTTCAAGAGCCATTAACTCCAAGCCTCGTCTTTCTTTTCCCCGGGCCTCTCATCTTACAGATGAGGAAACTGAGGCTTAGGAAGAATAATTGACTTGTCCACGATCACCCAAAAATTCCAGGTTTGCTGACCCCAGAGGGCTTCCTCTCATTAGTAAAGAAATGATATAAGTGAAAGAGGAGATACAGGAAAACTTCTCATCTAACATCCCCAGGGAAAGAGGAGATGTATGTTCCAAATATCTGAAGCTTAACCTTAAAACACATTTTTTAAACATTTTTTTTGGAGGGGTGGTGGGTGGAGGTGGGGGGCAGCTGAGTAGCTCAGTGAATTGAGCTGGGCCTAGAGATGGGAGGTCCTAAGTTCAAATCTGACCTCAGACACTTCCTAGCTGTGTGACCCTGGGCAAGTCACTTAACCCCCATTGCCTAGCCCTTATCACTCTTCTGCCTTAGAATGAATACATAGTATTTATTCAAGGAAGGAAGGAGAAGGAAGAGAGAAAGAAAGGAAGGAAGAAAGAAAAGAAGCTTGTTCTTGAAGAAGGCACACTTTACTAAGGAATAAATTCAGAGAGAAAAATATTTCATCTGGTTTGGGTCCAAATAAGACCCTTGACATGTTGCTTCACCTTCTTGGCTTCAGTTTCTTTGTCTGTACAGCACAAGAGGATCCCCTTCTTATATGTAAGGCCCTCCTATGTACTCAAAACCATGGTCCTCAGCCCCCAACAGATGTGCTTTATTAGTCAGACAAAATATACAGCTAATTTAAAAGAAAAGCATTTAATGAAATAGCATAGAAAAGTAATACTAAACCATGTCACTCATAAACCTGGGGTATACTCACCTATAAATATCCATGCCATCAGTGGTAGGAATATGCATATCTTGGGAAGAAATATGGAAGAATACCTAAGGGACTTACATGAGAACAGACATGTATAGAGAAAATTTGTATGTAGTCTCCAGTGATCACCATTATGTGTATCTGCTAGACCTGCTTCCTGCTAGTTTTAGTAGATTACAAGTTCAAGAAGGCAGCCAGGTGGATGGAATACTGGAGTCAGGAAGATTCCTTTTCCTAAGTTCAGATCCAGCCACAAACACTGGCTGTATGACCCTGGACAAGTCACTTGACCCAGTTTGCCTTAGTTTACTCATCTAAAATATGAACCAAAAAAGGAAATGGCAAACCACTCTAGCACCTTTGCCAAAAATGGGGTCAAAAAGCATTGGATATGACTGAAAGGAGTAAAAAACAAAAATTCAAGATAAATTAATGCCATAACATGGGAGGCAAAAGAATTAATTATACAACACGAATAGTGTCCTAAATGAAAGAAGTTATAGTCCCACCATGCTCTGCTCTGGTCGGATCACATCGGAATCTTGTATCCAGTTCTCAACACCACTTACGGAAGGGACATGGACAAGCAGGACAGGAGCCAGAGGAAGGTGGCCATAATTAAAAGGCCACTAAATGCAGGTTGCAGAGAGGTGAAAGGAACTGAGAGTATTTGACTTGGGGAAAAGAAGACTTGGGGAGCACCTGGTAGCTTCAAGTAATTAAGATGAAGCCATCCACCGACTCCACGAAGATTCCTAGTGGGTTGGACACTCAGAAAGGGGAACCAAGGACTGAGTGAAAATGGGTTACTGGTTAAGGACTAATGGAAAGGGAACATAAGGCAAGAATAAAGACACACAGACATAGAAAGTTTTGGCATAAGGTAGACAGACAGCGAGTAAGCTCTGGTGGTCAAGAGCTTAGATGGTTCAGAGCTCTGATGGTCAAGAGCTTCCTTGCCAACTGATTTCTTGTCACCTTTATTGGGGTTACAACAGTATGGGGGGGAGAGCCCAGTGGCTTGATACATTGACATTATGAGGTAATCATCATAAAATGCAAACTGCCAAAACCTAAAATAATAGGTAGAGTTAAGATCCGGATCCCAAACCGATATAGCCTAAGACATCTACTGATGTTTGATACCTGTGTTAATTGATCATTGAAGGTAAAGTAAGGAGACTGAGATAACTGACCTGTCTTCTGGGGGGTAGCCTTAGGGAAGGGCTAATCATTTTGACTCAAGATTACAGAGATCAATCACTGGCAGTATAAGAGTTAAGTTTTTAAGCACTCTTAAAATAATATCACAATTAATGTATACCTGGATTGCTAACATAAAGTCTGTGAAAAAAAAAAAAAAGATGAGGTTTGTTCTGCTTAGCCCCAGAAGACACATGCTGGGAGGGGAGACGAGGGAAGTTGGATTTGTTAGCCCTGAGTAAAGGAAAAGATGTTTTCCTGAAAAAAGAGGACTGAATGCCTCAGGAGACACCAAATTCCTCATTCCTGGAAATGTTCAAGAAGACTGGATGGTTTTGCTTCGGGGAGGCAGTAGAAGGGCTTCATGCTTCAGGTGAGAGATGGTGGAGATGACCTCCACATTGAGATTGTCTGATTCGAATGCAGGTTTTCCCAACACCTGATTCATCTCCCCAGCTGCATACATATGGACAGGCTGTAAAACTTCCATAATTGTCCATGTCAGACAAGGAGAGATTAAATCTTCAAGATTTAATTATCTGCAACCCACTAAGAGGCTGTTTAGGGAGTCACGCTAAGAAAGGCATGTTGGCTAATGTTCAACAGGGAAGAACCACTCAATTCTTCAACTGTGTTTCTGTTTCCACTTCTACTCTTAAAGCTAATTGTCTGCTCATGTAAATAGGAGGTTTTACCCGGACCAGAGACTGTTAGTACAAATGAAAGCTGTTTGTAATTCCTAGCAGGGAGCCAGGATCATCAAATGTTTATGGAGTAACACTGCCAAGACAAGGGACTTCAAAGACATTAACTAATAAATTAGTCTTTGAAAGAGAAGAGCAAATGAATTTACTCATTTAACTTCCCCATTGTGGACATTAGTCAAGGAAGAAGATACAGATATAAGGTAGCACTAATCAGACAATTAGTGCTGTCCAATGTCTGGACTATTTTATAAAGTTGAGAGTCCCTCCTTGTCAGGTGCAATGGGAAGTGTGATGGATTTGAAATCAGAGGACCCGAGTTCAAATCTCCATTCTGTAGTTTACCTCCTATGGGACACCTACCTTAAGAAAAGAGGAAGTTGGACCAGATGACTTCTAAAGCCCCCTCCAGCTCTAATCTATCAACCATTTCTGGCAATGTTCAGGCCGCCTCGCAGGTAATCTGTCAAGTGGGTTACAGAAGAGACTGCTACATTGTGTAGGTTCTTGGGCAAGATGGTCTGCCAACGTTTTTAGGAATCAACACCAAGGCAGGAAGGACACCAGGACCCTGTCCTGATCCCACAACTGACTTCTAAGTGTCATGATTTTGGAACAGAGACTAGCTCAATAGGTTTAGTTTCCTTGTTTAAGGAAAAAGAATAAGTAGGTAGCAAGAAGTACAGGCTATGTTTGGGATCATGGATCTAGAGATTAAAAGAACCACAGACACCATCTAATTCACTGCTATCATTTTACTGATGACAGAACTTGCCCAAAGTCACACAGTCACTGAGCATCACAGGGGAAATTAGAATCTACATTCTAATTTAATCTAGATTCCAAAGCTAATGCTAACGAAGACATGGCACATGTGCCCTGGCATGCCAGAGGGGGCTGCTCCATTCTCCCTCTCCACGGCACCTGAGGACATTTTTTTGCCCTGCCCCTTCTGTCTAGCAGACCAGTGTGAGCACTTCTTCCTTCCACTCTCTGAGGTAAGGCAGGAGGCTCACAGGAAGCTTGGAAGCCCACTTTGGGCACTCAATCTCTATAAGTTTCACCAGTGCTACCCAGATTATGTCAGAAATAGAGCACTCGTATTACAAGGCTGGCAGCTGGGTGGCACAGTGGATAGAGTCCCAGACTGGGAAGCAAGAAAATTAATCTTCATTAGTTCAAATCCAGGCTCAGCTATGTGACCCTGGGCAAGTCCCTTAACCCTGTTTGCCTCAGTTTCCTCATCTGTAAAATGAGCTAGAGAAGGCAATGTATTTCTGCCAAGAAAACTCCAAATGGAGTCACAAAGAGTCCGACACAATTGAACAAGAAAGTGTAAGGTCCCCTCTGGAGGGGAGCAGTGCTGGATCAGGTACCAATCTTCAGAACCTAATGACTTACAGAGAGGGTGGGGGGAGAATATATAAACTAGTTTTGTTCATTGTAAAAATGAATGGCCAACAGCAGCTTTGCAGCCATGTGACTTAAGCATGTCATAAATTTATGGCATTTAACTCAATAAAACTTTAATCAGAACCAGATTTTCCTCTTTCCCTTAGATGAACCAATAGATAACGCTGATTCTTTTCAGTTCTGTGTTCCCTTTTCCCTGAGTCCAGCAGGGCTTATTAGAGACCCACAAAGCCCCCCCAGGGGAATTTCTTTGCTCTTCTTTGCTACACCTGGGCTTCCTGGATTGCCCCTGGAGCATAAACAAATACCCCATGGAGTTGGGGTCACCTCTAAGGAAGGAGACCCAGGAGTTACTATACCACGTTCAAGTCTGACCTTGGAACTCCTGGAGAGAGTGACTGCCTTCAGTGTCTCTAGTGAGCATTGCCCCAGGGTTGGAGCTAGTTTTCCAAGCCTTCATTAAAATGTTTATAATGGTCTCTGCCAGCTCAGCCCCTCCCTCTCACGTTTCATACTGACTTTGGCAACTAGGGCTCCTTGTTGCCGGTTAATGGTGTTTTTGTTTCGTTTGAACTCTAGTGTCACTGGCATGGTTAAAACGACCGCCCCAAAGCAGGCTGGGGCAATTCCAAAGATGGATGCCAAGCCACTGGGTTTCCATCCCAAAGGCAATGGGTCATTGTTATCCTTTGTCTCGGTAGAAAAGTGCGCAGATTACAGACCCTACCCTCCTTCCGAGCCGCAAATGGCCATGTTCTCTGGGGCAAGGAGGCACTACTAACTCTCTAGGTAACGACCAATCGGACAATGGCCAGCTAGAGAAAAGAACATGGGCACCGAGCTGTGATAAGCCGGACAATGAAATGTTCCCGATCAGCCATTCCTGTGCAATGGTTCACCCATCAATCACCACAAACACATCTTGTAGGCAGCAGAACTTGCCCAACGGAAGCTGAGCAGCAGTCCCAGGTAGAGGAGGGATGGTGCTGAGATTTTTCTGAGAACTATGTCAAATCTGCACCATGAGCACACTCTTGGAGGGAATATTTGCTTGGAGCAGCTAGGGTGGGGAAGGCGGATGAGTCTGTGTGTACAGAAAGGATATCGGCAAAGGAGGATACCTGAAGGAAAGCGAGTCACAGAGGGAATAGAATGTGGAAGGGGGCCAGAGAGAGTAAGCAGGAGATCAGAGCTGGGTGTTCTCTAGGTGGGACCCAGAAATCAGGAAACAAGTCCGATTGGGTACATTGATTAAGCACCTGCTTTTGTCAGGAGACAAGATGCGGACACGAAATGGATCAAATAAAAACAATAACCAACAAACTAACAGCATCTTCTCTCCAGGAGCTCAGTGGGTGGCTCAGTGGATTGAAAGCCAGGCCCAGAGACAGGACAGCCTAGGTTCAAATCTGGCCTCAGACACTTCCTAGCTGTGTGACCCTTGGCAAGTCACTTGACCCCCATTGCCTACTCTTACCACTCAGTATTGATTCTAAGACGGAAGGTAAGAGTTGGAAAAAAAAAAAAAAAGAAAGAAAGAAAGGTAAGTAAGAATTTTGCTAAGAGCTGAAAGAATCCAGAGAAGGAAGGCAGAGGTGACATAAGAGTTCCAGGCATAGGGAACAGTCAGTAAAAATACCCAGAGCCAGGAGATGGAATGTCCTGTTCAGGGGAACAGCCAGGAGGCCAGTGTCACTAGAGCAAAACATATATGGAGGGAAATGAGGTGTAAGAAGACTAGAAAGGGAAAAGGGGAGCAGCTTATAAAGAACTTTAAAAGTCAAATAGAGGAGTTTATATTCAATCTTAGAGGTAGTAGGGAGCCACCATAGTTTATTGGATGGGGAGAGGAGTTAGTACAATTAGATCTGCTCTTGAGGAACATCATTTTGACAGCTGAGTAGAAGCAGGATTGGAGTGGGGAGAGACTTGAGGAAGGGAGGCCAACTAGCAGATTATTGCAGGGGTCTAGGTATAAGGTGATAAGACCCCACCACCACTATGCCAAGGTATAGCATAGTGTTAGAGGAGAGAAGAGAGCCTATTTGAGATGTTATAAAGGAAAGAATGAACACTGATTAGAGCCAGGCATTGTACTACGTTCTGGGGATACAAATATGGGGGAGAGGAGCGGGAAACATAGTTTCTGCCTTAAAGAAGCTTACAGTCTAATGCAGTGATTCCCAAAGTGGGTGTCACTACCCCCTGGTGGATGCTGCAGCAATCCAGGAGGGCAGTGATGGCCACAGGTGCATTTATCTTTCCTATTAATTGCTATTAAAAATTTTTTTAAAAATTAATTTCCAGGGGGCTAAGTAATATTTTTTCTGGAAAGGGTGTGGTAGGCCAAAAAAGTTTGGGAACCACTGATCTAATGGGAAGAGATAATATAAAAGGAAGATGAAGCAAGAGAAGTCGAAGATACTAGGCACAAGGCTGGAAGGAAGAACTCCAAAGCTAGGTAGGAATGAAGAGAATACTGACCCTGAGATCCTCCTTAAATGGAGGTCCTCTACATTCCATTCAGGGGGGGTGCCAGGGGTAATGGGTACTTAATATAGTCATATTACGGTGGTAGACGCTTAATAAATACTGATTGAAATGAATTATTTTGAGAGAGTTCAAGATTTACCTTCTGGTAATGCCAGTGGCTCAACGTGCTTCTCCCAACATTTCAACATCTGCAGCAGTTCTTATGGCTAGGCATCAGCCCGCCCCTCTCCACCTCCCACCTCCAGCTACTTGCACCTCCACAAATTTTTACAAGGAATGGGGCTTGCCTAGCTGTAGTTAATTAAAGTGTGTTGGAATTTTTAATTAATTCAGATCTTTCAGGTGAATGCATTATAGTGTATAAACATATTCCATTCACAAGGTCACTTTGACTACTAACATTGTTTCAAAATAGCCTCAAATCTCAACCTAGCAACACAAGATGGTCCATTGATTATCTAGTTCCTGCCACCTGTTTCACCTAAAGTCCTGTCTTTATGGAAGCAATTAATGATGTTAGGCAGAGCATACTGATAGGAGGGGAGGTTTCTGGGAGACCCAGTAAAGATAAATGGTTTCAACTTAGAAAGGAGTCTATGGGCAATCTAGTCTCTTGTTTTTTATTATGGGTTATCTATTAATTTGTTTTTCCAGTGAAGAAGCCCAGCCTTATAGGTATGACACTGAAGAGTCCCCTAGATTGGGACTACCACTCATTTTTTAGTAAATGAAAAAAAAAGTCATTTTTTAGGGGGAAAAGAGGCAAGATGAATATAAATTGAAATCTTCTCTTCAGCCCTTCAGACCTCCAGGGAGCATGTCCCAAAGAGCTTGATGCAAAGGTGACTCCCCCTTAAAAAAGGTAAAAAGCATCACCTCTAGGCCCCAGGGGACATTGTTGCCTTCTGAGAAGCTAAGGTTGTCCTGTCTGTGTTCCCAAACTGACATTTTTTTAACCCTTATCTTGTCTTAGAATCAATACTGTGTATTGATTCCCAGGCAGAAGAGGTGGTAAAGGCTAGGCAATGGGGGTTAAGTGACTTGCCCAGGGTCACACAGTTAGGAAGTGTCTAAGGTCAGATTTGAACCCAAGATCTTCTGTCCCTAGGCCTGGCTCTCAATCTACTGAGCCTCCCAGCTGTCCCCTTCCCAGTCTGATATTTTAAGAAGGAAACAAATTCTTCAAGAAGGATTAAGGAGAATGATCTATAATGACACATGTAAAACCCAGTGGAATTGCAGGCTGGCTATAGGAAGGGGGTAGGAGAAGGGGAGAGAAAGAACATGAATCATGTAACCATGGAAAAATATTCTTAATTAATTAATTAAATTTAAAAAAAAAAAAGGAGAATGTTCTACCTGGGCTTGATTCTGTGCCCAGTGTGTAGGCAATACCCACTTTTGCTTAGTTTGTCTGATTATGACTTTGTCCTTGGCTGAAAAGGCTCCAAAAGAGACTCAATGTAGCTTGAATCAAAGAGAACAAGATAAGGAAATACTGAGTATTCTTAAATAGCTTGGCTATTATAAGGACGATATTGTTTTATTAGTTTAGAGATAAGAAGCAGAGAAGTTGGCTTGAGAAAGAATTGGAGTTTCAAATAGAACTGAGAGAGAGTGTTAATTTCAACTGTGACAGTTATAACCATTATTTCTATGACAGTTACATGCTCTGGGTGTGGCATTCTGAGAGTTGGCTTCTGGCAGTTGACAGAGCCACAAGCAGGAACTTTTCTCTCAGGGATAGAGAAGGTAACATCTTTGCCTCTCTCTATCTCTGTCTGAGAGAAAGACCTGAAGGAACTTAGTGTTTTCTTTTCCAACTTGGGAAACACTATTCATTTATGTTACTGTCTATAGACAGTCTAAGTCTATATATAAGCTCTGAAAAGACTAAAGAAAACTTGGTCTTTGGTTTGGACTTTGAGTCTCTTAAGGCCCAAGAGTCCTAACTTGATTCTTATTGAGCCTCAACCAGCTAGCTTTGGTTATCTTTATAACTTAAGGGTGAAGTTAAGAATTATAGTGGTCGTTTTAGTTAGAATAGTATAAAATTTTATTAGATCAGGGAGGATTAGAGTAGTCTGTGAGCCACAGGAGAAGCAGTTCCTTGTGGAACCTGGGAGTTTATTTGGGTGGAATTAGAATCCCTTAGAATTAGAAATCCTTTTACCCTTATATATTTTAAATAAATACTTTATTTTTCTTAAACAAGAGTCTTTTTAACGTTCCTTGCACCTAGCCCTAAAGGGAAGTTCATCTTTGAGCTTCACTTCACTTTACCACTATCAAAAATATCAGGAATCAATTTTTCAACCTTTATTTCCATAGTCCTTGTCCTTACTTTTGTCTCGCCATTTTTTATTTTTATACTATACTGGGGCTCCAACTCCTTCCAAACCAATTAATCAATTAACAAGCATTTATCGGCCATTTACTATATGTCAAACTGAGAAGAGTGCTGGGACAGAGAAATGAAAAAAATCTCTGCTCTTAAAGGCACTTATTTTATAATAGGGGGAGGCAGCCATACACATATAACATAACATATACATATAATCAAACATATATATGTAATATAAAGGTTGATACAATACACACACAAAGAAGATATAAGGTAGCTGAAGTGGAGAAGTTGGGGTGGTAAAGACATAAACAGTTGGAGGACCATAAATGTCCTATGTGACCCTAGAGAAATCTCTTCCTCTCTCGGCCCCAATTTCTTTATCCATATAGGGGGTTTAGGCTAGGTAAATTCTGAGGTCCCTTATAGTTCAGTCAGTGTACAGATGTATATAGAGACAAAAATATATTGTCTTCTTCAATTCATTAATAAATAAAAATGTGTTATTATGACTTTCTTTTTGGATCAGGATGATCACAGTTTAATCAAGTAGGAAATGTTCTGCCAAGATATCTTCTTCTACAGTTGAACTATTCTGCAGCTTAGGGTCTAGGAGTTGCCAAGAGAAACATATAGGGGGCTTCAGTAACTCACCCAGTGCCATCCCACTAATATATGGCAGAGACATGACTGGAACCAGGATGATCCATACTCTAAGACCAGCCACTACTCTTCAAGCTGCCTCTCATGATTTTGATAGGACTGTTGAAGAACCTTTGCCCAATTCCCATATCTTTTCTCAGAAAGGTGGCCCCCTACTCTGTCTCCATTTTGAAATGAAGAATGAACCTAGAGAAATAAAACAGCCTTAACAAGAATAATGTATAGAGAGCTAGGTATACCCCTAGGACAGCTGGGTGTCTCAGCGTTTAAAGAGTGAGGCCTAGAGAGGGAGGTCCTGGGTTCAAATCTTACCCCCAGTTGCCTAGCCCTAACCATTCTTCTGCCTAAGAACTGACACCTAGTACCTATTCTAAGACAGAAGGTAAGGGTTGTTGTTGTTGTTGTTGTTGTTGTTTTTTAAAGAAGGTATATAGGACAATTTGGACACTTCTTTCGTTCTTTAAAAATCACAGACATTGCCCAAAGGACAGAACTTCCAAGTTTGTGGACTCACTATATCTACCTTTCTGTTTCTGCAACCTTTCCTCACTCAAAAGTATTTTGCCCCCTTCTAAGAATCCAGGGCACAAATTCCCTGAAAAGCAGCTCTGGACAAAGGACCAGATCTCAGTCATTTACATATTAATGTGAATGAATGAAGGCTAGAGTGTTATAGTGGAAAGTACACTGGATTTGGGGTCAGCATTCAATTCTGCTTAAATACTTCCTGTATGAACTCAGACAAATGGCCTGACCTTTCTGAGCTAAGATCTCATCTGTAACATGAAGGGGTTGGACTACATGATCAGTAATTCTAAATCCCACCTGAAAGCATGAGAATTTAGTCCAGAGAGCCATAAGTAAAGCCAGGATTATGAAGGATGGCAGGTCTTGGATTCTTCCTTAAAATGAAGGCTCCACGAGGAATTCACCAATAGAAGAAGGAGAAGCTCAGGAACATTCCAGGGCGAGTAGGCATTTGAGACATAGTAGCAAAATCTGGAGAATAAGAAATTCTCATTTTGCTGCCTTATTTCTTCTGTGGCCTTTGGAAAGTGAGATGACAACAGGTAAGGAGATGGCAAGAGAACACTGAGCAACTCTCAATAAATACTTCAATTCACCAAATCAGAAAAACAACATTCTAGGGTCCTGAAAAACAGGGAGATGTGATTATATAGACACTCTTTCTGATCTCTGAAAGATCATGGAGAATAAAAGACATCTCATAGGACTAGAAAAGGGAAAATGTTCTAATTTCCCTTAAAGGGAAGAAGATGGAGCCTTCAAACTGAGAAGACTAGTGAGACTGATTCTAGTTACTGGCAAAATTCTATAATACCTTATTAATGGGATATTTTATAAAATTTGAAAATTTCAGAGGTAGAACAGTTTCCAGTGGCCATTAAATCCAATCTGTATCATTTCGTTAATACTTAAAATGGAAAGTAAGAAACAACTGCTTGATCACATGGATCGATGGGGATATAATTGGGGACATAGACTCTAAGCGATCACTCTAGTGCAGATATTAATAATGTGGAAATATGTCTGGATCAATGACACATGTAAAATCCAATGGAATTGCATATTGGCTATGAGAGGGGGGTGGGAGGAGAGGAAGGAAAGAACATGCATCATGTAACCATGGAAAAATCTTCTAAATTAATTAACTAGATAAAATTTTTCCCAAAATATGAAAAGTAGTGATCCCTTTGAGATAATATAATTTCAATAAGGACAAATCATGCCAAACTCGCCTCATGACATCTTTTTTTACCCACACACCCCACTTACATATCAGCTGGCCACCCCACCTATTTACAATTTCCTTGAGATGTTGCCAAGTAATCTGGCCATTGAAAGCAGAAATCCAATTAAGATATGTAGTACAGAGGGTGGGGGGGTGTGGGGGGGTGCAAAACAGTTTTGCAGGCTTTGGCTGAGTTCTATTGTCAGTTAGGAGTTTAGAATCTAGGGAAAGTGCAGTTGGACCTGGGAACTCGTGAAGGGAACCAGGGTCCAGCCGAGCTCCTTCTTGAGATTGAAACCTTAGCCTAGTTTTGCAGTTTTTTGAGATTTGTTAATTTAGATAAAACCTTTGAATCTACCTACCCTACCTTATTTCCTACCTCCATTCCCTTACCTGAGTGTCTGAGAAGAGTGAATAGGAGAATGAATCCGAGAGTTAGTTTAAATCTGTAAGAGTCTAGTCCTACCCTTGCAGTAAATTATTTGTTGAGTCTTTGTATCCAACTTCCTAAACCCTTTTGGTTTCAAAATCACCTTGAGAGCTGAGTAAAGGCAGGTCCTTTCTCAGCCTCATACTCCTGCTTCCCTTCCCCCACCTGAAGTTTCTCTAAACAGCTGTTAGGGCTTCCTTGATCCTTTCACTCTGACAATCTATCCTGAGAAGACAATAAACCCATTTTGTGTTTAAAATAGACCTTTTGATTACTTCAATAGTTAATTAGTAAGAAAGGGAAGAAGAGGAATAGAATCAACATACTCTGGGTTTGAGGGAAGCTGGGGTATCCATCTTGAAGGAAGTGTAACTTCAAAACAAGTCCCTTCCTGTGATATTAACTAAAGCCTGTAGTTAATTTCAATCAGTCTATTTCCCTTCAGTGTTTGTCTCTAGCCTAAGTCGCAGTCTGTATTCCCTGCTCCTATTTGCTGGTCTAAATTAATTCATCCTCTCCTTTGAAATCCTAGTTACCTCAGTGAGTTATACTCCCTGAACTCAGACATTCCCTTATTTCTCCCACCACCTCAACTACCATCCTTTATCATTGAACCTTCCTCATCCAATATATTGCCTTAACTTCCCTACTATCTAATCTATTTCCCTTGATTACCTCCAGGCTTGGGTCCCCTGCCTTGTCTTATTCCTTAATCCTACCAGTTATTACTCCTAGCCTCAGCCTCATATTACATCTTTCCATTTCCCTTGTTACATCCTACCTAATCTCCATATTACCTCCCTTCCAAATCCCCTATAACATCCTTCCTAAGTCCCCTATAACAGATACCTCATGACATTTTTTTGAGAGACTAGCTAGACTGGTAGATCAGAGGAATGTTATAGGCACAGTATGACTTTATTTCATTGATTAAAATATGCCTCATTCTATCCATGTGGACAAGACAGAGAGATGCGGGCTAAGTGACAGTAGAGTTAGGAGGATCGAGAACAGACTGAATGACCACAATCGAAGTATAGTCAATGTTAACTTGGAAAGAGGTTTCCAATGGAGTGATCACTCACTGTGATGGCTCTGTGCTAGTCAATATAGATAATATATTATATGTGTATAAAATCTGTAGATGACACAAAACTGAGGAGAATCTCTTACATTTTAGATGACTATGCTATGATCAAAAAAATATATATAGTAAATATATAGATATAGATATAGATATCCCAATACTTTAAACCAATAAGCAGAATTGAATTAGTTTTAATTTAGTGGGATGAAAATGAAATCCTTCACTCACATTCAACAAACCAACTCCCGAGGTACAAGATGGGGGAGGCCTTACTAAATGTTATCCCCAGCTTAAAAAACCTTGGGGCTATGGTAGACTACAAGCTCAAAATGAGTCAACAATGTGATTTGGAAACCAAAAAAGTTAATGCCATCTTTTGTTGTTGTTCAGTCATTTTTCAGTCAGACTCTTTTGGCCTCATTTTGGGTTTTCTTGGCAAAGATACTGGAATGGTTTGCCATTTCCTTCTCCAGCTCATTTTACAGATGAGGAACCTGAGATAAATAGGATTAAGTGAATTGACTGGGGACACATAGCTAGTAAGTATCTGAGGTTAGATTTGAACCCAGGAAGATGAGGCTCAAGGCCCAGCACTCTATCCACTGCACCATTTAGTTGTCTCATCTTAGGTCGCATTAAAAGAATCATAGCATCCAGAATAAGGGAGGAAATAGTCCTTTTTTACTCTGCACTGGTCAGATCTGGAATATATTTAAAGGGGATCGCATTTCAGATAGGACATTGACAGATTGAAGCATGAACAGAGGAAAGCAATTAGGATGGTGATAGGGTGATAGGAATGGAAGCCTCATTGCAGCTAACTCATATCATTTAATGAGCATTTAAATGGAAAAGCAGTGATCAATATGAGACAAGGCTTCACTAAGAACAGTGCATGCTAAACTGACCTCATTGCCTTCTTTGAGAAATCATTAGACTGGCAGATCAGTCCAATTAACAGTTAAAACTATTTAGAAGTGAAATGAGCCATGTGGTGGGAGAGGGGTAGTTGATATACAGATGTTCAAGCCAAAGGTGGGCTACTTTGTTGTTGTGGGGATTTCCTGTTAAAAGGTTTAGACTAGGTGGTCACTGAAAACTCTTCAAATTGAGATTCCATGACCACTTCTTCACTCTTGGGACCTTTTTCTCCTATGTTAAATGAGGAATTTAACTCACATCACCTTCTAGATCTAAGTCTAGAACATATCTTTAAGTTGAAACATGAGACTTAGTCTAGAAAGTAGAAAGACTAATTCAGATAGAAGGATTAAGCAAGTAAGAGCCAACATTGCTCTGAACTGTAGAGACAACCAGAGACCTACTTCTGTAAATATTCTTCCCTCTCTCTGCTATATACCTCCCCAGTGACATTCTTTATTTCTATTCTTCTCTGAAGATTCTCATTGGTTCCATATTGTGTCCTGCTCCCCACACCCCATGTTCCTCTCCAGTGACCTCTGTTGTGATTTTTTTAAACAATCTTTTAATTCTTTAGAAATGATCATATTCACTTTTCTCACTGCCATGCAGAAAAACCAGTAGAATGTTGATATTAAAAGGAGTTTTTGCTTCCATGGAGTGCTTGGGGCCATTTATTTGCAATCTCTCAAAGGCAATCTAGCAAAGTGTCCCTTTTATATTCAACTCAAATGGAGTCAGGAAGGGTCAGACAATGAAATGACTGAACAACAATGGGTCTGGCTCATTTTCCATTTGTACTATCTGCTGCTGTTAGATATACAGTTGATGAACCCTTTAAGTTATTCATCCATATTCATGTCAAAATTTAGGGAAGTAGGTATTATTCTTCATTAGCTTGGTCTTTCCAGAATGGATTGTTGTTGATCTGTTGTGTCTGACTCTTCATGAGCTCATTTGGGATTCTCTTGGCAAAAATATTGAGGTGGTTTGTCATTTCCTTCTCCAGCTCATTTTATGCATGAAGAAACTGAGGCCAGTAGGATTAAGTGGCTTGTCCAAGTTCACATAGTTAGTTAGTGATTTGAACTCAGGAAGATGAATCTGACAGACTTCAGGCCTGGCACTCTATCCATTGCACTACCCGGCTGCCCTCCTGAGCAGATAGTCTTTTGAATGGTTACAGATCTCTTCCAGGGGCTCTACAAATCCCTGAGACTTAATACAATAACACAATGGCAACCACAATAAGAATATCTAAAGGACCTACACAGGGAATCCCTCTTCAAGACCTTTGGTGAACATATATATATATATCCCTGATATATATATATATATCCCTGATATATATATGGCTCTCTAATGCATATGATCACAGGCTCATTGAAAAGAATTATTTTTGTATTATAGCTTTTTAAAAATCTTGAATGATTTTGATTAGACAAGAAACAAGAGATACTTTGCTATAAAGGAGTTTTTGAGACAGTTTCACTCAAACAGATCAAAATGCTTTCTCATAATCAACATCTTTACCATTTCGTGCTTGGCTAAAGATATAAAGAAATAATAACAATAAGTTAATGTTTTATTATGACCTTTATAGTTTACTAAATATTTTCCTCACAAAATCCCATGAAGAAGGCATCATATGTTAGTTATCCCCATTTTTCAGATGAGGAAACTGAGGCTGAGCAGTAAAGCAATTTAACTCCTAGGTGGTTTATCTCAAATCTTCTGGCTCTAGAATCTTTTAGCCATATGAAGAGACCCACACAGTAAAAGAGTAGAAAGCTATCAATTTCCTCTCCTTCATTTTTAACCAACACCTCTCTTCCTGTCTCTGTATTCTGAGCCAACCAGGGATGCATCGACTTGGCAAAGTAGCATTTGATCTAGAAAGATATAGCTTGCTCCAACAGCCACAGGCCAGTTTCAATTGGCCATGAGTCCCAGGGAGCGAATGTTCCTTTGTTTCATCCAGCAAAAGGAATTCTCCTAAATCCTACTACAAAAATCCCCTTCATCTCTTGCATGCCAGGGGCAGAAAGGTAGTACTTACAATTGAAAATAATTTTTTAATTAGAAAAAAAGGAAAACAAAGAAAAGCAGATCCCTGCCTGAACACCAAAAAGCTTCTTAATCTTGAAAGACTGTGTAAGCTCAAAGACTGATGCAAAATGAAGAAGCAGACCAGATATTCCTCCCCCACTGCCTGCATCTCTGACTGAAGTTAATGGAATCTGAACTTTATGCATTGCCAAAGGCTGAGTCTGACTCTGTGGACCACGAGAAGCAACCTGTGTGTGCAGATTTGGACCCTAATAAGCTATGTGGCAGTAAACCACTCTAGCATCTTTGTCAAGAAGACCCAAATGGGGTGGGAGTCAGGAAGAGTCAGAATCAGCTGAAAAAAAATGACTCAAAAATAACTCCTAATTCTATGTCAAACATTCATTCCCCCATAACATATGTTTGTTTTTATTAACCGCTTACCTTCCATCTTAGAATCAATGTCGTGTATTGGTTTCAAGGCAGAAGAGTGATAAGGGCTAGGCAAAGGGGGTCAAGTGACTTGCTCAGGGTCACACAGCTAGGAAGTGTCTGAATTCAGATTTGAACCCAGGACCTCCCATCTCTGGGCCTGGCTTTCAATCCACTGAGCCACCCAGCTGTCCCAAAAGTTTGGGTTTTTTTAAAAGAAAAGAAAAATACTGGAGCATAGCCCCAGCTTTGCTCAGGTAAATCATTTAACCTCTCTGAATCTCAGTTTCCTCACCTGTAAAATAGCCATAACAGATGTACTACCGACCACACAGACCACATACATAAGCATCCTATGAAAAACAGAAGATTGCCACATTGCCTAAAGTTAGCAGCATGTGAGAAGCCTTGTGAAATCGGAGCTACAGCGTGCCTGCCTTCAAGCAGAGGGTAACAAAAGTTTAAGGAAGTCACTGAATCATGGGATTTGGTGTTTCCCCATCAATTATAAGGCTAGTGACTAGTCCAAAAATGGTCGTTCTTTTACTCAGAGGACTGTCAATGGACAATGGTTGATCCAGCATTGATTTAATGCTTGGCGAATGAATGACTTCTTACTTTAATCTCTGTCTCCCTCTTTATCTTGTAGTTTGGGAATTTCCTATCCAAATTCTAACACATGGAATAGATTCATAATTGAATTATAATGTGCTAGGGAGAGATAAGGATAGATCTAACTATATTTAGCACATCACAGCTTAAATTGTAGATCTAGGGAGATGATAGGTACATCTATCAATCTATAGATAAATCTCTCTAATGATGTTATATGTGCATATATATACATACGTGTATAATAATAATAATAATAATATATGCCACTAGAGAAAGAAAGAAGTCTATAATATAGATGCCATTAGGATTCTAGAAGGAAAGACAACTCTCTCCATTAGTTTTGGGAAAAGCTCTAAGAGAAGCCCTCCCTTCACTTCTGACCCCTCACTCCTACAATCCATAAAGCTAAAGATGTTTCACTCTTTTCCTCCAAAGAATCTCCCTCTGGGCATACAGTGAATTCACTTTACCTTCAACCAGCTCCTCAGAGACTGTCTTTCTCCCTCACAATGTGACAGCAAAATAGGAAAATAAAGAAGGACTGAAAAACAGCTTCCCTTTGAGCCCAAAGTGAGAACATAGTATTTTCTAATGGATAAATTTTGTCATTAAAAAAAAAGCAGACAAACATAAACATGCACAAAACCCACCATGAAGTAGAGTATAATTGTGAAAAATAGCATAGAAGAAAAATTGAGACTAAGTTCACACAAGCCTCTACTTTCATAAATTATTCTTTGTACCAAGAAAGAAAAGCTGTGCAGGATCTCAGTTGAATAAAGGCAACACCAATATCACCTACTGGGCCACTGGGTGGTACAATAGAGAGTGCCAGGTCAGGAATCAGGAAGACCTGAGTTCAAATCCAGTTTTAGCTACTTACTAGCTGTATGACTCTGAGCACATCACTTAACCCTGTGTGCCAAGTTTCCTCACCTGTAAAAATAAGTTGGAGTTAAAAATGGCAAACTACTATTGTATTTCTGCCAAGAAAACCTCAAATGGGAACACAAAGAATTGGACATGACTGAATAGCAACATTGGCCTGACTCTTGTGGTCATTTAAAGCTGTCTTCAGTGACACAATAATAATTAGCATATACTGTTTTATTGGATCCCCTCTCATCACTTTCCATGACTTGGTAGAAGTCTTCCATCTATTTTTGAATTCTTCATATTTGCTGTTTCTTGAGGCCTCCAGAGTTGGAAGAAGCAGCAACAGGAACCTGAAGCTTCTTGGTCTTGTGACTACTCTCTCCTGGTTCTTCTACCTATTCATTTTTCTCTATCATTGCTGGATCTTTATCTAGGTCAGACACACTGACTATAGGTGTCCCCCAAAGCTTTGGCCTAAACTGTCTTCTCTTTCCCCTCATATTATCTCTCTTAACAATCATGTCGGTTTCCCGTGGGCTCCATTGACATCTTTACACAGATGGTTCCTGGATTTATATCTTTAGCCCTAATTTCTCTCCCGAGTTCTAGTGCTGCTTTTTGGACATCTCAGATTAAATGTTCAATAAGTGTCTCAAAGTCTAGAGCAGAACTCAATATCTTTCTTCCCAGATCTTCTATTCTTTCCAACTTTTCTATTATGATCAAGTAGGATGCCACCACCACCCTCCCAGTCACCCACGCTCACAACTTCAGTGTCATTCTCTTTTACATTTGCACTAGCTCCACTGAAAAACCAAATACTGAAGCTAAAGCTTCAATAGCTTGGCCACTAATGAGAAGACAGGACTCCCTGGAAAAGAACCTGATTGTGGAAAAGACTGAATGGAAAAGGAGAAGGGGATGGTGGAGGCAGAGATAAATATGTAGAGTCATAGAAACAATGAACATAAACTTGGACAGACTTCAAGAGATAACAGAGGATGGAAGGTTCTGGCCTGCTTTGATTCATGAGGTCACAAAGTCAGATACAACTGAATGACTAAACAACAACCACAAGTCCAAACCATTGGCAGACTTACGAGTCCTTCCATCTCCACGTCTCTCCTCTCTGTCATTTTCTTTATGCCCATACAGCCACAACCCCGGTACAGGCCCTTATCACCTTTCTTTTATATTATAGGTATCCCTTCCACATTGAGACTTTCTCCATCATGATTTCAGTATGTAGCAGGTTGGCATATGAAATTAAGTTTAAAGAAGTTATAGACAATACATGAAGGCCAGCAGACGACACAGAAAAAATCTAGAAACTCAGAAATGTGTAATATATGTATAGTATTGTATATCAACATATTTTATCTTATAAATATATAATATTGATGATATATGACATAATATATAATAAAAATATACAATCTTTTTTTAAAAGTTAAAATTGCACCTACAGCAGCTTCTTTAAGCCACAGGTGAGAGTTGAGTGCCAGGTGGATATCAAAGGGAGATAAGCAGGTCTGAAAAGGGTTCGGGAAGCTCTCACACCAGCGGCACTCATTTTCCTTGAACACCCTGTGTTCAATCTAAGTTCCCTGAGAATAGGGACCATGCCTTTGCCTTTCTTGCCCCAGAACATAGTAAGTACTTAATAAATGCTTGTCACCTGGGGGCACTAAAAACTATGAAATGGGAGAATGCAGAACCTGGAATTTGGTCTCTGCTGTTGCTATTAGTCAGAGGGTAGGTTCCTGTGCCTATAGGTCCAGTTAGTCAGATGATCTAGATGGCGTCTCCAGCAAATTCAGATTCATTTTCCTTCCAGCAAAGTCCATCCCCTCACAATAATACCACAAGACCATAGTGGCATTCTGGGGGCAAAAGTACATAAGGTTTGTCAGAATATGATGGTGATACCCACAAGTACTTACTAGAAGTCCCAAGTTCATCTGCCTTTTGAAATGAGGCGGCATTATGAGCATGAACCTGGGAGACAGTGCCTCAAAGAGGAAGAAAAATCTGTTGATGGCTTGTAAATTGCCCCGAGTCCCTTTATGTGTTTACACTTTGTTTATGGGCTCCTGTGAATCCTTTGTGCTGTTTTTCAAGTTTGCCATGAGGCAATATGCCTGACGTGTGCATTCTTACCCCGAGTGCTTGAAGAAGACCTAGAAACCTAGACACACATTAGACACAAGCTGGATTTTCCTAGTTAACTCTGGAAGGAGATAAAATGAGCCAAAGACAGGGAATGATCTTCTAGGGCCGAGCCCCGAGCCCAGCCTATATAAGTTTGGGGTAAGGGTAGCATTCTGGATCATGAGTTATAAATACATTTAAAGAGATTTTTTCTGTAATGAGTTCCTTATTTTGTTTGAACAAATGTAAAAAACTGTCATATGATAATGTTCAGAAGTAACAGCTGTTTTGATACGCCCTGTTCCTTTCTGTCATCTATCTGAGCAACTATTTGCATACCATGGTGGGGGAGAATTATAACTCCAGTATGTGTTCTTTTAAAAATTCTTTCTTCATTCCTTCCTTCCTTTATTTTTCTTTTGGTAGATACAATTCAACCCTCCAGCCTACTATATATCTGTCAGCTGGCTTTATATGTCTATATACCATGATGTTTTATGCTGTCTTTTATATTTAGTGATAGATAACAGAGTGGAGAGAGTACTGGGCCAATTGAGTGAAGGATGGATTGAAGTGGGGCACTCAGAGCTGAATTCAAATTCAGTGTCAGAAACTTACTGGCTGTGTGACCCTGGGCAAGTCATTTAACCTGTCTGTCCCAATTTCCTCAACTATAAAATGGGGCTTATCATAGTACCTACCTATAATAATTATCTCCAGGCATTGTTGTGAGGATCAAATGAGAGAATATTTTTAAAGTGTTTTGCAAACCGTAAAAGAGCCTGTATAAAATGTTAGCTATTATTCTTTAAAAAACCAATAGCACCTACCTCCCAGGGTCGGTGGGAGGATCAAATGAAGCAATATTGTTAAGTGCTGAGCACAGTGGCACATAGTGCTTGCTCCCTTCCTTTCCCCCTGTCTTCACTAACTCACTTCTGAAGGGGAAAAGGTCAATTTTCACTTAACTCTGCCTCATGCTCTGGGCAACCCATTCATTGTACAGCTGTCACCACAGGCACAACATAACTGAGGGGTTATTGGCCTTAATTTGCTTTCTTTCGTTCTCATTGCATGCTTGTTAAATCCCAGGGCATTTAATTATCTATCATTTGAGAGTTTTAAACTGGACCAACACTAGCTGGGTGGCTTTCTGAATAGAGAATTAGACTTAGAGTTAAGAAGTCCTGAGTTCAAATTTGACTTCAGACGCTTCTGACCTCCAGAAAGTCACCAAATCCCTTTCAACCTCAGTTTTGTCTTCTATAAAATGGGGATAAAAACACCTACTTCCCAAAGGTCTTGTGAAAAATAAAATGAAATATTCATAAATTTCTTTGCAAATCCTAAAGCACCTATATAAAAGTTAGTTATTGTTATTGCTGTGTCGATTACACAGATTCTTTCCAAAGGAGTACATTTAGATAGTTTTAATATTTCATTCTTACTGCAAATCAGAAGAGGAAAAAAATCTAAAGTTCTTTAAAAAAATGCATACTTAGCAAGCTAGAGCTTGCAGAGAGAGCAGCTTCTTCTGGAACAAGTACTATACCAACAAAGAGTCAAATTCTGCAACATTAATTAAAGGAAGTGCCTCTTCCTTCCTGAAGCAGACTTTAGAAAGTAAGTCATTTCATGCTAATTAGAGTGGCAAGAGAAGTTTTGTTCCTGCCTTGCTTATTACATGTCCATTCTGACTGGGCTGCATTTTCAAATAGCCCTTAAAAAATACCCCTGACACTTAGCTTGGTCATGTTGCCTCTCATGAAAAGGAAGTTCCATAAGGCCAGGAATTATGTCTTTTTTTCCACCTCATCCCCAATTCCCCTCTTACACCAGTATCTAGCACACAAGACCTAGGCATTTGATAAATCGTTGCCAGAGGGAATTGAATTTATAGCCAACCTCCCCAAAAGCACTCTGATTCATTTCACAGGAATAACAAGGATCCTCATTAAATAGTTTTATTGAAAAAATATTTACAATTTCAACATTAGACCATTATAAAAACTGAAAATGAAAACAAACCCCAAAGCAGTTTTAGTCAACTCAGGAAAATATTTATGATGAACTGTAGTCAGCCTCTGAAAAAACATGAATTCAGTGTACCAGGTGGATGTTCAAAAGGTGAAGAAGGGCTTACATGGAATGCACTGGAGTCCCACAGTGTTTATGCCACAGATCGATGGCTTTACTCACAATTGCATCCGAACTGTCCTGAGGAATCTGTGAAAGAGTAGGGGAAAAAAAGAGCCTGTATGAAATTATGTGTGAGATTATGAAATCTGTAGGTTTTCAATCATAGTACAGAATATGAAAATATCCCATGCACTGTGGTATGGAACATTCTTTCCAATGGGCTTTTAGTTACTTCTTAAGCGGTGGGGGAGAGGAAGGAAATAGAACCAAATAAGATGATCCAAGAAATGTCCCCTTGCAAAATGGGGAACAGCTCTCATATCCTTACAATTCCATCTAATTCTAGTGGATTCTGAGCAACAGAATGAAGGAAAATCACATTTATGTGGAACTCAGTGGATCCTAGCTGATGCAGTCTTTGGCTCATTAATAAACTGAAAATAGTAAAGGACCTCAAGAATCCCCCCCACCAAATTCTAACTTTCAAGGATTTCTGTTCTATTAGATTCTACTTAACCTTCAAGAATTCTTGTTCCATTAATAGAAAATATTTGTGCAAAAGCACTTCAAGTCATAGAAGTGCAAAGATTTCAAGGCAAAGATTATACAAGGAAGACAGTCTCATTTTGCATGTCCCCAAGTCCCTGCCTGGGCAGCTAGACTGCTCATTGGATAGAGTGCCAGACCTGGAACCAGGACGATTCATCTTCCTAAGTTCAAATCTGGTCCTCATACTCTACCTGTGTGACCCTGGGCAAGTCATTTCACCCAATTTGCCTCAGTTCCTTAGCTGTAAAATGAGCTGGAGAAGAACATGGAAAACCACACCAATATCTTTGCCAAGAAAGACCCAAATGGGGTCACAAAGAATTGGAAACAACTGAAACGACTCAACAACAAAATCAGGACTTCACCTTCAAAGGACACCATGTATATATAATATGATTCTAGGACAAAGGCCAATTTTAGACCTAGTTTCCTTTAGGGGAGAAAGAAGGAAGTGGGGAAAGGGTCACAAAATGTCAGTTAGAAAGTTCCTCAGATGTCATCTGATGACAACCATATCTGGGAATCCCCTCTCATTTTCCCTAAGAATGGGCAATCCAGTATTTAAAGTCTTCTAGAGCAGGAATCTTATTAATCTGGGGTCTGTAAACTTGATTTTTAGAAATATTTTGGCAACTACTGACATAAAATTGTAATCTCATATATTTTATCTCAGGCATTTAAAACACAATTCTAAGTGGGATACAAAGGCTTTATTATACTGCCAAGAGTGTCCATGACAGAAAAATGGTTAAAAATCCCTATTCTAGAGTGAAGGGGTGCTTCCTAAGGCAGTCCATTCCATACGGGGGCAGTTCTAATTATCAAGAAGTTTTTCCTTACACTATGATTTTCAACCACTAATCCTAGTTCTGCCTCTTCAGGCAATACAAAATAAATCTAATCCTCTTTACAGCCCTTCAAATAAGTGAAGACAACTAGCATGTTCCCCACAAATATCCTCCTCCCCAGACTACATACCCCCAGGTCATTAAACTGATGGTCCAATAGCATGATCCACATTCTTCATCATCCAGGATGTGATGCTTAAAATCCTTCCTAAAAAGGGGATACCTAGAAACTAAACATCATATTCCCATAGGAATCTGCATGGGACAGAGAAGAGTGAAATTATCACTTCCTTCATTCTAAACCCTTTGCCTCTTTTAACTTATTCAAAGACCAAATTTGGGCTTTTTGGTTGCTAAATCACACTGTTAACTCATATTGAGATAGGAGGAAACTAAAGCTCCCTGAGTTGTTTGTTTTTGTTTTTTTCAGATGAGCTGCTATCTAGCTATTACTCCTGGATTGATCCTTGTGAAACTGCTTTTTTGAACCCAAGCAAAGGAGTTTACATTTACACCCAGTATATCAAGTATCTGTGATTCCATCTGAGTGGGGAAATCATTCTATCCACTAATACAAAGGTTTATCAGCAAAGTGACTTGCCCATGGTTGCACAATTAATAAATATGGAAAGCAAGATTTGAGACATCGTCCAAATAACTCCAAGTGTATCACTATTAATTGACAAAACTTTGAATCTATCTTTTATTATATTTTATCTTTTTAGATTCAGCTCAATGTTCTGGCTTGTCAAGATCATACTGGATCATCGCTTAGTCATCTATTAGCTAACTCTTCCATTTTTGTAACCTCTTCAAATTTGATAAAAATGTAATCTAGGCCTTCTTCTAATACTTGATACAAACATTAAACACTGCAGAAATAAGAACAAGGCTTGGGACAATCATTTACAAAATCAAGAGTGGCCCATTCTGAACTATACTTTGGGACTGGTCATTCAAACAACTTCAAATCCACCTAACTAGAGTATCACCTAGCCCACTTCTCGCTATCTTGTTCACAAAGACAGTATGAGAAATTTAGTCATTTGCTTTGCTAAAATCCAGATAAGCAATATCTGCAGCCTTTCTCTTGTCTGGATATTTTATAAATATCATAATTTATTATTGGAGGTAATATTTTATAGCCTGGGAGAATCTATCAGGGTGGAGAATCTATCATGGTGTGTTGGTCAAAGTAAAACAAATGCTTCTGTAAAATGAAATGGTTGGACTAGATGATCTCTCACACCCCTTCTACCTCTCTATCTTTTCTTGTTCAGTCATTCAGTTTAGTCCAATTCTTCATGACTCGGAATTGTTTTTTCTTAACATAACAATGGAGTAGTTTGCCATTTTTTTTTCTCTAGTTTATTAAGGCACACAGAGGTTAAGTGACTTAGCCTACAGTCACACAGTTAGTGAGTATCTAAGGATGGATTTGAAGCCAGGTCTTCCTGACTCCAGGATCATTGCTCTATTCATTAAGTCACCTACCTGCCTCTAGCTCTCTAAGATCCTATAATTCCATGAAATAATTGCTAAATGAACAAATGAAGAGAAAATACACTTACATTTTCCAAAAACTTTGTGATTTTTTCAGCATTGTTCAATGCCATTACTTTTATTTTAAAGGTTAATAAAATTTCCACAGCAACAAAAACAAGGATCTTGCAGGAACCACTTATAACTTTGTCCCAAACTCTATTAAAATAAACATATTTAATTAAATTATACTGCTGAATTTTAAATGAATGACATTTCCTCAAAATCTGAAATTATTCCTTGTTTTAACTATTAATTTTATTAAAAAATCATTATTAAATTTCTAGATTGACATCCATGAATCACTTCAAGTTCAGTTGAATTTATTTTAAATATGATTAAAAATTAGAAGGAAAAGAAGAAAAAACATCTAGACATACCAATCTAAATCTAGTGAAGATTTCATCTCTAATACTCCCTTTGAAATTGAAGATTTACCTTTCCTTATTTGTTTGCAAAGATGGAGGACTATAGAATGCCCAAGTAACCAATGAATTATTTATTAATCACTATATGCTTGACATTTCTGGGCACTGGGGCTACAAATATAATAAATAACAGCAATAATTGTTATTCATTAATAGTAATCCTATTATTATTTTATTAATAATTTATATTTATAATAAAAATAAATAGCATTCATACAGTGCTTTAAAATTCACTAAGTGCTTCACATATGCAAATATTAAAGATGGGAGGATGGGAGAAGTGACTAACACAGGGTCACATAGTATCTGATACAGGATTTGAAGGGAAGTCTTTCTTTCTCCCTTTCTCTCTTTCTTTCTCTCTCTTCCTTCCTTCCTTCTTTCCTTCCTTCTTCCTTCCTTCCTCCTTCCTTCCTTCCTTCTTTCCTTCCTTCCTTCCTTCTTTCCTACCTTCCTTCATTCCTTCCTTCCTTCCTTCCTTCCTTCCTTTCTTGCTTTCTTGCTTTCTTTCTTGCTTTCTCTCTTTCTTGCTTTCTCTCTTTCTCCCTTCCTTCTTTCCTTCCTTCCTTTATTCCTTCCTTCCTTTCTCTTTTTTTTAAGAAACTTTCTGTCTTAGAATTGATACTAAATATTTGCTCCAAAGCAGAATAACAATAAGAGCTAGGCAATTTGAGTTAGGTAATTTGCCCAGAGTCATACAGATGGGAAATGTCTGAAACCAGCTTTGAACCCAAGAACTCTCACCTCCAGACCTGGCTCACTATCCAGTGAACTATCCAGATGCCCCAGAATAGAGGTCTTTCTATCTCCAAGTTCAGCGCTCCATCCACTGTACCACCTAGCTACTTAAAAATGAAAGAAGCTATTCTCAAGGGGCTTACATTGTAACAGGGGAGAAAACAGGCACTTATTAAGTATATACTAAATAAAACAAATAAGTAAGTAGTTAAATAAAATGTAGTTCAAGAGGAAGGGCAGTAGTAGTTAGGAATAAATCAAGGAACGTTTCCTGTAGAAGTTGGTGTTTATAATTATGATCTAAAGAAAGAAACTAGATGGTGCAGTGGGTAGAACACAGTGGACATGGAATCAGAAAGACCTGAGTCAAACCCCAGCCTCAGACACTTGGCAGCTGTGTGACCTTGGGCAAGTCATTAAACCCTTTGTTCACAGATAAATTTCCGCCATCTGTAAGTTGGAGATAATGACACCTACCTCCCAGGATTGTTGTAAGGATAAATGAGATGTTTGTAAAATATTTTGCAAATTTCGAAATGTTCATGTAAATTCTGTCTTTTATTATCATTATCATTAAGGGACTTTTTAAGGCAGAGAGAAGGCGGGTGTGCATTCCAGGCATGGGACACAACCAGTGCAAAGGCAAAGAGCTGAGAGAAGGAGTAGTATGGCGAATGGAGAGAAGGCCATTTGAGCTGGTTCCAAGGGAGTGGTGTCCAATGACGCTGGAAAGGTAGGTTGTGGCAGGGTTGTAAAGGGCTTTAAAAATTAAATGGAAGATAAGTTTATATTTGATCCCAAAGGCAATAGAGAGAACCACTAGTTTATTGAGTAAGGAAGTGTTACGTTCAGATCTGCACCTAAGAAAAACCACCTTGGATTCCCCATTTTTTCTCATCCCCTCCCCATCTTAGCTGTTGCCAAGGCCTGTTGATTTTACCTTTGCAATATCTCCAATATGCCCCCTTCTCTCCTCTGATATAGCCACTGCTGTAGCAGAGATTGTCATCACCTACTACCTAGATGATCATAATAGGCTCTTGATGGATCTGTCTGCCTCAAAAAGTCTCCCCACTCCAATCCCTCCTCCATTCAGTCACCAAAGCGATTTTTCTAAATGCAGGTCTGAATATGTCATTCCTATACTCAACAAACTCTGGTGGCTTCCTGCTACCTCCAGGTATAGATATCCAAGGCTGTTTGGCATTTAGAGCCCTTCATAACCTACTTCTCTCACTACCACCACCTTTCCACTCTTCTTACACATTCCTCCCCAAGAAATACTCATCATTCCAGTGATACTGGCCTCCAGGCTGTCCCATGAACAAGACATTCCATCTCTTGGTTTCAGGCATTCTCTCTGACTGGCCTCTATGCCTCGAATGCTGTCTCTTTTCTGCTCTGACTCCAAACTCCTTAAGTCCCAGCTAAAATCCTACTATCTGGGGGGCAGCTGGGCAGCTCAGTGGATTGAGAGCCAGGCCTAGAGATGGGAGGTCCTAGGTTCAAATCTGGCCTCAGACACTTCCCAGCTGTGTGACCCTGGGCAAGTCACTTAACCCCCATTGCCTACCCTTACCACTTTTCTGCCTTGGAACCAATACACAGTATTGACTTCAAGACAGAAGGTAAGGGTTTAAAAAATAAAATAAAATCCTACTACCTACAAGAAGCCTTCCTCAATCTCTCTTAATTCTAATGCCTTCCCTTTATTATTTCCTATTTATAACTTACTTTGTATACATTTTTTGTATATTGTCTCTCATGAAACTGTAAGCTTCTTGAGGGTAGCAACTGTCTTTTGCCTCTTTTTGTATCCTTGGTGTCCGGCACATAGTAGGCACTTATCAAATGTTTATTGATTGATAAATCTCATCCTCTTACAAGAAGCCTTTCCCAATTCCTCTTAATTCCAGTGCCTTCCTTCTGTCATATTTTTTCCCCATCTATCCTGTATATAGCTTCCTTGGCATGGATTTGTTTGTATGTTGTCTCTCCCATTAGATTGTAAGCTCCTTGACAGTAGGGACTATTTTTTCCTTGTTTTTTTTTGTATCCCCAGTGCTTAGCACAATGCTTGGCACATAGTAGGTGCTTATTAAATGTTCATTTATATAGAATGGTAGAATTAAGCATTTTGTGATAAAATAAGAGTTTTACTTTAGTATAAGTAAAAACTATATATCTATATATGTCCAATAGATATAATTATGTTATACTTCCACTAGATATTATAAATCCAATTATATGTCCACTAGATATAATTACATTGCTATGTCTAGCACTTCACCATACAGATAGATTTTTGTAATAAAAATACCTTAATCTTTAAAAATATTTTTTATTAAATGTTTATCAAGTGATAAATATTTATTGATTCGTTGATCAGCTGGAGTGGAAAGAGTCTGGAGTCAGGACATGTTGCCATAGTCCAAGCAAGAGGTGATGAAGACTTGAACAAAAGTGTCTTTGTGTGAGTAGAGAAGAGTCAGATTCAAGAGAGATGTTGTAGAGGCAGAAATGGCAACATCTGGCAAATGACTGAATGTGTGGGTGAGAGAGAGTAAGGAGTTGAGGATAATGCTGGTTATACACCGGGGAAATTGGAAGAAGTCTTAGTTAGAGAAAGAAAAATTCAGAAATGAGAAGGGTTTGAGAGGAGAGAGGGTGAGTACTATTTTAGATATGTTGAGTCTGAGATGCCTCATACAATCTAGTAATGCTGACCAACCCAAGAGTTTAAGAACTTTAAAAGAAATACTTGCCTCTGTAAACTAGATTCAGGTAAGCACCCTGCAAAGCACTTCTCAAACCAGAGATCATAAGGTAGTCTGGTTACTGCAGAACAGGTCTTCATGTGATTCAGGAGTCGGCTATCTTCAAGATTCAAGTACTGTTCAAAAGCCTTTGGCTAAAGGAGACAGAAAAAGATGGGAGAGATTTCCAATGACATAAAATAAATCAGCTGATATGTAGTGCATTTTGAAAAATCTTCTAAGTGTTAAATAAAAGGAAATCCTATAAATAGCTAAAAATCTAAAACCAAACACACCTAAGGCTAGACAGATAAAGTCCCCTCAAACAAAAATCTATTAATTGGACCAACAGTCCTCTTTTTTAGTTCTAAGCCTCGGACAAGGAGAATAGGAACATTAGAGGAGAGGACCCAAGAGAGAAACAGGGAGGAAGTGGACCATGAGGAGAGAGGTTCGGAAAATTGGAAAAAAAAAAATATATCTAGTTGGGAGAATCCTCTTTGAGCCTCAATACTGTCATCTTTAAGGTGAGATGGTTGGACCAGGTGGCCTCTAAGGTCCTTTCCAGCTCAGTATCTATAATTCTAAAATCTTACTATATTGAGCCCTAGAGTCTCTAATGACCTAGGTCCTTGTCCCAGTTCAGACAGCAACTAGTCAAGTAACTTTGGATAAATCCCTTAACCTCTAAGATCATCAGTTTTCCCATCTGCAAAATGATAGATGATTATCAGAACCAGCACTATGTAATTCTGTGATCTAATTTGTGTTTCTTAGTTATAATTAGTGTTAAGAAAAACCCAACAAGAGTAGGAACACAGAAGAAAAACAACTACTTGAACACATGGTTTTATGGGGATATGATTTAGGATGTAGCCTCTAAACGACCACCCCAGTGCAACTATCAATAAAATGGAAATAGATCTTGATCAATGATACATGTAAGACCCAGTAGAATTGTGTGTCGGCTATGGGGGGGGGAAGAACATGAAACATGTAACCATGGGAAAATATTCTAAAAACTAAAAAAATTTAAACCACAAAAACAAACAAATAAATGAATGAATAAAAAGAAAAAACAACAAAAAGTATAAGAAGTCAACAAGACTTAAAGAAAGAATTTATAATGTGTTATGGTTTTGAGAATAAATAAAAATGTATTGGGTCGTTTTTTCTTTAAACATTAAATCAGCATCTTGAAAACATTAAAATATTCTAATTTGTCTCATTTATGTCTTCTACGTTTCCAAGATTTTCTAAGTTTGGGCAAAGGTTGCTGCTCCTTCTACTAAGGTTGTCTTTAGTAGACAAGTTTTCCTGAATTGACAAAAGCAAAATTTCACCACCTAGAGGCCAGTCTCCTGGTGATAAATGCAGCCTCTGAGAACCTAAGGCCAAATCTGCATCATTTTGAAGGATTAAAGTAGGATTTTCTTTCCCAATAAGACGAAGGATGAAGCAAGGATGCCCATTATCACCATTACTATTGAATATCTTATTAGAAATGCTAGCTATAGCAATAAGAGCAGAAAAAGAAATAGAAGGAATTAGAATAAGCACTGAGGAAACAAAACTATCACTCTTTGCAGATGATATATGATATATGATATGATATGATATGACATAGAGAATTCCAGAGAATCAACCAAGAAACTAATAGAAACAATTACGTTTAGCAAACTTGTGGGATACAAAATAAAAGTGACATAAATTAGAGAAAAATTTTAGCGTAGGTTTTTAGTGTCATATATGTAAATTCTGTAGTCCCTGGAAGAAGGAAGGAGTAGAGTTTAAAAGAATAATAATAATAAGAGCTGATAACTTTTTGTTGTTAAGTCATGTCTGACTCTTTGTAACCTCATTTGGGATTTTCTTGGCAAAGATACTTGAGTCACTTGCCATTTCCCTCTCTAGTTCATTTTACATATGAGAAAACAGAAGCAAACAGGGGTAAGTTATTTGCCCAGGGTCACACAGGTCATAAGTGTCAGAGGCTGAGTTTGAACTCAGGTCTTCCTGATTTCATGGCACCACCTAGAGGCCCCAGATGATATTTGCCAAGCACTTTAAAGTTTTCTGTGTGCTTTACAAACATTACCCTAGTTAAGCCAAGAGGTAGTATAAATAATTTTATTAATAATAGCAATATAATAATTAATAGCAGCCAGCATTTATATAGCATTTGAAGATCTACAAAGTACTATACATATTTTAATCAAATTTTGACAAGATATATGAGGGAAAAATTTATGAGAACAAAAATCTAGCCCCATTTTATCAATGAAGAAACAGAGTCTAAGAGGGAGAAAATAATTTACCCGTGATCACATAGCAACTAAGAGTGAGAAGCAAAATTTGAATCTAGCATTTCCTACCTTAAGATCTCTATCCACTATATCACCTCATCAAAACTTGGGTTGAGGGCAGGGAAGAAAAAAGGGGAAGGGAGGAAGATGGAAACTACTTTGAATTGAATGGGGACTGACTTGGGTTAACTTTTGATTTTTCGCTTGCCTACTTTACTATTATCTTGTGCTATATGTATTTGTGTACTTGTAGCATTCCCTTATCAACAAGACTTTTTTCATTCATCTTTGTATTCCCCCTACATACCTGGCATCTCGAACAATACCATGAACAATGGTACTCACCTAATGTTTATTGAATATATAACCAGAAAGAAGTTAGAGATAGCTGGGTAACTCAGTAGCTAGAGAACTGGGCTTGAAATTAGGGATACCTAAGTTCAAATCTGGCCTCTGACACTTATTAGCTTTGTGACCTTGGACAAGTCAATTAAATTCTGTTTGCCTCAATCCACTGGAAAAGCTAATGGCATCTGGTATCTGTGCCAAGAAAACCCCATGGACAACAGTGGTGTTTTATGGTCCATGGCGTCACAAAGAATCAGGCACAACTGAACAACAGAAAGTCACTAAGGGGCAGATAGGTGGCACAATGGAGAGAATATTGGGCTTGGAATCAGAAAGACTCATTTTCATGAGTTCAAATCCAACCTCATATATCTTCTAGCTGTGTGAAAGTGAAATGGCCTGGGCAAGCCACTTATCTCTTTTTGCTTCAAAAAAAAAAAAAAAAAAAATATATATATATATATATATATATATCCTGAGCATTCTTAAGGCCTTAGTATAGCTTTGTGAAAAGGGAAGCAATTCCCCTGACCATTATCATGCCTCCTTTTGGTCTGAGATCAAGGATTCTTAATTCTTTTTGCTTCATGGACCTCTTTGGCATTGAGGTAGACTATGGATCTTTTCTCAGAATAATATATACATAATGCATAAGTATAAAAATGAAGAAAAAACCCCAAAGGATTTCTTTTTTTTTTTTAACCTTTATCTTCCATCTTAGAATCAATGCTTGGTGTTGATTCCAAGGCAGAAAAGCAGGAAGGGCTAGGCAATGGGGGTTAAGTGGTTTGCCAGGGCTTATATAACTGGGAAGTGTCTAAAGCTAGATTTTGAACCCAGAACCTCCCTTCTCTAGGCCTGACTCTCAATCCAACAAGCCACCTGGCTGCCCCCAAAATAAGGGATTTCAAAGGAAATGAATGATTTTAGAATAAAATTATCAAAATTTGGGGGAAAGAAATTCACGGATCATTGGTTGGATCCCCTGGGCTAGATTACTTATGAGATCCTTTTGTGTCTTATAATTATAATTTTATGCAATTTTGACAAAGTCCTTTTGTATATGGCAGTTATCTATAAGAGAACAAGATTACAGCAAGCCTTCTAAGGAAGAGAGAAGGTACTGATGGGATCCAGGTAAGGAGAACATCGAAACATACTCAGGATGCTCATCATCCAGGTGAGCTCTGACCTTTTTCTAACGCCCAAATATCCTTGTTCTATCTCTATCGTGTGCCTGTTTCCCAAAGACTTTAGAATGGTCTTTCCAATTTGGTATCAGTTGTGTTCGGCAAAGCTTTAAAAATTTCAGAATATGATAGCACAATGATAACTCTGCATCTATAAGAGGACGGGTAGGAAAAAAATCCAACTTACAAGTTAAAAAAAAACAACTCACATTACTTAACCCAACAGAAAAGTTTAAATAAATGAGGTTAGGACAAAGACAAACATCAGCACAAATACAGATTAGCTTTTTTTTATGCTTAGCAAAGATTTTTCTAAAAATCTCATAGCTATTTAGTCCTACTGATATTGGATTCCTTGGGAACTTTGAAACCTGTAAAATGCCTTGAACAAAAATGAAAATACCATTGATAACAAGTGTGCTACCTTTCTGATGACACACTTTTCCTGTTCTTCCTTTAAAAGTGCTGACTACAGCATTATTTCCATTTCAAAATCTAAGGAAATAAGTGTCCCAAATGCAGTCATCCCAACAACCCAGTGTTTCACCTAAGAGTTGACAGAAAACTGTCCAAAGTCACTGGAATGAACAGGAAAAGTAGCAAAGAATGCTTTGGCAAATATTGGAGATTATAACTGAGTTAAGAACTAAGAATTACATTATGCCAATAGTTAATAAAGCTTAAAAATTTTTAATTAATTAATTTACTTCTTACATTAAAATTCTCATGTTTTGCCCTTTCTCCCTCCCCTTTCTGAACTAGAAAAGGCATCATTTGACAAAAAGACCCAAAACATGTCTTGCTTATTTCTACTACTGTTTTTTTCTCCAAAGTTTTTTTTAGTCAAATCAATAAATATCCTCACCCTTATTTGTTACCTTTATACATAGATTAAATCCTGTTACTCCTCAAAAGGAGTTAGACTAAATGGAGAAAATGAAAGGAGTAAGACACAAGGAAAAGAGATGGGGAATCACCATGATGTATGAGAAAGAGTGCTCTGCAGTCAGAGGACCTAGGTTCAAATCCTGTCTCTGATATTTATTGCTTATATCACCTTGAGCAGATCATTCAACATCTCTAGATCCCAGTTTGTTCAACTATAAAAAGATGGAGTTGATTTAGCAGTGGGTTGACTTGTTATTGATGTTGTTCAGTAGTTTTCAGTTGTGCCCAACTCTTTGTGACTCCATTTAGATATAGTAGTGGTTCATCATCTTCTTCTCCAGCTCATTTTACAGATGAGAAAACTGAGGCAAACAGAGTTAAGTGACTAGTCCAGGATCACACAACTAGTAAGTTGTCAGAGGTCAGATTTGAACTCAGGAAGATAAGTATTCCTGACTTCAGACCAAGTATTCTACCCACTGTGCCATCTAACTGCCCTAGTGGAATGACTTTGAAAACAATATATAATGAAAATGTAAAAAACCATATATAAGAAAATGAACATTTGTACATTAGGAGCAGCTAGGTGGTTTAGTGCATAGAGAACCAGGCCTGGGGATTGGAAATCCTGGGTTCAAACCTGGTCTCAAATACTTCTTAGCTATGTGACCCTGGGCAAGTCACTTCACCCCAATTGCCTAGCTATTACCACTCTTCTGCCTTAGAACTAATTCTTAGTACTAATTCTAAGACAGACAATAAGAGTTGTTTTTTTTTTTAATTATCTGCTGTGTTTTTATTCATTTTGTTAAACATTTCTCAATTGCACTTTTAATTTGGTTCAACTACACTTGAGAAAGTCTTTTAGGCCTAAGTCAGCAAATTTGTCACCTTTGGCTTAGATAACCTCAAGATCACTTCCAGCTCTAAACTTAAGAAACCATGATATTATGAATGAAAAAAGGCAAAGCACCATTGCTGATCCTGACCAATATAAAGGCAGCCATTCAGCTGATTGTCTAAAACTAGCCCCCTTCTATAGGCACTTGCCTTGGAAGCCAGCCATGGATAATGGTTACTGGGGGTAATCAGCTTTCATCAGCAGGAGCCCTAAAAGAACACAGTAGCTCTAAAACACCTGTAAGCCCCATTGTCCCCCCAAAAATCAAAAAACACTTCTCACCAGCTGGGGCAAGGAATCCCGGAACTTGTTATTTAATTGATTCACAAAGCATCTGATAAGCCAATAGCAGTCAACGTTATCTTCAACCATCTCTTCCATAGCTCTGGCAATGGCAAGAAATATTTCATCTTCTGGTTCCTGAAAGAAAAAGGACAAATTAATTTGGGGGTAGATGGGAAGGAGGGAAAGGATATATTTTCCTATTATAAAACCATATTTTTAAAAAAATTAACTAAACATAAAACTTTTGGCTTCTCAAATTATAAGTTGACAATTTGCCTTCCCTAGGCATTGAATTTTCATCCTTACACTTTTCCCTGTCATGGCCAACTGGAAGGGTTCCTTCCTATCTACAACTTCCAAATCCTTACCACATAAATTCCTTTATCATGGCCCTACAATATGAAGTCTACCCATTATGCTCAAAGGGCTATAAAACTGCACATACTCTTTGATCCTGTAATACCACTCTTGGGTCTGTATATCAAAGAGATCATAACAAAAGGGAAAAGACCTACTTCTACAAAAATATTTAAAACAGTTCTTTTTGTGGTGGCAAAGGATTGGAAATTGAAGAGAATTCCATTAAATGGGGAATGGATGAACAAATTATGGTATACATTGGTGATGTAATAATACTACTGTGCTATAAAAACTGATAAACAAGATAATTTCAGAAAAAGCTAGAAAAATCCACATGAACTGATGCAGAGTGAAATAAGCAGAACCAAGATAATATTGTACATAGGAACAGCAATATTATACAATGATCATTTGTAAAAGACTTAGCTACTCTCAGCAATACAATGATTTAGGACAGTTCTAAAGCTGGATTTGAATTTGGGGCTTGCTGCCTCTAAGCCTAGTGAGAGCATCCACAGTACCACCTAGCTGCTACAGTATCAAATGCCAAAATCACTGCGGACAGTGCCCTTTGTTCCCTGGACATCTGTGGTGGTTTTCCTAACTCTCTGCCCATTCTTTCTATTTCTTCATTGCTGCTCTTCATCTTCCTCTTGACCCATAAATATGGATGTCCCCTAAGGGTATGTCTTTGGTCTTCTGTCCAAAAGGGAAAAAAAGTTCATGGCTTTTTTATTCCTATAGCTGAAAAACTTAGCAAGCAACATGTCCAATAACTAAAAGATGGTAAGAATAAATCAGGGTATATTAATGTAATATAATAATACACTATTACAAAATTTAAATGTATAAAGAACACAAGGAAAAATAAAACGAGCTGAGGAGATCGACAAAAACAGCAAATGAAGATAAAAAAATGAAAGATAACAAAAATATAAAGAAATAGCACTTGAGATAGATTTGAAGATGCAAAAGGTAAACCTCTTTTCTAACTATGCATTTGAATATAGGCTAGAGTTGGATGAGAACTGAGGTGACTTTTTTCTGGAAGGTTGGCCCCAATGGAAAAGAGTGAGAATGAAAATTCATTGTCAAAGGAAGGCATATTGTCAACAAACAACTTAGAGGTCCAAAGTTCTATATTAATTCAGTATGGATGAGAGGTATAGAGGTTAGGTGACTTGCCCAATGCCAGTCATATCAGTAGTAAGTGGAAGAAATGGGATTTGAACCTAGGTCCTCTGGCTCTATAATCCAAGTCTTTCTATTTTTTCCACACTTTTATTGATTGCATTTTATTTAAATGCAGAGTTTATATCTAATCATAGTTTAGATTGCTTTTGTAAAAAAGTAAATTTACAAACTATTTCTTTATCTATGTATAATTGATCCCAATTGAATTGCCCCTTCCCCTTATAGAATGGCTGTTATAAGTATATGCAAAATTTAGTAAATGGGAAAAAATGAAAAAAAGTATAGTGTGATATCAATGTTTTCTTTCTCCCATCTGGTATAAAAATGTTTAAATCAGAGGGCTTTAGTTGTAAGTTAATCTCATACTGGACTGACTGGTGTTTGATATATAAATGCTGGGTTTATAGTGATAATGATTGACTTTTTCATATCAAGTTCAACAATAAGGGCAGCTACATGGATAAGTGAATAGAGAGCCAGGACTAGAAATGGATGGACCTGGATTCAAATCTGACATCATGGTAAAAAATTGGAAAATGAGGAAATGATCCTCAATTGGGGAATAGCTGAAAAATCGAGGTATATGATGGTGATGGAATGCTAATGTGCTATAAGAAATGATGAGCTGCTTGATTTCTATATGAACTGGAAAGACCTCCAAGAACTGATGCGGAATGAAATGAGCAGAACCAGGAGAATATTATACACAGAAAGTGAAGCATTGTGGAACAATCAAATGTAATCAATCAACTTTGCTACTAATAGCAATGTGATGATCCAGGACAATCCTGAGGGACTTATGAAAAAGAATGCTGTTTACCTCTAGAGAAAAAACTGTGGGAGTAGAAACATAAAAGAAAAACACATGATTTATCACTAGGTTATATGGGTATATGATTTAGGGTTACAGTTTTTAAAAGATTACCATATTACAAATATGAATAATATGGAAATTGGTTTTGAGTAATAAGACCTGTATAAAGCAGTGGAATTGCTTGACAGCTCTGGGAGAGGGGAGGGAAGAGGGGAGAGAGAGTCCATGGAAACATGTAAAAATAGTCTAAAAAATTAAATAAATAAACAAATCTGACCTCAGACACTTCCTAACAGTGTGACCCTGGGTAAGTCACTTACCCTTACCAACTGCCTAGCCATGACCAATCTTCTGCCTTGGAACTGATACTTAGTACCAACTAAAAGAAGGAAGATGAGGGTTTAAAAAAAAGGTCAGCACTAAAAAGAGAACTAAAGAAGTGGGTAAGAGGGATCAGGAGCTCTGGAAGTCTAAAATAACCTTGGGAATAGCTGAATAAGACTGAGCATTCGGTGAGCCTTGAGAATGTTCTGTGATAGGTCTACCACGTATAAATCATCAGCAGTTCACTACATCTCACAGGCCATCTGGATTCCTCTTTTCCTTGCATATATTTTAATTATGTTTACATAGGTACATATTCTTTCCCCTAACAGAATGTAGGCTGCCTATGGAAAAAGACATTCAGAGTTTTGGGGGGTTTTTTTGTATCCCCAACAGCCATCCCAGTGCCTGGCACATAGCAAGCCCTTAAGAAATGTTTGCTGACTGAGGCTTCAGGGATAAAGTTTGAATTACACTATACCCAGGGGGTTTTGATCTGAATCTAGAAATTTGATTTTTTTTTAACCCTTACCTTCTCTCTGAGGTTCCAAGACAGAAGAGCCATAAGGGCTAGGCAATGGGGATTTGAGTGACTTGCCCAGGTCATACAGTTTGAAATATCTGAGGCCAAATTTGAACCCAGGACCTTCCATATTCAGGCCTGGTTCTCTATTCCCTGAGCCACCTAGCTGCCCCAGTAAACTTGACTTTTTAAAACTATTTTAATAATTGTGCTCCGATATAATTAGTTTCCTTTGTAATCCTATATATTTTATTTTATGCATTTCAAACCATTATTCTAAGATGGGTTCCATAGCTTTCACCAGCCTGTCAAAGGGGTCTTACAATGCAAAAAGAAAAAAAAAGGTTAAAACCGTTGGACTACAGATTTTAATCAAAAGATGTGAAAAATTACAGCAAGGAAGGAGCTGGGTAGATTGAATGCCAGGCTTAGAGATGGGAAGACCTGGGTTCAAGTTTGACCTTAGATCCTTCAAGTGAACTACCAGTGTAATCCTGGGCAAGTCACTTGACCCCCATTGCCTAGCCCTTACCACTCTTCTGCCTCAGAACAATACACAGTATTGATTCCAAGATGGAAGATAAGGTGTTTTTTTTTAAAAAGACAAAAAAAAAAATTACAGCAGCTGAAAGCATCTGTCCCTGCAGCATGTGAATTCAATAAAGATCTATGATTTTTTTAAGCATGTGAATTCCATCCATCAATGCAGATCACAACCAGTAAGTTAGTAAGTAAGTCTTAGAGAGCTGTCTGAATCTCAGAAAGGTCAAGTGACTCAATTGGCTAATAAGTGTCAGCTAGAAGGTAGCTAAGTTACAGGGTGGGTTGTACAATGGGTTTGGAGTCAGCAAGCCCTGAATTCAAGGTTTAGCTCAGTGACTTATTCGCTAAGTACTCCCTGGCAACTCACTTAACCCCTTATGCTTTGGTTTACTCACATGTAAAACGAAGGCAATGACCTTGATGGCTATAAGGTACCTTCCAATTCTAAATCTATGATCTGATGAGTTCAGGTCTTTCTGCTTCAAAGTCAGTACTCCATTCACTGTGCCAAACTGTCTCTGTTATCAACACTATAATCAATGAATGTTATAGAGCAAATAGAATATTTTTAAAATTTTACTTTGAAGTATTAGTAGTCTTTTGGTATTTTATTATTTTACCTTTAAGTACCAACTTAAGTGACTTTGATCTGATGTGCCCTAGAACCAAGATTATACAGATCAAAAGAACAACCATTTCAAAATCTTGCAAAATGCCATTGGGAACACGGAACTAAATTCCTCAAGTAAATTTCAACAACAGACATCTGAGAGGGCTGGAAGAGTGCATGAAAATATTTAGCCTTAAATAATATCCCCTGAAGAAAATGCTTTTGAATCTTATCAGAGTTAAGCAGTGATAATAATTCAAAGTTAAAAACAAACTAAATACTGTCTTCTTACTCTGGAAAATATTAAAAATCCTTTCAAAATTCCAGCTTTTCATTCTTTCATCTTTAGGCTCCTCTTAATATGTTTCTGAGTGGTTTACAAATTTCAGTGTGTATATCAAAAAATCATAACCAAAAAAAGACAACTTGACTAAATCCTTAATAACATGCCCAAGAGATCTAATTTTGAAGAACAGGCACTACAACTGACAGTCATATCCTGGCATTTAGTGGCCCTCAACTACTCCCCCTAGTGAGTATGCAATCTAAGCTGAAAGAGAAGGGAAAAAATCATTTATGTATTTGTGAGAGAATTATATTTGAAGGGTCAAAGAAAAAAACCTCCCCCATTATTCCCTCACCTGACTTCTTTTTTCTTACCACAGAGGGGAAAAGAAAAAAAAAAAAACAACACACTAACCTTAAAAAGACTTTCTGAATAAATATGGACACAAATATTGAGGGAAAGATTAATCTGTGTTCCCATTACAATTTAATTACTAAAGACTTCCACAATTGTGCCTCTACTCTAGTAGAAAATTAGTGCACAATGCTTTTGTTACTTAAGGGCTTTAGTTTGTGATTGTGATTTAGTCCAAGATTGATCCTGATTGTTTATAAGTGGCAGGGGAATGGCCAAGAGCAAAACTGAATGGCAAAGCAAAGCAACCACCAACCAAAGGAAAGGAAGGACTTCGAGGCAACTTTCCAGATTCTAGCTGGTACATGCGCAGGTAGATGTCCACCTGGGGAGTGGAATCACTGACAAAACGAATGACTTTCAGTGCGTGCAGGATATCTGTGTACTGTTCCTTCCGGTACATCATCACCTGAGCATGAGATTCATAGTGAGGAGGCAGGATCCCTAGGAAAGAGGAGAAAGCAGGGCACTGAGCTGGTGGCACTAATCCCGATCCTTCTTATCTAATAAAGGGATGCCTAGGAGAAGAAACCCACAAAATCAAAAACAAAGCCTAGTGTGGTCCATACAAAGAACTTACAACTGCATTTAATAATCATAGGGACTCACTCTTAGGAAGTCACCTCTCAGAGCCCATTCTTTACTTTCTTAAAGTACCACAGCATTCATTTTAATTAGTTAATTACTTAATTCCCATTGCTAGTATTGCTTGAAACTGATAGCAAAAAGAAATGAGATCACATGCAAGCTCCATGAAGGCAAGAATTGTCTTTTGCAATGTTGATGCTAAGTACAGTGCCTGCTACATAGTAGGCACTTAATAAATGTTGATTGATTGACATAGTAATAGAATAATACATTTAGGCCTGGAAGGGGCTTTCAAGGTTGTCTAGTGCAATCTCCTCACTTAACAGGTGAGAAATCTGAAGCACTGATAGGTCCAAGTGGTTTGCTGAAGGTCCACAGGTCAAAAGGAGTAGAGCTGGCTTCAAACTCAGGTCCTTTGACTACAAATATAGCACTCTTTCCATTCAATAAATTAACTTAATTTATTTTCAATTAATTAATTGATTTATGTATATTTATATATATTTACATATAAAATAAATTTATATAATAAATCTGATTAATTAATTATTTAAAATTTAATTAAGCACTCACTATAGGTGATGTGTACTGCGTAGCAGGGATATAAAATAAAAAACAAAGTAGTCTTTATTCCCAAAGATCTCATGGGATATAACATGTAAACAAATGAGTGTAGTCAGAATAATTTGAGGAGGCAAGAGAAAGCATCAACAGCTAGAAGGGTTAGGAAAGGCTTCCTATAAGAGGTGAGCCTTGAAAAAAGCTAGATTCCAAGAGGTGATGGGAAAGTGTGTCCCAAACATGCAGTAAGACTTTGAAGAGGCTTGAAGGAATAGAATGTTGAGTCGGGGTACCCAAAGAAGCCTGGTGTAGATTGAAGGTTGAGTGTTTCAAAGAAGGTGATAAGCCTGGAAAGGGAAGCTGATACCAAATTATAAAGGACTTTAAATGCCAAGTGCGGAATCTATTTGTTATCCTAAAGGCAATGGGGAGCTACTGAAGATTCTTAGTCATGAGAGTGTAACAGTCAGGTTTCTGCATTAGGAAGTTTATGTTTGCAGTTAGGTGGAAAATTAATTGGAAAGGAGAGATTAGAAGCCAATCCAATTTTTGGTTGTTCATTCATTTCAGTCACGTCTGACTCTTCATGACCTCATTTGAAGTTTTCTTGACAAAGATACTAGAATGGTTTGTCTTTCCTTCTCCAGCTCATTTTTATAGATAAGAACTGAGGCAAATAAGGTTAAAGAACTTTCCCAGGGTCACACATTTAGTCTGAGTCCAGATTTGAACTCAGGTATTCCTGACTCCAGGCCTAACTTCATTTTGTCCACTGTGCCACCTATAGCTGTCAACAGATCCAGTTAGAAGACAATAATCTAGGCAAGCAGGGTTGAACTTTGGTGGTAGCTGATTGAGTGGAGAAAAGGGGAATAGATAAGAGACACGTTTGTTGTGGGAGCAACAATAAGACAGCATTTGATTAGATCTGTAAAGGAGAGAGGAGACCAAGAGGACTCTAAACTCATAGACTTTCCCTCACTCTACAGATCTAATCAGATGCTAAATCTTATCTGAATGTTGAGAGAAAGACCCAGTCTAAGTATTTTAAATGCATGAGCATGGGATTCTGTACTATTTTCACCAATTTTCCTTCTGGTCTTTTCTTTACATATCTTAATCTTTGAAAGAGGTGATCTATACTTCTTTCCCTCGGAATAACATCCAAGCATTTCTTTTCAAATACTGAGCACAGAAAATCCATGGCAGTATCATAAGAAATAATAAATATGAAGATTTCAGAGAAAGGCAGGAAGGCTTGTATGAACTGATACAGAATAAAGAAAGTTAAATTAAGGGAAGAATATAGATGACACAGTAAAAGACACTCTCAGTTCAATTGCAATGATCAATCCTGATCTCAGAGAAGATATTATGAAAACACATTTTCCACTAGCACATTAATGTGCCATTGGTGGAGCTATGAATTGGTCCAAACATTCTAGAACGGTGATGGGCAAACTTCTTAAAGAGGGGGCCAAAGGAAAGGAAATGCTCATCTGTCAGTCTGTTGCTAAGGCAGTTCTTTCGAAGTTTCATTAAATTGTATCCTACTCAGTGTATTCATCAGATTAGGAATAATGTCATCTGGCAGGATAGAACATTTCAGAGGGTGGCATGTGGCCCGTGGACTGTAGTTAGCCCATCACTGTTCTAGAAAACAATTCATAATTATGCTATGAAAGTGAATAAAATGGCCTTGCCCTTTTATAAGGAGATCCCACTGCTTGCAATGTACCCCAAGGAGAATGATTTTTTAAATGGTCTCAAATAGCAAAATATTTATAGAAATGCCAGGTTCTTTGGATAACCAAAAAGTTACCCTTTGAAGAAAGAGTCAAGAGTCTGTGTGATTGGAAAATATTGAGACATCTCTCCATGGATGACATAAAACACCTGATGATGTTTCTACCCTAAAGCTTTTACTTTCTAAATGTGTTCATAAATTAGACTTGGGAAGGGGTATTTCTTTCAGCTTTGTAAGTATTTGATTTTATGACAGAAAATGAGGGTCCCAATCTCTCTGGTCTCTCACTAGACTCTGGGCATGCATAGTTTCATCCATCATTGAGTCTGAATTAGTAGCCACAGTGTATTTTTCTGAAATGAATTACCACTTGACCCAGAAACCTACTAAGGATGTCTGTCACTCAACAAAACTTCTGCTATTGCTTGTCATTCACAAAGATGTCATTTACCCAACATTCCTGAGTAACTAAATCTCATAAGGATTCTTCTTTCAAAGGCCTGACAAAATAAAAACTGAACCTTTCCTGTTTTAACACTCTCTACCAGATTCCAAAAGACCAAAAGACCAAATCTTCATGCTTCCTCCAAGATTTTCCAGTATCTCCACCAATTCTTTCATCTTCTTCAAAGAGCTCCAATGTCATTAACTTACTCTTACAAAAAAAAAAGGAGGGGTGTCTGTTATAGAAGTTCTAAGAGTGGTAAAATCCAAAGGGGCACAACTTGGCCTGAGCACAGTGGAAATAATGATGGTTTTGGAAACCAGTACACCTGGGCCTGATCTTGGGTCTTCTTACATAATTGAATTAGTTTAACTTATTAAATTAATCCATTAAATTATTTAACTTAAATTTATTTAACTTCTCTCATCTCAAGATCTATCTATCATCTCCAGATAATCTGATAAAAACAGCTTAGTTGATAAGTAAGTAAAGGACATGGAAGATCTTTTAGCTCATGCTTCCAGCTCTGTCTCTTGCAGCATGGAGTTTATTATATATACTTCAAGACTCGTTTCACACACAAAAGGACCCCGCTGAAAATGCGTTTGCACAGAAACACAAATTATGTCATATCAAAGCACAATAAAGTTATAGTTTTACAAATAATTTTCCCAAGAACATAATGCTGGATGAGAAAAAGTCTCAAAGTTGAAAATGAGCCTCACTTTATCTAGAAGTTATTTTGCCTGAGCCAGCCACTCCGTGACCTTGGGATGCCTGGAGCAGTTAGAGACATATACCCATAGCTGCAGCTTTACTCTGCTGAGTGAAAAAAGGCTGTTAACTCATTAAGTGCTAGTTTACTAAGAACTTAAAGTTTTCCTAGAGGTTATGTTTTTCAATAAGAAAAGGTGGTGGATCATAAAAGGGGTCAAAAGAGGAGTCTTAATAGCTCCCAACATTCTCTGAGTCTCAATTCCTCATTTGTAAAATAATATAGATGGATGAACTAGATGGCCTTTGATGTTCCTTCTAGCTCAGAACCTATAAGTCTACTCTTTATTTATATTTTTATGAAAGAACCCTTCTTCCACAGGAAATAGGTCTACCTTGCCATTTGGTCACTGATGACCAGTTACACTACTAGTGTACTACATTGTTAGACCAGTGTGGGATCATTACTCAAAAGCACTTTGGAGATCAACAATACTCACAATATTCAGGCAAGGAAACATTCCTCTCACTAAGGAAAAAACTGTATCTGCCAGCTCCCTAAAGACTGACTCCAAGCAACCCCTGGTACCTAATGGGGTGGCTCAAATATCCTGCAACTTGAACATGACCTCCCAAGCACAAAGTGGAACATTAGCCATCTGAATATTCTTTCTGTCCTCTAAGATGTCAAATTATGGGGGCAGCCAGGTGGCTTAGTGGATAGAGAGCCCAGCCTAAAGATGGGAAGTTCTGGCCTTAAGACAGACCCTGGGCAAGTCACTTAATATCTATTGCCTAGGCCTTATCACTCTTCTGCCTTGGAATCAATACACAGTATTGATTCTAAGACAGGAGGTAAGGTGTGAGTGTGTGTGTGTTGTTTTTTAAAGATGTCAAGTTATCCCGATAACCAATAACTCCCAAGGTTAAGACTCTTGTAGCACTTTAAAAACCTACCTAAAAGCACCTTCCACACGAGGCCTCGGTACATAGATGGGAGAGGGAACCGCTGACTAAATGTGCAAAGTTTCTCAATGTCTAGAGGAGGAGAAAAACAAGAAAGAATTAGAATGAGACTTATGAGGCTGATAATAGGATTAAAGAAGTTACTCTTTGGAACAACTGAAAATATAATGACCCATTTCCTCAGAAAAAGAATTCTTATTTAGCCAGCCAGGGTTGGAATAGGAATTTTTGTACCCTCAGCACATATCACAGTGCCTTCAAATTTAACTGTGTGTACACATTCAGAAAAGACAAAGACCCCAGGAAGCCCACCTCCATCCCCAAAGGAATCAGTCCACTTGGTAGCTTCCTCTATAAATTTAATTATTAATTAATTAATTGTTCTTGATAATTAGTTGATAAGGTCAATTAATTCTTCAAATATAGCATCCAAGGAGGCTGATTATTTAGGGGTAGGACTGGGGGGGGGGTAACACTTAGATAACAGATTTATGCTTTTGTAAATTAAAAGAAGGCTTGATGTCACCTCCATCCTCACTCCCACCCCCAAAAATACTCGTGTTCAAAGTACTAGTTAAAACTAGCATTCTTGGGAATGACTGATGCCAGGTCTTTTCTATTCCTTAAAGATTTGACTTCTCTAAATTGCTTGAACTTCCCAAATGAAGAGAAGCATAAGGATCATCTGGTCCAACTACTTGGTTTTTATAGGATAGGAGACTGAAGTCACAGAGAGAAGTGAATTGGTCATGGTAACACAACATGGTAACAACATGGTAACATCATTCAACTCTTACTGAATTTAAGGATGAGCTAAGATTAAATGGAGTCCATATCTCAACCTCATGGACTATTAGATAAGACACCTTAGGGGCCACCTGGTTTAACCTCCTCATTTTACAGAGGAAAAAAACAAGAGTTCCAAAATTCATGTCAGAGAATGGACTAGATCTAATTCAGCCCATCACACTTTTAGCCAAAGTGTTGAAATGTGGCCTCACTCATGAAGACAAAGGAAAGGGAACCAGCTCTTCCCAAGTAGCAACTCCTGGTCTCAAAACTTAGGACAAGTAGCTAGAGAGGGAAGGTAGCGTCCTCGGTCCTACTAGATGAAACATGGCCCCCATGATCACTGTCTGTCCCTGCTTCTCTTCAATTGTAAAGGATCCATAAAGCAGTTTAGGAGGTCAAAGCCTAAAGGAATAGATAAAGTCTAGGGATAGGAAGGAGAGGTATTCCCAGGAAGGATTGGCCCTCCATCACCTCTCACAGGCTGGCTCTGCTATGTTTGATGTGCTCCCCTACCCCAACACACAGCCCCTTTGTCAAGATGATAAAAGGCATGAAGAACTCTTAGACCTGGGAAAACAATTTCCCCTACTTAGAGAGCAAACTGGCCCTTAAAGAGACCAGGGATTCCTGAAATTTACCTCCCTGGCAGACCATGACATTTTCAACTGAGCCCTGCTGACCAACTCTCAGGTTCTAGGCTATCAGAAAGTTTGAAAAACTGGAGGATAGCATGCACTCAGGAGTTCACAGCTGCAAAGGGCTAAGTCAATCAGTTATCCTCAGGAAATTAATGTAATAAGTCCTCAGGAATGGGAAAGGGCAGTGATTCCCAAAGTGGGCTCCACTGCCCCCTGGTGGGTGCTGCAGCGATCCAGGGAAGCGGTGACGGCCAGAGGTGCATTTGGGGGTGGTGAATAACTGTAAGGGGGCGGTGATAGTATGTGACAGGGGGCACTAAGTAATATTTTTTCTGGAAAGGGGGCAGTAGGCCAAAAAAGTTTGGGAACCACTGGGAAAGGGGCACCCACTAGGTTTCCTAAAGATGGGCAAATCAAAGCAAGTTGGAAAACAGAGGAGGTCAAAAGTCCTATGCAAATCAGCGTAGAATTTGGCCCATAAGAAAGCCCTGCACTTCTGGCCATGGAGACCCAGTCCAAAAAGAAACAAATAAATAGATAAGTAAAAGTACATGTCTAGCTGCAATGGTAATAGATACATGAGATAAATGATAAATGAAAACAATATATAATAGGCTGGCAAAAAAGAATAACAGTTTCAAATTCTTAAAAGTTCCTTTGAAAAAATATAATTTTATACTCTGCTTCAAAGTAAGAATAAAAACAAACGTTCAATCATTTAAAGTTCCCCTACCAGGTATAAACCTTTAGCTATTTTTTTACCTTAAAAACATATCAAGTGGCAATTATAACCAGATCTTTTTAAAGTTTATCATAGGATAGTTTATCTTCATTCATTTGAATCATCCTTTGAAAACCAACCTAGAGGATCATCTTTGAGGAGTATTTCCAATGATTTCTTTTCTTCAACACCCCGAAATCCAACTTTTTCATAATATACTGAACGAAAGTTTCTTTGAGAGTCTTCAGCCATGTTTTACTGTGGAGAGAGAGAGAGAGAGTGTGTGTGTGTGAGAGAGAGAGAGAGAGAGACAGGGAGGGAGAGAGAGACAGGGAGGGAGAGGGAAAGAAGAGTAGACAGAAGCATTAGAAAAGAAAAATCAAAAGAAGGGAAAGTAAGGAGAATGAAAATTGTTGTTAATTAAATTCATCTTCACAATCAAATTGATGTCATAATAATACACCTGTGCTTGTAAAAGAGATTTGTGAAAAGCTCCTTTCTTTGTATTGTACAAATACAATAATATCTCACTTCAATAGAACTCAGCTATCTAGCAGCAGAATAGCCTCAAACCAGGAGGTGATTAAAGCATTAAGGCCTCTTGTTTTATACATAGATATACATACACACACACAAATATATATGTATATAATTGTGTGTGTATACATATTAGTATTAAATCTTGTTTTTCAATAACAAATCTGGCCTAGATGAAACCTCAGTGTGATAATAACTATGTGTTAAAAAGATATTAAAGTAACAAAAGTGGGAGCAAAAGTGAAGAATGGTAAAAGAAAAAAAGTATTTTAAATGTCTAAAAGATTTTTCCTAGTAGATGTAGTTTAAAATAGTAATATTTTATAAAAATTTTCATTATATAATAAATAGCCTATATATGAAAAAATAGCTTTTTCTCCTTATAAAGAGTAAATATATTAAGGCAATGTCAATAGGAGAGATAATGAAGTAAGTCTGTTTACTACTACTTTACTCATAATTTTAATAGAAATATGGTTTCCAAACTCACCAAAAATTAAAAGGGGATAGGCTGCTTATAGGCAAGTTCAATGTGAGCAGCAAGCAATGACAGCTGGCTGGAAAGGGAAGAAACAGAAAAATTGGAAAAAGTTGACTTGTAAATTATAAAAAGTCTAAAAAGTAGTCTGAGTTATATGAGTCAATGTCCCTGGGGATAATCATTTATCACTGTGTCTCAATATAATATATAGAGTAATTCTTCACTGTGGTATAATAGATAGAGCATTGGACTTCGATTCAGGAAAATGGTTTCAAATCTTGCCTTGGATATTTATTAGCTATATGTTCCTGGACAAGTCACTTAATTTGTCTCAGACTCAGTTTCCTCATCTATAAAATGAGAGTATTATACTTGATGGCCTCTAAGATCCCTTCCAGTGCTTAATCTATGGGCCTGTGTTTTACTAGAGTACAAAAATGGCATTCATGATAACTGATTGACACGCAAAAAATATGTTAAATTATGTTCAGCATATAATTTTTAATGATGGAATATACAATTAATTTTTGAAAGATTTCTTCAAAAATAGGTATGATATAGTTTTGATGTCTAAAGGTATAAAACTTCTCAGCTTTCCAGAAAACCTGGTTACCTCGAATAGTTTGTTTCCTCCCTTCCTACAAAAATCCAGGGGTACCTCCTCCATGAATTATCCCCTGATCTGCCATTCTCCAACCAAAAGTGATTCCATTTTCCTCAGATCTCTCAAACATTTCACCCTTACACTTTTCATCAGTCTCTCTCCCTTCCATCATAATCAGTTGGATACATTTCTACCCTCTCTCACCCCTTACCCTATAAACTCCTTGAAAGTAATATGCATCTATCATTGTTCTTCAAGCACCTATAGCATCCTGCTCTTATTTTAATAAATGGCATTAAATAAATATCTGCCACTTTGAACTGAACTTGCATGTTATGGACAACCAGGGTTTTACCTATTCTTCAGAATTTAGTTTATAAATAACTTATTTTTAAAGGATTTTTAAAGGAATATTAAGTTTTAAAGGAATATAAGTTTTCAGCAAGAAAAAAAGACTGATGGGCCAAAGAATTCCAAAAGACAAAACTTAATGAGAAAAAAAAAAGCCACTGTTAGTAATATATTTAAAGGAAGCTATATATTTAAAGGGGACTCTAAAGGATATGCCCCTTATTCTCAGAGCATCACTCATAGCCAAATTTAGTGAGAATATTTGGATTCCAGGTAAGGTTCTGTTACTTGCTACCTATGAGAACAGGAGAAAATCATTTAACCTCTGCAGGAGGTTTTTCCTTCTTTGATAGATGCAAATGGTATAACTAAAAGACTGAGGGAAAGACTGAGGGTCTCTAAGATCCCTTAACAGTCTAAATTTTATGATCAATATATTTCAAGATTAACTGCAATGATAAAATCTGGTCTGTAAGACATACAGCACTGAGGATTTTTCTTATGGTAAGTCCAAATGTGCAACAGTAATATCAACCTGTCCAATTTTGGATTTGGAATTGGGGAATCCGAGTTCAAATCCTCATTCTGCCACTAATAATCTGTGTGGTTCTGAGCAAATCATTCAATCTCTCCGAGTCTGTTTCCTCTAACTCTAAAATCAGAGGGTTGGATTAAATGACCTTGAAGGTCCTTTCCACCTCCAAATCAATAATCCTATGAATTTTAAAGCCCAAATCCCGTCCCCAAAGGCATTTCCTTGGGGCCCTGGCCTCCTCAGTTTAAAGTGTCACCTAATTTAGACATGGAGATCAAATTAACGAGAAGGTATCTTATATTAATGAGTATCTTGAAGACTTTCCCAGAGTTATACTTAACTGGCTTCCATTGCCGGCTGAACTCAGTCCGCAGGCAATCAGTCTAAAACGATAACTAAACAATGACTCTGGAGACCTTGGGATATCCCGGAGAGATTTCACTTAGTATCCGGCGCGACTAGAAACCCAGAAGAAAGGGACTGGGTGGGAAGAAAGGAAGGCAATAAACAGGAAATGAAGGACAGGGCGCAGAGGCAGGGAAACAGGTAGGAAAGGGGAGTCTTAAGACGCGCTCGGATTTCAGAGGCTCCATCCTTCATCTAGGGGAGGAGAGGGACAGGGATGCAGGCGCGGAGGGGACAGCTCCCTAGGGGCTTGGTCACCTGTGGATAGGAGCGGCCCGGGGAAGCCAAGAAAGCCGAGAAGCAGGAGCAGCAGCAGCAGGACCAGCTGGGGGAAGTGACGGCAGCTCCGGGGGCTGGCCGGAGTGCAGGAGGCGGGTTAGGGGAGGGAGACGACAGAGTCAGGTCCGCCCCTCTCCTCCCAGCCCCGCCCAGCCAGGGATGGATGAATGTGTTGGGCACTGGGAGCGACCTTCTGGACTGGCTTGCCCTAGCTGCGAGTTATACCCTTCCTGGCGTGCTCTCTGTCCTTGAATGGAGATGGAGAAAAGTAGGGCCAACTAAGCTCCAGCTAGCCTCCCCCGATCCCCGCTACCAGCTCCAGCCCTGGTCCTTACGGGAACCGCCGAATTTCCACTTCCAGCTCTTGCTCCCTCGAGAGGCGTCCTCAGGGCTTGGGGTCTGAAATGCTGGATGGTCCTAGCGCAGGCATCTATCTGAGGCTTTGCATACACCCTCTGCCTTTGTCTTTGAACCTCCAGCCAGACACCACAGACAGTGGCGAGACATCGTGGGCAGGGATAAAAGTTAACAATTTCGTCGCTTGGACTTCATCTCAAAATCTTGGAAAGTGAGGAAGGGGGTAGGGGGATTGGGGACGAGGAAAAGGATGACATTAATATCATTCCTAAATTATGGAGCGAGGAGTGTCACTTTCCTTATCTGCAGAATAGAAATGAAATACCTGCATTGCCTCTCTCCTAGATCTATGGAACGGAAAGATTTTCTTTAGCCCTATAGAAATGTGAGTAATTATTAAATTAATAACTAATAAGTAGTCCACAAGCATTTAAGAGCCTACTGTGGTCCAGGAAATGTGCTAACCACTGGAAAAGGCAAAAAAAAAAAACCTCAAAACAATCTGTGTTCTTATGGAGCTCATAGTCTATTGTGGGGTGCAAACAATTCCCTACAAGCAAAATCTATCAGGATAAATTGGAGGTAACCTCAAATGGAAAACAGGATATCACTAAAGGAGACCCGGGAAAGGCTTCTTGCAGAAAGTGGGATTGTAGGTGAGTCTTGAAGGAAGCCAAGGAAGTGAAGAGGGAGAGAATTCCAGGGATAGGGAACAGCCAAAGAAAAAGACACATTTTGGAAGATGGTTTCTCTGTGTGAGGAACAGCAAAGAAGCAGATGTCATTGGATCATAGGGCAAGTGGAGGGAACAAAGATGTAAGAAGATTGGAAATGTAGAAAAGAGCCAAGGTATATAAGATGTTGAAAACCAAACAGAGGAATTTATGTTTGGTCTTGGAAGTACTAGAGAACAATTGAATAGGAGGAAGGACAAGTCAGTAAGTGATAACAGTAAAATTTGCCCTTTAAGAAGATTATTTTGATAGCTGAGTAGAGGATAGACTGGCGTGGGCAGAGTCTTTGGGCATAGAAAACAATTGCAAGCTATTGCAATAGTCCAGGCATGAGGTGATGAGGGCTTGACCTAGGGTAGTAGCAAGCATCAGAGGAGATATGGGGTTTGTACAAAATGACACAATGGTAGAGTCAACAGTACTTGGCAACTGATTGAGTAGGGGAGGTGAAAGAGAGTGAGGAATCAAAGAGGACACCGGTTACAAGGCTGGGTGGCTGGGAGACCGATGATACTTTTAACAGTCATAAAGCAGCTAGGAAAAGTCAAGGTAAAGGGAGAATGATAATAAATTCATATTTGGACACACTGCATTTAAGATGTCTAAGGGATATCCAGTTCAGGTTGCCCAACAGACATATGGAGATGTGACTGGAGGGTCACAACACAGGTTAAGCTGTATAATTAGATCTGAGAGTCCTAAAATGTAAAATGTGCTTGTTTCTAGATTCAACAATAGCATGATCCAGGCTTCAGAGTGAAAAGTTACTTTGAAATTTTACTGCCCTCTGGTGGTTTAGCTTTTTTTTTTTTTAATGGATTGCTAATGAGATGATCTTAAAGGGAGATTCTTTAGAAATCAACCACAGGCAAAGAATTGGAAATCGAGGGGATGTCCAAACAAATTGTGGCATATGTTGGTGATGGAATACTATCATGCTAGAAGAAACGGATGAACAGGATGATTTTAGAAAAACCTGGAAAGATCTACATGAACAGATAAAGAACAAAGTAAGCAGAACTGAGAGGACACTGCACACAGTAACACCAATATTGTACAAAGGTTATCTGTGAAAGACAGCTATTCTGAGCGATACAATGACCCAAGAATCTGAGGGACATATGACAAAGAAGGGCATCCACTTCAGAGAAAGAACTGTTGGAATCAAATGCAAATCAAAGCTTACTATTTTACACATTAGTTTACTTATGGTTTATTTGGGGGTTTTGGTTTTGTATGAGTATTCTCCCACGACAATGAGCAATATGGAGGTATATTTTGCATGATAATACATGTACAACCCAGATCAAATTGCTTACCATTCCTGGGAGGGGGAAATGAAGGGAAAGAGGGCGATAGTTTGGATCTTATAATTTTAGAAAATGTTATGTTGAAAATTGGTATAACATGTAATTGAGAAAACAAAATGTCTCTGATAAAGAAAAAATTCATTTACCACAGACTACTCATTTTATAGATAAGTAAACAGACACGCAGAGCTGGACTGACTCACTCATATGAGTCAGTGGTATATCCAGGACAAAAAATCTGGTCTCCCAATTTCCCCTTCTGTGAACTTTCTACTATATCATGGTTCCATCTGCAGCAGCAGCAGAAATTTATAGAGTAGAATTCTCATATTACATCGTTTTTGAATACACAGGTTCAGATATTATGTAAGGCAACACTGATCTCAAAATTTTAACTATAAAGAAATAACCTGATTTAATCTTATTAACCTAAGTGGCCCATGTGGTAGGACATTGTTTTAAGAGACCAATACATTTTAAGACCCTTCTTGTCAGTTAAGAATCATGCATGATAGAAAACCCCATTATTTAATAAGTATTTCTTATATGAATATCTCTAGGCACTTGACAAGCTTTCTTAGTCTGATATGAGCTACCAGAATCACTACTCTTATACTTTGGGACCAATATTAATAACTAAAAAGAGTTCATGAAACAAAAAGAAGCACTGCTCTGATTTGGACATGATTTGTTACAAGGGAAAATTCTGGACAAAAATGGATAAGGGAGCTAATATTTGGTGCATTTTTTTCTGCCTTCATTTTTTCAATTGCTAATCACACGTACCTGAATTCTGTGTGTGTTGAGTTCACATAAAACAAGGTCCTTCTGTATTAATATGTCCTCCAGGATCAGTATGAAGAATAATATGTACATGATGGGAGATATGAAGGTCTGCTCTGTATATTGAATAATTACGAATTGTTCAATAAATACCATACTAGGAGAGGAATATGGTATAATGGATTGCATTGTTGTTCAGTTGTTTTTTCAGTCATGAAACTCTTTGTGACTCCATTTGGAATTTTTTTGGCAAAGTCAAGAAAACCAGGCCTCATATCCTACCTCAGGCACTTAATATCTGTGTTACTCTAATCCAGTCACTCAATTTTTCTGAGCCTCAGTTTCCTCATCTGTGGATTGTTATGAAGAACAACATGAGACAATGTGAATAAAGCTCTCTGCTAGGGATAGCTAGGTGTCTTGGTGGATAAAGAGAAACAGGAGGTCTTGGGCTTACATCTGTCCTCAAATACTTTCTAGCTCTATGACCCTGAGCAAATTACTTAACCCCAATTGCCAAGCATTTACCACTTTTCTGCCTTGGAAACAGTGTTCAATTCTAAGACAGAAAGTAAGGGCTTGGTGGGAAAAACTCTTTGCTATCCTTTAAATATTATTTATACATGGCTATTGCTATTGTGGAAAGGATGATGAATTTGTAATCAGAATCTTGGGTTGAATCCTAGATTTGCTCCTTACTACCTATGACCTTGGCAAAGTCCCTTAACTTCTCTCATATCTGATATCCTTGCTTATAAAATGAACCAACTGACCTCTAAGTTACCTTCCAACTCTAAATCCATGATTCTCTGATCCTTTGAATCAATAAAGCATTAGACAATATTGTTTAAGTCCCTGTAGATTATTATTTTGTTGTTGTTCAGTCATTCTCAGTCATGGCTGACTCTTTGTGACCCCATTTTGGGGGTTTTCTTTGGCAAAGACCTTGGAGTGGCTTGCCATTTCCAACCCCAGCTCATTTTCCAGATGGGAAAACTGAGGCAAACAGGATTAAGTCACTTGAGCAGAGTCACATAGCTAGGAAGTACCGGAGGCTAGATTTGAGCTGTGAAAGGTGTCTTCCTGACTCCAGATTCAGCACTTTAGCCATTGAACCACCTCACTGCCACTTATAAATTCTTAACAATACCAGTCAAGCTGGCTAAAAGTGAGTATTTTACTAAATATATCAGATCTACATGATCCTTTATACTCCTATAGCTTTCCGAACTTAAAAAGATGTAACCCAAATCTGTCCTAACTTTTCTTGACCCCATGACATTTCTTGAGATGCATCTTTTAACTTGTTTCCAATCCTTCTCTACCTGGTAAAATTCTATCACTCCATCTAGCCCCAGCTCAATTTTTATCACCTCCGTGAAACCTGTCAATATATTGTTCTGCTTCAAAGGCATTCATTCAGAGTCCTAGCTAATTTTCTAAGTCATAGAAAGATACTCAAGGCATTGCACTTGAGGCCTGCTTCCTTGGGTTCATTAGTTCTCAGTTCATTAATTATTATTGGGGGATCTACTCATTCAACCCATTCTGAATCCCCGAACTTTACTACCATCCAGTACAAATTGCTTCACCTTCTGTGTTGATTTTATGAGTCTTGATCAAATGTTTTCCTGAAATTAAATTAAACTAATTTTTATTGAACATCTACCAAGGGTAAATCCTGATACCAGGTCCTGGGGATATAAAGATTTTTTAAAATTACATTCCCAGGCTTCAAAGAGTTTACATTTTAGTGAAGGAAGAAGGAAAAGAGAGCTATAACATAAAATGACTATAGTAGGGAGGGGTAGGAAGGAGGGAGAGTATTTGGAACTAAAAAAAATTTCAATGAAAATTAAAAATATGTGAATAAATGAATGGATGGATGGATGGATGGATAAATAAATGGGGAAATAACCACAGTACTAGGTAGATATTCATGAAGACAAAGGAGGGAAAGGATCAGAGAAGGCTTCAGAGAGTATGTGGCAACTAAGCTCGGGCTTAAAGGAAGAAGTCAGTGTAAAAAATGTACCTTTCTACAGAATTGCCCTACTTTAGCAGACTATTATTTATTTATATTTAGCAGACCTTATTGAGAGATAGAAACAGAGTCAGAGAGAGAGTTATATGATTAGTGAACCTCAGTCCTCATCTATAAAATAGAGATAATGATATTTGCATCACTAACATATAGGACTAGTGAATTTATGTAACGGGGACATGAACCGTTGATGTAGCTACAAAAAATAAATGGCTTGAAGCTTTATTTCTGCCTTACTGGTGTTTCTAGGGTCTTAAGACTTCAGACTTACCTGAATCTCAAGGAAATTTGCTTTGTCTCTGGTGGAGGAAGGGGGAAGTATTTTATGACAAACAGATTTTGGCTATCCTTAGGAAATTTTCTTTGGGGGGGGGCTTCAGGGGATGATTGATAGATTCTTTCTATTTCTACTTTGCCCTCTGATTCTTAGAGATCTGAGAAATTTTTAAACTATATCTTGAAATAGGATGTCATCTTTCTCTCTTTTCTTATCTTGATTTTCAGAGTCTGATGATTCCTGATTTTGTTCTCAACTTGTCTTTAATTCAGTTGTTTTTGCTACAGGATTCCTTACATTTTCTATTTTTTCTATCTTTTTACTTTGTAATTTGCATAATTCTTGTAGTCACATAGAGTCGTTGACTTTTATTTTGTGTGAGAAAACTTAACGGATTTATGGGGATTAGAACACCAAGGGGTTAATTGTGGGAAATGAGTGAACCACCCTGACTTGTGTCTCAATTCTGAATCTAGCCTACTTCTCTTTCTATGTAATTCTGGGTCTAGTCCAACTTCTGTCCTGTGAAAAAGCTTTATTCAATCATGGGAATTGGTAGAAAACCTTATTGTATTATTTAACCTAGCCTCACATAGCTGGGGAACTGGACCACCTGTATCGGCAGTTTAGAGATCTTTAACCAAGGACCTAGGTCATGTTGACCAGAAATGCAGTCAGATCCAAGGAATTTTCTTGTAATTATACATCTCTAGCAACCTATATGTCTTATCTGAGAACAGGTATTGTCTCCATATTCTTTTGATTGTTTACACATACTTGGGGGGGGGAGTAGAACCCCTCTTTTCCTGAATTCAGGGAATTGCATCTGTTCACTCTTTCCCACTCCCAACTGGAAAAGTCCCTAATCTTTCCTTCAGTTAGAAATCAGATGACCTAATTATTATAATTTCTTTTAAGTAATTGATCTTATTTGAGTAATTGTTTTCATTGTATAAAGATCTATCACCCCTGTATTCAAGGTTCAGCCTTTAGTTGAGGAAGGGGCCTCTAGTCCCAATTGGCTGTGCAATTGGTATGCATTGTTTAATAAATAGATATGCTCAGAAGACTGAATCTTTGTTTCCTGGGTCATTTCATCGTTTATTCTACTTTGTAGTGAGTGTGTGACTTCGACAATGTTACGAAATTTTTGTACCACACTATCAATTCTCTTTCTCATACAGCTCTCATTTCTCTTCCAGCTGCCAGTCGTACACCAGTTTTTAGCCAGACTTGTAGAAATCTAGATATCTAGACATTGGTCCTCATCACTCCATTGCTCTTAGGCACAATGACAGGCAGCTTCCTGTTCTGCCTATGCAAATGGTCTGCTATAAATCACTCTGTGCATCTCCCACCCCAGGAAGCCATTAACTGAGAATTGCAGGGCATATGTGTAGGGCAGAGAAAAACCACAGGTGTGAGCCACCATGCATATAAAAAAGTACATGCTAAATAGATGAATGAGTCAAAACAGAACCCCAAAGACAGTTAAAAAGAAGTACAAGAATTCTGCATATAGAAAGTATAGCCACCAGAAATGGTGTGCCACACTTTAAGTCTCATACTTTGGCTGCCCATCAACACGATCATGATATACTTAGAAGGGTGAATTTTTACTTGGGTAGTCATGAAAAGAGCAGTCCCAGAATGTGAGATAAGCTGAGGATTCTTACTGAAGGTGACATGAGAAAGAATAATGTGTAACAGGAAAATTTCTCTGGAGGATACACAGTAGGCAATCTCAATTTTGGTGAGAAGTCCAGTACAGGGAAGAAAGTGGACTATTGTAGTCTGAATGTCTGACACCACAAATATAGCCCCAAACCCTGGGCCAAGAGAAGATCTATAACAAAATCCCTTTCCCCACAATACTATGCAGGCATGTCAGTACCTCCTCTGATGTTTGGTGAGTTGTATTGAATTATACAGATAAATCACCAATATTCTCTGTTCTTTCACTTCCTAATCAAGCAATGGCAAGTGGTTCTTATGAAGTATATGAAAATCTTCTAGAATCTATATTAAGACATTGTATGTTTCCATTTTGGGAGAGCTTGGTTGCTCCTTTTCAGATGAATTAACCTGGGTCAACATAATCCCTTACTTATTGGCAATTATCCAATATTGTTTGAATACGGAGTTCCATCTGGTCATGGGTAACCTTCTGTCCAAAGTTCTAGCTCTTTCACAGCTCACTCAAATGGCTCCATTTGTTTTATATATCTTTTATACCAGGCCTTAATAAGTAAAAATGCAAATATTTTCCCAGTTAAATGCTTATCTTCTAATTCTCATTACACTGATTTTATTCATGAAAAGGTTTTAAAATTTTATCTAGGGCAGCTAGGTAGTACAGTAGAAAGGGCCTGGGTTCAAATCTGATCTCAGATTCTTCCTAGCTGTGTGACAACCCCAATTGCCTAGTCTTTGCCACTCTTCTGCCTTGGAAATGGTGCTGAGAAATGATTCTTAGACAGAAGGTAAAGGTTGTTGTTGTTGTTTTAATCATATAACCTAAACCATTTACTTTATCTCCTTTGGTCATATTTATTAATAGCTAACATTTATACAGCACTTCATGATTTGCAAAGTCCTTTACATACAAAGTTACCTCATTTAATCCTCATAACAACAAGATAAAGTAAGTGTTAATTGGTACCATTCCTATTTTACAGAAGAGAAAGCAGGTATTGTTTAAGCCAATAAGCATTTCAGAGTCAATAAACCTTTATTAAGTACCTACTATGTGCTGGGGATTGTGCTAAGTGCTGGGGATACAAAGAAAGATATGACAGTTCCTGCCTCCAAGGACCTCATGATATGATGGAGAAAAACAATACATGAGAAGAAGCTGGAGAGTCAGGGGGAGGGTGGTATGGAAAATGATTTGAGGAGCTGAGAGTTTCAGAGCTGATTTCATCTTACAGAATGATGAATCTCTGGCGATCATTGGATCCAGGAAAACAGCCAAGTGGAAAACAATGAGGTAGATTCCCTGGGCACCCTACTTAAATGGGGAAGGATTTGGGAGTAGTTCTCCAATGTATACCCTACATCTTCTTCAGTGAGAGGGGGAGGGAAAGGCCCCAGGGTAACGGCAGCTGAAGAAGTTTGAGTTTCTCGATTCATATCATCTTAGAGGATGAGTTTCTGGAGATCAAGAAATCCAAAAAAGAAACCAAATGGTAAATGAAATGGCTTTCTCAGGTCACATGGATCATAAGTATCTGAGACAGAATCTGATCCCAATTCCGCTATCTATATATTAAACTACTTAATAATCTGTCTCATATTTAGTTAATGTTCTCCTCTGAGCCATAGTTGTACAAAATACCTCCTTGTAGTCTCCTTTAATTTGGTGTCAAAAATTTTACACTAAACTTGAGCTCTGAAGGACTCTTCCACACAGACATGTAAGGGAAATCAGAGCTGATTTCATCCTGCAGAATGATGAGCCTCTGGAGATCATGGAATCTAGGAAAGTGGCCAAGTGGAAAACAATGAGGTAGATTCCCTGGGCATCCTCCTTAAATGAAGGAGGATTTGGGAGTAGCTCTCCATTGTAAGGGGAATATTTCCTGTGAAGTAGAGGCAGGATCAGTAAGTGAATGGTCCCACTAGGTGGAAAACCATGAGAACTAGATGAGGAAGAATCATCACAGTGCCAAATATAACTAATATAGTTTCACAGGGCAGCCCTTCAATATACTTGTAGATTACTCTCATGTCCCCTCTTTACAGAAGTAGGCAGGAGCCAGTTCTAACCAAATTTTCCAGAACCAGCTGACTTACTTGGCTCAAGCTGGTTTGCTAGAGCCCACTGTTAAATGTTCAGTGTGAGCATTTATACTTTAGAAATTGAAACCTACAATCCATTGTTTCATTGTTCTGTTAATTGTCTAAACTTCAGTGTTAACATAATGCAGATTAAACTTAAAAGTGTGTGCAAATATTTTTTCCATTGTTGAACATTTACCAGCACACTGCTATATTGATCTATAAACACTCCTTGACCTCAGCAGGAGTGTAGTAGAGGGCTCAAGGAATGAAGTCATCCACACACTGGAAGCCTAGTAATTGTAGTCAAGGCAGATTATGAAGACCAAGCCAAGAAGCCGCTAGAATTGATGGTGTCCACTTGCCCCCAAGGTTCCCATCCTCTTTATTCCAGCCATTAGTTTCTCTTTGTCAGAATAAAGTTCAAATAAGCATTTCTCTTTGTCATTTCCTCTACTTTTAGAAGCATAAAATTATCATTAAGGCAAGTCAAGAATTTATCAGCTTCTCTGCTTTAGGGAGCAGGGAGTTCCAGGTGATTTCTATTTTGTCCTATCAACATGGAATCTAGAAACCCCAAACTTGTAGCCTAGTAAGATCTGATGAACCCCAAGTTTTAGGACTAGCTTGTAAATTGGAGACCCCAAAGCTTGTACTTGTTCTCTTGTCCCATGAGAATCCACCCTGAAGGGAATCTCAGACTAGCAGTTTCAGATTGAATAATGGACCCTAAGGTAAAGACAATCCCTGTTAGGTGGGGCCAAGTCCAAGTCAAGTCTCTAGAAGCCTCTCCCACTGTATGACACCCTCCTTTTGAGGATGAACTCAAGACCTTCAGTTTACAAGACTGGGCCCCACCTGGTGGGGATTGTCTTTACCTTAGGGTCCATTATTCAATCTGAAACTGCTAGCCTGAGATTCCCTTCAGAGTGGATTCTCACAGGAAGAGAGAACAAGCTTTGGCATCTCCATCTTACAAGCTAGTCCTAAAAATTGGGGTTCATCAGATCTTACTAGGCTACAAGTTTGGGGTTTCTAGATTCCATGTTGACAGTACCTTTCAAATAAGCATATCCTTTAAGGATTGTATTCCAGTCCTGAATGCCCTACCATCAAGTGATACCATATAGTAATATCCATGAGGCCAAATTTTCCTCCTTGCATTAAGAAATCTAGATCTCTCCAAACTTCTGCACTAAGGTGTTGTTATGCCTTTATACCTGGACATTTGAGGTTATGGGGTCTCATGTTTTTTGAGGATTGCTGGCTATTGTTCCCGTGTTGTACCTGGGATGACTCCATGATATCTGCCTTGATTGTTGTTTGGAGGTTGTTGTTTTTTGTTTTGTTTTTTGTTTTTTTCATTTCCCTCCATTTTCAGTTTAAAACTCTTTAATTATATTTATCAGATTCCAGGCATGTCAGTTTTTACTAGTCTTTATCAGGTGCATTCCTTCCCTGGTCAAATTCTCTTCATTCCTATATTTAAGCCATGATTCAGATAGCTAAAGTCTTTTCTCTGCCATCATTTTCTTAGGCTATTCACTAACCAAATCTGCTTATCTCTTCCCATGTTTGTTTAGGTACTGATTGTTGTTGTTATTTATTTGAGTCTCTTTGTGACCTTATGGACCATAGCACACCAATACTATGTGTGGATTTTCTTAGTAAAGAAAGGGAGTGATTTTCATTTCCATCTCCAGTGAAACAAGGCAAAGAGGGTTAAATTAGCTTGCCCAGAATAACACAACTAGTGTCTGAGGCTGGATTTGAATTCAGGTCTTCCAGACTCCAGATCCGGGTCTCTACTCACTGGGCTACCTAGCTGCATCCAAGGCAAACAGAGGTTAAGTGACTTTCCCAGAGTCACACAACTAATAAGTATCTGAGGTTAGATATAAACTCAGGTTTCCTGACTCCAGGGTCAGTATTCTCCCCAATGAGTCTTCTAGCTGCCTCCTTTAAGAAGTTAATTGTTCATTCATTTCAGTCTTGTTTTACTCTTTGTGATCCCCATTTGGGGTGCTCTTGCCAAAGATACTGGAATGTTTCAGCATTCCCTTTTCTGGCTCATTTTACAGATAGGGAAATTGAGGCAAACAGGTTAAGCGACTTGCCCACGGTCACATAACTAGTAAGTGTCTGAGGCTGCCTTTGAATTCAGGTGGTCCTGACTCCAGATCTGATGCTCTATCCACTGTACTACCTAGTTGCCTAATTTGAACCCAAGTCTTCAAACTTGAAAATTTTCTCTGCTTTTTGCTGCCAGAAGGGATATGAAAAGTAAGAGAGGGATGACAGTGACAATATAGAGGAAGAACCACAGCCACTTGGTGACTAATTGAACATGAGAGAAAGCAGAGGAAGTGAGAAAAATCTGGGGTCAAGGTGATTGGGAGAAGAACAATAATGACAATAGAAATGGGAAAATTTATAGAATGAGTTATTTAGGGGAATGAAGGATGATTGGTGTAATTACAAATGCATGGAGTTTGAGGTGATGTTAAAACTTTAAAGTCTCAGTGAACTGAGTTGGGATAAACCTCAGTGGTCATCTGCTCATATAGAAGTAGCGTCAAACTCATATAGAAATAGGGGCCACAAAATATAAATATAAATAAACAAACAAACAAACAAATAAATAAAGACCCAATTAAATAAATAAATGTGTATATGAACATATACATATACATATACATATATATATATATATATCTTCAGGTTGCATATTGACTTAGATAACCACATATTAACATTATATGTGATCTATTATATTTTTTTATTTTTTTGATCTATTATATTTTTGAGCAGCTACGTGGCACAGCATATAGAGCTCCCAGACATATCTTCTTATGTTCAAATATACTTCAGACAATTACTAGTTCTGTAACCCTAGGCCAGTCACTTAAACATGTTTGCATTAGTTTCCTCATATGTAAAATGAATTGGAGAAGGAAATGACAAACCTCTCCAGAATCTTTGCCAAGAAAAAAACAAATGGGGTTATGAAGCCTCAAAGAAGACTCATCAACAATAACAACAAAGTGTATTTTTACTTATTTTGCTAAATATTTCCCAGTTACATTTTAATCTGGTTAGGTTGCACTTCAGGAGTGCTGCCAGCCTCTGGCCACATCTTTGACACTTACCATTTAGTCTAAACTAAACAGGTAATCTTTTCTGCAACATTCTTGACCAATAGCCATCTAGAGCTGTGATGGTGAACTCATGGCATGTGTGCCAAAAAGGGCATGCAGAGACCTCTCTGTGAGCATGTTCCCATCAGCTGCCAGAGTTCATTACTGGAAAGGCAGAGGACCTTGGACAGGCTTTCTCCACTGGCTTGAGAGCATTTTTCTCACTTGACCTGCCCCTCTGTCCAGCAACCCAATGGGAGTGCTTCTTCCCTCCCCTGAATGGGTTAAGGTAGACAGGTCACAGGCAGCAGAGCTGGAGGGTAGGGGAGTGCTTGGGCCACTCCCCTCCTTAACTCTAACCCTAAGTTCATTTCTAAACTTAAACCTAACCCTGAGGACATTTTTTCACTTGATCTGCCCCTCTGTGCAGCAGCCCAATGGCCCAGTGGGAGAACTTTCTCCTTCCTCTGACTAGGCCTGCTATGTTGTGCCAGGCTTGGCAATTCTTGATGCAATTCCTGACTAAAACAGCAGAGGGCAGATTGGTATTTTGAATACCTTCGGGTAAATCATATGCAACAATGGGAACACTTTACCAAAAGATGGCGCCTGTGCCTGCTTGGTTGCCATAAGTGTCTGTGAGAACTGCTAGTTCTGACTTTGCAATGCTCTTCTGAGGCTTTCTTTTGTTGTACCTGGGATGCAGAAAAGGACAATGGGAATCCTGTACCAATCAATTAGAAGCAAAAAGAGTGGAGAGATTGGAATTTTGAGGTTAGTGTGGGTGGTTAATTTTTCAGATCAACCAAGAAAGGAAAGATTGGGTTGGAATAGTATAATAACAAAAAATTCAATGAAATAATTCAGGTCTGGTCCCAGGTCTGCTACTAATTATCTGTGAGAACTTTGATGGCTCATTATCACCTCTCTAGACTCAAGTTGCTCATCTATAAAATTCAGGGGTTAGACTATCTTTAAATTTGTATCAAAGTTTCTATTTTTCTTTTGTTTTGCACAATTATTTTTGCTTTTTTGTTTACAAAGTGCTTTACCCACAAAAATCCCATTGAGATGGTTGTGTAAGTTTTCCCACTTGGCTGGATTCTCTTCTGTGAAATGACTCAATCTCAGAATTAGAGAGAACCTCAGATTTAGGTCATTTAAACTAACTGAATCTGGAAAAACTGTTCTTCTACAATTTATCTTAAAAATGGTCATTTTGTTTCTGCCTGAAGAGTTCTAATAAGAGGGAATCTACTAAGAGAATATTCTAATAAGAAGGAACCTCCTACTCCACCCCAAAATCATACCCACAAATATACACACAAACACACTTACAAACACACACATACACAAAAGCACATGCACATGCATATCCACAAACACACATACACACTTTTGCAAAGCTCTGATTGCTAGGCAGTTTTCCTTTATGTGAAGTCTAACTCTAAATCCTGGCTAAGAAAACCCCATGGAGAGCTATCGTCTATGATGTCATAAAGAATAGATCAAACAAGTGGCTGAACAATAAATTTCCCTACATCTACCCCTTTTAAAAAAGAAGAAAAAAAAAATACTTTACCTTCATCTCTGAATCAAGTCTAAGTCTTGGTTCCAAGACAAAAGAGTGACATGAACTGGGAAATTGGGGAAATTGATTGTTTTTTTTTTCTTTTAACTCTTAACTTCTGTCTAAGAAGAGATATCAATTCTAAGACTAAAGAGTGATAAGGATTGAACAACTGGAGTTAAGTAACTTGCTTAGGATCACACTGCTAGGAAGTGTCTGAGGCTACATTTGAACCCAGATCCTTCCAACTCCAGACCTGGTGCTCTATCCACTGAGCCACTTAGTCACCCCTTAAATCTACCTCTTTTGATTTTGCCCCACCAGGACAAACCTAATATCTTTTCCATACAGCTTTTCAAGTACTTGAAAACAGTTTTGGTGTCTTTCCTGTCTTCTACCTTCTCTCCAAGTCAAAAGTTTCTACTTCCTTCACGTGATTTGGTTGCAGCCAGTTGGTGTATTGGTCAGAGTAAAGAACCTGGAATCAGGAAGACCTAGGTTCAAATCCGGTCTCATACATTTAGTGTGTGACCCTGAGTAAATCACCAAACTTCTGACAGTTCCTTTATCTATAAAATGGGTGTAATAATAGCTCCTACCTCCCAGAATTGTTATGAAGATCAAGTGAGCTTATATCTATAGAGTACTTTACAAACCTTAAAGCTCTATAAAAATGTACTATTAGCTATTATATCCTGTAGGATTTAAAATTAATGTTCAATACTTTAAGTATTATTTTTTATAAAGTTTATTATCTAACAAAACAGAACCACATGACTAAGTTTTTTCTACCTGCTCAAAAAGCCCACTCCACCAAAGCTGCCGACAGGAAGGAAGAAGAGACCGAGAGATGGACCTCCACCCAATTTATATCCTGTCCATGTCAGCATGTAATGACAGGAAGTGAGTGGGGTTCTGGGAATTGTAGTTTTACTGGGGATCGTAGTTTTTAGGGTAACAGATTTTAATTACACAATCCCCCCCCAAGGTCCTTTGGAAGACTAGTCTCCCCAATGGATCTTGTAAACATAACCAACTTATAAATTAAAATAATTTGGTGATAAAAGGGAAAGAGAACAAAACCAATGATTGCTAGGCACATTGGCAAAAAGCCAATTAGGGGGCAGTCCCCTTTGGCATAAGAATACAAAATAAGTGTGTTACAACCCCACACAGTTCAATTTCACTACAACCCAAAATTCATTCTGGATCTTTCCATGAAGTTTGAGGTTTCTGCAGGCATCTCCAATGGTGCCTTCTCCAAGCAGTTCACTTTCTGGATTCTGGGAGATAGTAAGTTTCTTAACTTTTATAAAACTAGAATTTTATGACAATTATACAATCCTAAATTCAAGGCCCTTCAACATCCTGGTTGACCTCCTCTGTACACTTTCCAGATTATACCCTAAATGTGAAGCCCATCACTGAACACAGTACTTCAGGCTTAGCTTGACCAGAGCAGAGCTCCTACACTAAGACCAGCATCCCCACTCCTGGACACCATCCTTCTCTCAATGTAGACTGAGTTGTCCTGAGCTTACTTGGCTGCTGAATCTCTTGTTGACTGCTTTCCAGCTTGTGGGCCAATAAAACCTCCAGGTCTTTTTCATATTAGCCAAACTAGCCTGACCTACCCATTGTCAACTTCATTTGTCATTCCCATGGACCACATCAAAGAATTTAGAGACAAACGATGCTTCTGGATATGAAGTGGTGGTGTGAGCACCAGTCCTGAAGTCAGAAGACCAGAGTTTGGAGTCTAGCCAATGGGACTTGAGAGGAGTATCTTCAACCCTCTTTGACTTGCCAGTCTTAGAGATGAGGCTACGCCATCACTGACCATACGAAGCTGTTAGGAGAGAGATGTTTCATAAACTATGAAGTCTAGAGAAATAGGAGCTATCATTAGTAATGCACCTTTGGTTCAACCAACACTTATTAAACACCAACATGTACAAAATTGCTTTGGAGTCTGGGGATACAAAGACAAATTTTGTTTTTGTGCAGTCATTTCAGTCATGTCCAACTCTTCATGGCCTCTTTGGGGGGTCATCCATAGCAAAGATACTGAAGTAGTTTATCATTTCCTTTTCCATCTCATTTTATAGATAAAGAAACTGAGGCAAATAGGTTAAGTGACTTGTTCAGAGTCACAGAGCTAGCAAGTGTCTGAGCTCATAGTTGACCTCAGGAAGATGAATATTCTAGACTCCAGGTCTGGCACTCTATCCACTGCATCACCTAGCTACATATTCAACCAATCAACTATAAAGAACTATCAAAATATGAACTGTTATCATTATTCCAAATACATTACAGGGTTCTTAGTGATAAAGTGTCATATTGCTGTTTATTATTAAGAATAATATCTAACAAATATATAACAAACTTTAGAGTATACAAAACACTTCATATACATTTTCTTAATTGAGCCTCACAACCTTAATTGAGGTAGGTATTCAGAGAATTACTAGCCCCATTTTACAGATGAGAAAACTGAAGTTCAGAAAAATTAAGTGACTTGCCCGTTGTGGCACAATGGGTGTCAGAATTTGAACCCATGTCTTCCTGACCAATACTTTATCCATTAATATTAAGCTGAAATTTATCTTTCACTTAGAATCCTAGTCCAAATGATCTCCTTAACTTATTCTACATCTTCATCATCTTTGGTGTTAAAACTGGAAAAGACCAATGGAATTCCCATGCTCATACCATTTTACAGATGAGAAAACTGATACCTAAAGGGCAAAAGTGATTTATCTGAAGTCATACAGTTAAACAGAAGAAGCAAGGCTAAAACTGAAGTTTTCTTACTTCTTAGAGTAGTATATTTTCTATTTCACTAATATTACTTCTCTCAGTTCTATTATGAGCAGGACCTCCTGATTTTGCCAGGATCTCTGTTAGATAAGCCAAATTCAAGCTATTGTCCCTTCTCCTTCCCTTCCCTACCCTCAGCTCCCAAGTCCTTGTCTCCTCTTTCCCTCTGGTCCTCAAAACATCATAACCTCAGTCACCAAGTCTCTGCATCCCAACCTTGCTGCTCCCCCTGAGACTGCCACCCCTCGTTGCCTCGGACCCTCGTGTTGCCTGAGAGTTCCTGCTCTTTTATTGGCTCTTTCCTTACTTTCAGCCTCCCATCATCCACAGTGGCCACTGCCTGCCTTCCCATTGACCCAAGCCTTTTCCCCTCCTTCCCTTTCATCTTCGAGGTTATGAAATAAGTTCCCTTGCAAAAGGAGAATGTTCTCTGGAAAAAAGAAAAACTTTGTTAGAACACATGAAGAGCCTAGGGGGAAAAGAGAGGTATGTGGTATGAAAAGGAGGAAGAAGGCCAAGGTCCTCTTTCAGCTGCAAAAAAATATCCTTCCTATAGGAAGTCAAATCTGAATTGTTCTAGTCTGTTCTGTTTCAGATTGATAGGAGCCCACGGCTGGCCTTACATGGACACAAATTGGGCAACCACCCAAGCAGTATAATTCTCAAGGAAGTCACCCTTATCCAAAAACAACCTCACTAGCTAATTCCTAAAATTCTGCAATTAGAGAGCTTTCCTTTGGCTTAAACCTTTATTCCCTGGGATAAAATGGAAGGTTTGCTGTCTTAAACCTCATTGGTCATCAACATCTGGTTCATGAATCAGGTTCAACCAAGTCAAATTCAACAAATATTTAAGTTTCTTCTATATGCTAGGTTCTGGGGACACATAGAAGTCAAGGTAAAATAACTCTGCCTTTAAAATGCTTACTCTTTATTGGGATAGGGAATGTCCTAATATTTTGTGTACATTATACAGCTAGAAGGAAAAAAGTACAGAAGAGAAGTCAGAAAGCTTGTGAAAGATGGAGTGGGATGGGCTCTTTTCTGGCTAAAAGTGGAAGCCTTATGGAGGGCTGGCACCTAACTTGGGTCTTGAAGCAAGATTTCTAAAGGATGGAATATGGAAGGAAAGCATTCCAGAGATAGGAAAATACAAAGAGGAAGAAGATGGTAGCTACCACTCCAATTTGGCTGGAATCTAGAGTGAATATATAGTTGTTATTCAGTCTTTTTGGTCATGTCTTTTTTTTTTCTTTTTCTTTTTCTTTTTTTTTTTTTGGTCATGTCTCTTTGTGATCCCATCTGGAGTTGAAGGGTTTATCATTTCCTTCTCCAGCTCATTTTACAGATGAAGAAATTAAGGCAAACAGATCTAATCTGTGACTTGCCTAAGGTCACACAGCTAATAAGTGTCTGAGATCAGATTTTAACTCAGGAAGACATCTTCCTGACTCCAGGCCCCAAATTCTATCCGTTGCATCACCTAGCTACTCTTGTAAGGGTCTGAAATTAAGCCAGAAAGGTATAGTGGAGAGGTTGTGGGAGGCCTTGAATGCTAGAATTTCTATCTTATATTTTAATTACTAGGGAACTCCTGGAAGTTTTTCAATTTCAAAATATTTATTAAGCCTACTACGTGCCAGGCACATATTAAGTGCTTCAAGAAAACAATGAGATTCCAGACATATATTTGGGAGATTTCTTTGGGAGCTTTGTGAAAGATGGGTTGTAGAAGGGAAACATCAGAGAAAGAGACTCAAGAAAGCATTTCAGAAGTTATCATGATAGTCCAGGAACTGAAGTAGGGTGGTGGCACCAGTAGAATGAAGGGAATAGATGGTATTTTACGCAGAATAAATCTGAAATGGCGGAAAAATAAAAATTAGTCCTGAGGGAAAACAAGGGAAAAGAGCTACTTTACTAGTGGAAAGCTGCAAAGGGTACAAACACCAACATGGACTGACAATTAGAGCTACAAATAGCTTTTTTTTTTCATCCATTGCCATGCAAAGGGGGAATAGAATGGAGAGGCTGGAAACACTAAAGACAAAATTCAAAGCCTTCACAATTTTGTTTTGGGCCAGATTTGGGTTTATCTGTAATTCAGATCCAGTTAAGCCAGTTGTGAGTGATTCATACTAATAAAAGCCAGTTCTTATTGAAAAATATTACTGTGTGGGGGAAGTTAGTATGCTGGATTTGTTGCTGCTCTAGGATGGTTCAAACTAGCTTTCAATTCATTTTCAGGTTTGATTCAACTTTTTTCTTCAAGTTACAAGAGAGATCATTTCTAGACTAGAGAGCCCAATGGGACACCCAGATGAGAAGGGTAGAAGAGAGAATCACCAGTTCCATGGTTAATGAAAGGAGAGCCTCCCTCTCACTTTTCCCTTCACCTGATTCTTTTTTTTTGGGGGGGGGGAGAAAGGGTTCTATTTTATATCCCATCATCTTCTTCAACAAAAGGGCATCCACAACAATATGCACTCAGGCCAGAGTCTTGAGTCAAATAAAAGTCATTTTTACCAGCTAAAGATTCCTAAGAATATGAATACCATATAGACACATAATTTCCTTGTTGTGGTTCTAGGAGTGGGGTTGTACAGAGAACTCCAAGGATTGGCACTCTCTCTCTGTGCGTGTGTATTGGCAAATTATCAGCAATTTAGATTCTTCAAGATTTGTAAGGGTCACACACAGCTGTTATGTGTCAGAGACACATATGCATAGGTAATTACAGCTATAAATAATCCTTGTCTTGGGCCAGGTGCAGGCTGGCCCAAATGCAAGTTTAGGATCTAGAGAGACTGAATTAATGAGGCAGATAATTTTCAAAATCCTTTTACTAAATTATAAAACTCAGTATTGATGAGAATTGCTCTCCACGTTCATCCAAGGGAAAATACCCAGATCCATAACTACAACATGGCCAGAGGGAATAAATGGGCCATGAGATCAGAAGCATTTCATCTCCTTTCTAATACCAATTTATATAGTGTAAGGTGTTTGATGCCTGCCCTGGATACCTTAGATCAATGGTTCCCAAACTTTTTTGGCCTACCGCTCCCTTTCCAGAAAAAAATATTACTTAGCCCCCTGGAAATTAATTTTTTTTTAAATTTTCATAGCAATTAATAGGAAAGATAAATGTACCTGTGGCCATCACCGCTTCTCTGGATTGCTGCAGCACCCACCAGGGGTCGGTGGTACCCACTTTGGGAATCACTGCCTTAGATGGAGGGCACCTACACAGGAGACGATGGGAACCTGCTTGTGGCTGACAGGGTGGAATGGTCTGTCTTCTGCTGTGGCCTTCCACATATTTGGGGGCAGCCTCTTTCCATGGACTGTGTAGGTGGAACTACCTACGTCTTTAAATCTATCTGACTGATTCCAAGACAGAAGGTAAGAGTTTAAAAAAAGAAATCTATCTGACTGAGGACAGTCTCTCTTTCTCTTTTTCTTTCTCTCTTTATCTCTTTTTGTCCATCTCTCTCTTTGTCTCTGTCTGTCTCTGTCTCTCTTTGTTTCTGTCTCTCTGTCTCAGTCTCTGTGTCTCTCTCTTTGTCTCTTTCTGTCTCTTTTTATCTCTGTCTCTGTCTCTCTTCCCGGTGGTGTCCAGAAATAAAGGACTCAATCATTCAAGGCAAGGACATGTGTAATTAGAATCTGTTACCCTAAATACTACAATCCCCAGCAAAACTATGGTTCCCAGCTCTCCACTCACTTCCTGTCATTACGTGCTGACATAGGCAGGATATAAATTCAGTGGAATTCTGTTGTGCTCTTTCCTTCCTGTCACAGCTTTGGTGGAGCAGTGATTTTTGAGCAGGTAGAAAAACTTAGTCACGTGGTTCTATTTTGTCAGATAATAAACTTTAAAAAAGAATGCTTGATGTATTGGACATTAATTTTTAAAAAAGTGATTCCCAAAGTGGGTGCCACTGCCCCCTGGTGGGTGATACAGCAATCCATGGAGGCGGTGATGGCCACAGGTGCATTTATCTTTCCTATTAATTGCTATTAAAATGAAAAAAAAATTCATTTCCAGGGGCGCTAAGTAATATTTTTTCTGGAAAGGGGGCAGTGGGCCAAAAAAGTTTGGGGACCACTGATTTAAATCTTACAGACACCATGCTACCAATGAGGAAGGGCCACCTTCCTTTTCCTTTAGGTACTGTAGCTGTAAGAGACAGGCTTAATGATTTCATATTGTCTTGTTTGCTCTCTTCAGTTCTAGGTGCAGTGAGCAGTCTTTGAGCTCAGGGACTCAAGCCTTGGGGATCTCAGAGCCCCGAATTCCTGGCCAGAAGTTATGACTAGCTCAGCAAAGAAGCCCTGAAAAGCCAGTGTCTCAAAATTCAAGTGCAGAGGGGGCTTTGAACTTAAAACCTGGTAGAACTAATGTGGTATAAATTGTAAATATAATCTCCTTCCCTTACCCAGATAGGAGAGAGCAGATGGGGTTATGCCCCCCACAAGTATAAGGGGAGGGAGGTTTGTAGAGTTGTTATTATATTTTTTAAAGTGTTCCTTTGTAAAACTTTATATGATCTTATATGATTAAGTGGATCTCTAAAATCAGGGTGACACAATTGGTGGGTGCTTGAACCAAAGGCAGAGACTGAAAGACTCTCCCCTCTCAACCTCCCTAAGGATACTGGAGAGGGTGAAATGGGTCACACCGATCTTCATGTATGAACTAGAGCAGTGATGGGCAACCTTTTGAGCTTGGTGTGTCAAAATTCGCCAAAAAACAAGCATAACTCGGGTGGTGTGTCACTTTGAAAAAAAAACATAATTTTGCAATATTTATATTTTAAATAACAAAAATGTATGATTATAATATTTAACTGTATTTAATGAACCAAAAACTAATTATTTAACTTACATGCTTAGTGACAGTTTTGGCCTACAGACCTCCAGCACAGCGTCTACACTACATTACAGCAAATGTTTCATGGTCAGCATGTGGCCCCGTACTTCTCTGTATGCGGCCACATGTGGCTGCGTGTCATCAAAAATGGCTACATGTGGGGGCAGCTGGGTAGCTCAGTGGATTGAGAGCCAGGCCTAGAGACGGGAGGTCCTAGGTTCAAATCTGGCCTCAGACACTTCCCAGCTGTGTGACCCTGGGCAAGTCACTTGACCCCCATTGCCTACCCTTACCACTCTTCTGCCTTGGAACCAATACACAGTATTGACTCTAAGACGGAAGGTAAGGGTTTAAAAAAAAAATGGCTACATGTGTCAGTGTTGACATGCATGTCATAGGTTTGCCATCAGGGAACTGGAGAGTCACTTTCAAAAAAGAATTCAACAAAAAGCAGGCCTTACTACATTTTGTCATCTGAATTCCATATGCCAAAGCTGCTGTTGTTATTCAGTCATGTCCAACTTTTTTTCCTTAAAACCTTTGCCTTCTGCCTTAGAATTAATCCTGAATATTGGTTCCAAGGCAGAAGAGCGATAAGGGCTAAACAATTGGGGTTAAATGACTTGTCCAGGGTCACATAGCTAGGAAGCCTCTGAGGCCAGATTTGAACCCAGGGTTTTCTGTCTCTAGACCTGGCTCGCTATCCACTGAGCCACCCAGCTTCTCTGTATCCAAATTTTCATGACCCCATTTGGGCTTTTCTTGGCAAAGATATTGGAGTGGTTTGCCATTTCCTTTTCCAGCTCATTTATTTTTAAATCCTTACCTTCTGTCTTGGAGTCAATACTGCGTATTGGCTCCAAGGCAGAAGAGTGGTAAGGGTAGGCAATGGGATTTAAGTGACTTGCCCAGGGTCACACAGCTGGGAAGTGTCTGAGGCCAGATTTGAACCTAGGACCTCTCATCTCTAGACCTGACTCTCAATCCACTGAGCTACCCAGCTGACCCCTCCAGCTCATTTTACAGATAAGGAAATGGAGGCAAAGTGGGTTAAGTGCCCAGAGTGACACAATAAGTGTCTGAGGTGAGATACAAACTTGGGAGGATGAGGCTCCCCAACTTTAAGTCCAGCACTCAAACCACTGTGCCACCCAGCTACCTTTAAGTCACAAACTCCACTCATTTAGGCACAAGGTTGGAGAAGAACAAATAACACCTAAAACAATGGAAATCTTCTCTACCTGAGTCAGGAATCGTCTTATTTAGAATTTCCTTAGTTCTTGGTATCTGTGGCCAATCTCCCAGGAAACTCATTCTTGGCCCAATTCCTTCTCTCCCTGACTAATCCCTGAGAAATCAGTTCTCTCTTCCAATTCTGCATTCTGCCTACCCCGTCCAAGTTATGTTTGAAGTAGGTAGCTCCCTGATATTCTCCAGTCCCTTCTCAAGGCCCCTTCTTTTGAGTCTGAACAGAAGGATTCTACTGTGGTGACTAGGTCTTAAGTAATTCATTGCTTTCTGCCTCCTAAGAGATTTGGTGTTCGCTTGGGACTGGAACCCTTCCAACAATGCTGAGGCTTTACACTCAATATTCATTAGCACAGACAAATTCATTCTTTGGGCATGTATACAGATATGCCTCATCTTATTGCATTTTGCAGATATTGAATTTTTTATAAATTGAAGGTTTGTAGCAACCCTGCTTAGAACAAGTCTATTGGCGCCATTTGTCCAACAGCATGTGCTCGCCTTGTGTCTCTATGTCACATTTTGGGCTTTCTCTCAATATTTCAATTTTTCATGATCATTTCTGCCCAGCTGATTTGTGATTGGTGATCTTTGATGCTGCCATATAAGAATTTGAACTTAAACCACTAAATGGTGTGTGTTCTGACCCACTGTTCCCCATCTCTCTTCCTCTCCTCTAATCTCTCTGTTACCTGGGACACAACTATATTAAATAAGGCCAATTAATAACCCTACAATGACCTCTAAGTGTTCAAGTGAAAGGAAGAGTCAATCTATGTGGCAAACATCATCGTCTTATTTTAAGAAATCGCACCCACCACCCTGATCTGTTAGTCAGCAGCCATCAACATCAAGGCAACCAGCAAAAAGATCCCGACTCAGCGATGGGTCAGATGATGGTTAGCAATGAACTTTCTTTTAAATTAAATTAAATTAAATTAAATTATATAAACTTTCTATGTAATTAAGGTATGTATAATTAAGGTATGCACATTGTTTTATAGATACAATACCACTGTCCATTTAATAGGTTGTAGGATAGTATAAACATAATTTCTATATGTCCTGGGAAACCAAAAATTCTTGTGACTTGCTTTATTGCAATAATTACTTCGTTATAGTAGTCTGGAACTGAACCCACAATATCTCCAAGGCATGCCTGCACATAAAAAGTTTTAGTCCTTCTCCTCCATCCCTCATCAGGGTATGGAGATCACTCTATTATCTCAAAGACTACACCAGAAGAGTAAAAGCTGGGATGGGGGGTGCTCTGTGTATGTGCTCTTCAACAACCCAAGGACCAACCCTGGAAAACTCAGAGACTCAACAACCAAGGGAGAGAACAGAAGACAGACGTGCCTGGCATGCTGTGGTCCACAGGGTGATGAAGAGTCAGACACAATGGCTGAACAACAACAAATAGCACAATGCTTGGCACATACTAAGCTCTTAATAAATAATTGGTGTCTGTCCACCTAATTAGAGATACAGATATTAAAGCAACTGTGACATTCTACTTTATACTTATCAGATTGGCAAAGATGACCAAAAATAGGGAAATAACTATTGTTAGAGGGACTGAGGGGAACCCAGGCATAGTGATTCACTGATAGCATAGCTGTGAATTGTTCCAGAGTTTCTGGAAAGCAATTTGGAACTATGCTCCAAAAGTCACTAAACTGAACATACCCTGTGACAACGTGATACTCACAAGTACAAAGAGATTAGAGAAAGAGGAAAAGGGTTCCTATGCACAAAAATATTTATAGTAACTCTTTCTGTTATCTCAAAGGTCCAGAAACCAAGGGATGTCCATCAATTGGAGAATGTCTGAACACATTATTGTAGTATTTGAAAATTAAGGAATATTGTGCTGTAAGAAATGACCAAAGGAATGGTTTCAGAGAATACTTGTACAACCTGATGCAAAATGATGTGTGTAGAAAATCAGGAGACCAAGTTTTACAATAACAACATTGCTTAAAAAAACATTGACAATGATCCATGTAAAACCCAGTGGAATTGTGCATCGGCTAAGGGTGGGGGGGGGGGGGGTTGGGAGATTTGTGGGAGAGAGAAAGAACATGAAACATGTAACTATGGGAAAATATTCAAAATAAAAATTAAAAAAAGACATTGAAAGATTTAAAGACTAGGATGGATGAAATAAGCAACCATAATTCCAGAGAAGCAATGACAAAGTTTGCCACCCACCTCCTATCAAAGAGACTCAAAATGTACAATAAGAAATGTATTTTTAGACATGGCCAATATGGGAATTTGTTTTGCTTAATGAAACAAATTTGTTACAAGGTTTTCATTTTCATTTTTCTTTTTTCCAATTCTTGGTGAGGTGAAGGAGAGGGCAGAGAGAGGAGCAAAGGACAGAGCTGAGCAAAAAAGAAAAGAAAGGGAAAAGGATTATTAAAGCATTTTAATGCCATAGAAGATAATGAAAGGAAGGTTAGAAGAAATCATTCCCAGGCAGACCAGCTTTGAAAGTTACCTGATGAATTTATTATCTATCTGAAAAATATACAATGCAAAATAGAGATTCTTAGTTTCACATACAGTTTTCTCTTTTCGTGTTCTGTATGGAAATGCTCACTTTAAGTTCACATAAATAGATATGTGCATGTGTATGTACAACTACCTATGTATGTATGTATATATACATATGTTTGTATATGTATATATAAAATCTTTAAGAGTTATTTCAATGTGAACTATTATCCCTTTGGTTTATTTAATGCTTTGATGGTTCTAGTGTACCATTCAGGTTATCCACGCAGAAGTCTCAGTAGAGATAAAGTTATAGGGGGTTTTACCTATAGTCAATAAGGCCAGATTGTAAAATATGATTGAGAGTCATTCAGAATTCCTGAGCTTTGTTTTTGGTGGTCTCCTACCGCCTCTTGCAGCTCTCTGATCTTCATGGTATCATGCCAACCACTCCTAGGTATCCAGGGCTCTCATGCTTTCCCTGGCTGACCCAAAGACTGGAGGACTTAATACCTTAAGCTCCGCTGATCATCAACACCTTGACTTCATTCATTAATTAGCTCTTCTTCCATGTGACATTGAGCTGAGAGTAGTTCTTGATACAAGAGAGGCTGAAGAAATAGGCCAAGACCATGAAGCATTAGGATCGGGACTGAGAGAGTCCCAAAGAGAAATAAGATACAGCTCCTGCTCCTAAGGAAGTTATCTCCAATCTAGAGGATAAGGTAAAACTATAATGAATGAGAAGATAAGAAATGCATAAGAACAACACAAAGTATTAAGTGAACCCAGAAGAGGGAAAGAACCCTGGGGGTAGAGAGGAGGGTCCGGGAGGGACACCAGGACTCAGAAAGGGCTCCAGGAGATGTTGCCATTCTACTGTCACTTCAGAAAGAACCCATCATCCTATTAACATTAAGATGTGAATTGGAGCAGCTAGGTAACTCAGTGCATAAAGCACCAAGCCTGGACTCTGGAGGGCCTGGATTCAAGGCTGGCTTCAGACCCTTCCTAGCTGTGTGACTCTGGGCTAGTCATTTAACTCCAAAATGCCTGGCCCTTGCTGCTCTTCTGTCTTAGAATTAATACTAAGGCAGAAGGCAAGTTTTACTATATATATTAAAATATACATATATGTGTGTGTATACATACAAACACGTATATGCTAGTGACTGGTTGGTGAGGCTTTTGATGTTGCCTCTCCCAGGATATTTGTATTTTCACAGAAAGCAATGTATTCACCAAAAGGCTGAAACTCTCATGGTGAGGTTTTCAGCTATCTGCAAGGGTAGGAAGATATTTAAATAAATGAATGAAAAACTCATTAAATGCTTACAATAAGCAAAGCATCGTGGTAAGGGATAGTCATAGACATAGAAAAGTAAGAACCCCTGCCCTTAAAGAGCTCACATCTTTACGAAGGAGACACTTCTGGAAGCTATACGTCAGATGGAAAGGTCCCACGGTCCCTGTGGTGCAGCAGAAAGCAGGTGGCACTGTCTCTTCTTTAATCAGTTTCTGATGTGGAACCATTTGACTGTGTCTAAGACTTCAGTGGCAAGAACTTTCTTTTCTGGGTCTTCAGGTGCTGTGGCTACATCTTCATGCAGGCTGCTTCTCAGGATGATGGCTAAGAGCACCAGGCTGGAAGCACTGCTATCCCAAGGCTCTGGAGTTCAGATTTCTGGGCTGTCTCTACTTGGTAAGGTATTGAGATAACATTCCTTGATGATGCTCCTCAAATTCTACAACATTTGCATATCTTCTCTTCATATACACATCTGGGTGACTGTGTTGCTTAAAAACAAACAAACAAACAAATAAAAAGCAACCCTCATCTTCTTTCTTTGAATCACTACTAAGTTATCAGTTCCAAGGCAGAAGAATGGCTAAGGATAGGCAATTGGGGTTAAGTGACTTGCCCAGGATCACACAGTTTAGGACATATGAGATGAGATTTGAACTTAGGAGCTTTTCTCTCCAAGCCTAGTTCTTTATTCACTGAGACATCTACCTGACACAGAATGGCTTTGTTTTAATATAGACCACAGACACTGTTCTTATGATTATACATAGCCTTACCAATATGGAGCTGTTCCCATATTTGTTACTATTTTTAAAAATCAGGGACCATACCCAATTCAATATAACATTAAAATTCTTTACTTAATTTAAAAATGTTTAAATAAAATTTAAAAAGAAAAGATTTTCTGTATTGGGAAACACTAAACAAAGCATTAAGAAAAAATATCACAAATACCAGTAATAATTCCCTGCGCCAATATTAATAATCATTTCCCATAACATTAAGAACCTAAACCTAGAGGGCACACTAATTAGGAACCTACCTAAGTCTGAGAAACGTTCTGTGTGGCACCATGTGGACTCAAAAGGTTGGTGCCTTATCTATAGTATCTTCTCCAGCATGGAGAGATAACATATATTGTAAAATAAAAAGCATTCATCTTGATAAGGGTACTTAATCTCCTCCAGACAGAAACCAAGATTTCAGTTCCTTTCTAGCTTCCCTTATAAACTTGAGCCAAGATGGGGCATAAATGGGTAGCTAGTTAAAACTATTAGATCTTATATAAGATCTATATTAGATCTTATGCTCATGAATGACTAATAAAAGCTCTGTCCCTATGTGTTTCCTCCAGAGTAGGGATGCTTCTTTGATTATAGAAATAAAGAAGCAGTAGGAGAGGTGATGAGAGAAGGGAGTGGAGAAAGCCAGTGGGTAGGGACTCTAGAGGGTGAGACATAATGTCCTGTGTTCTCAGCCTTCTCTATAATGACTTAAAACAGGGCTGAGGAAGTTTGGCACCCCTCCCTGCCTGTGTTCCCATTCTTCTTTTTTTTCCCTTTATTTTTGAAGAGTTTCCTGGACATGACAGGTTCACCTGATCATTTATAAACTGCCTCTGATAAGTAGTCACCTCGTAAATGACTTGCCATCTTTCTTCTCTAAAACAGAAGCTTTAGTTCTACTTTTTGCATATGGGTTTTTGGGAGGAGGGAAAGGAAGGGCACAGCCAGATCTTAGTTTTCAGAAAATAAGAAAGTGAGCCTAAAGAAAATGAAACAGCAGGTCTAAGAGAACTTTTGTAAATACTGACAAATGTAAAGGACAGTGAAGGGCATAGTATGAAGCGGGGAGGACTGTTAGGAGAGAGAGATGATAGGATCATAAATGTGTATGGGAGCTATAAGAATTCTGTGGTCTGGATGAAAATGTTGGTGGGCTCTTAATGTATATTAACCTTGATCAAGAGACATTATATAATAATTTTGTTGTTGAGATATTTTTAGTCATGACCCAATTTAGGGTTTTCTTGGCAAAGAAACTGGAATGCCAGTAAGTACCAATAAGTGTCAGAGGTCAAACTTGAATTCAGAAATATGGGTCTTCCTGATTCCAAGCCTAGTAAGATTATATTAGTAAAGTATTTAACACAATGCCTGGTATTATATAGCACGGATATATAATATATAGAGTAGTATATGTAGTATATACTATATATAGTAAGCACTATATAAATATTTATTTCCTTTCCTTCCCTCTCATTTTTTTAACATTTATTAATATTCATTTTTAACATGGTTACATGATTCATGCTCCTACTTTCCCCTTCACCCCCCGCACTCCCCCCTCCCATGGCCGACGCACATTTCTACTGGTTTTGTCATGTGTCCTTGATCAAGACCTATTTCCAAATTGTTGGTGGTTGCATTGGTGTGGTAATTTCGAGTCCACATCCCCAATCATGTCCACCCCGACCCATGCGTTCAAGCAGTTGCTTTTCTTATATGTTTCCTCTCCTGCAGTCCTTCCTCTGAATGTGGGTAGCATCTTTACCATAAATCCCTCAGAATTGTCCTGGGTCATTGTATTGCTGC
>NC_058130.1:604247497-604284707 GCF_016433145.1 Gracilinanus agilis | reverse complement strand
TTTGTCAGAAATCATAATAGCCACTCCTGCCTTCTTTTTCTCATTTGACGCCCAAAAGATTTTGCTCAAACCCTGAACCTTAAACTTGTGTATGTCCACCCGCCTCATATGTGTTTCTTGTAGACAACATATGGTGGGATTTTGGTTTCTAATTCACTCTGCTATTTGCTTCCATTTTATGAGCGAGTTCATCCCATTCACATTCAGAGTTATAATCATCAGTTGTACATTTGCTGACATTTTCAAATCCTCCCCCATTCCTACCCCTTCTCCTTAAACTATTTCCTTTAAAACCAGTGGTTTGCTATTAAGACCCTATGCCTTTTCCCCTCCCTTGATTAACTTCCCTTTCTACCCCCTCCCTTATTTTCCCCCCTCTTTTTGTTTTTAAAAGCCTTATGAATTCCTTCCCCCTTCACCCCTCCCTTTATTTGACCTTCCCACTCCCTTGCTCCCCTTGGTTTATCCCTTCTAACTTTCTCAGAAGGGTTAGATAAGAGTTTTATTTCCCAATGGATAGTATAGCTACTCTTCCCTCTCCAGGTTGATTACACTGAGAGTAAGGTTTGATTATTACCTCTTTATGCTCTCTTCCTCTCCTTCTTATAATAGTATTTGTCCCCTCTCCCTCCCATGCCCTCTTTGTGTGTAATAGAATATCCTATTTTCTTATTCACTCAGGTTTCTCTTGGTCTCCCCTGCTATTTACCCTCTCTTTCCCATCCCCCACGCCATCTTAGATTATTTAGTGTTCGGCCCTCAGCCTGTGAATTATTCTTCTGATTACTATAATAGTGAATATTATCATAGTGAATAGAGTTCACTACAGAGAATTATACATAACATTTCTCTACATAGGAATACAGATAATTAGATCTCACTGAGGCCCTTAAAAAGGCAAATTTAAAAATTATAAGTTTTCTTTCTTTCCCCTCTGTATCTTATTTACCTTTTCAGGTTTCTCTCGATTTTTGTGGTTGGATATCAAACTTTCCATTTAGCCCTGGTCTTTTCTATGCAAATACCTGGAATTCTTCAATTTTGTTGAATGCCCATACTTTCCCCTGGAAATATATAGTCAATTTTGATGGGTAGTTGATCCGTGGCTGCAGGCCCAGCTCTCTTGCCTTTCTGAATATCGTATTCCAAGCCTTGCAGTCTTTTAGCGTGGAGGCTGCCAGATCCTGTGTGATCCTGATTGGTGCTCCTTGATATTTGAATTGTTTCTTTCTGGCTTCTTGTAAGATTTTTTTCTTTTGCTTGGAAACTCTTGAATTTGGCAATTATATTTCTGGGTGTTTTCTTTTCTTGATCGAATGCCGCAGGTGTTCTATGAATCCTTTCGATGTCTATATTGCCCTCTTGTTGTAGGACTTCAGGGCAATTTTGCTGAATTATTTCTGTTAGTATGGAGTCCAGGTTTCTATTAATTTCTGGTTTTTCTGGAAGACCAATTATTCTCAAATTGTCTCTTCTAGACCGGTTTTCTTGGTCTGTCACTCTCTCATTGAGATATTTCATGTTTCCTTCTATTTTTTCAGTCTTTTGACTTTGTTTTATTTGTTCTTTTTGTCTTGAGAGATCATTAGCTTCTACTTGCTCAATTCTAGCCTTTAGGGATTGATTTTTGGCTATAATCTTTCGGTTTTCGGCCATAATCTTCTGGTTTTTCGGCCATAATCTTCTGGTTTTCGGCCATAATCTTCTGGTATTCCTTTTCAATCTGGTCATTTCTGGTGTTCAATTGCAAGATTTTACCTTTTAAACAGTTATTTTCTTGCCAGATCTCTTCCATTTTCCTCAAAATCTCAGTTTTGAATCCTTCCATAGCTTGTGAGGAGTTTTCCTTATTTGAGGAGGGTCCGGATGCTTGTTTGTTCTCCTCCTCTGTTTGCTCGGTTGTCTGGATTTTCTCTGTGTAAAAGTTGTCGAGTGTTAAAGACTTCTTTTTCTTGTTGTTATTCTTTCTCTTCTGAGCTTCCTGAGACTGGGTAGCCATCATTAGCCCAGCAGCTTCTCAGGTTTATCCTCACGCTCAGTGTCTGTCCGCGGTCTATTGGCTCCTGAGGTCTGAGTTCTGGTTTTTTCCAAGGTCAAGCCCCCTGGTGGACCCCCTTGCTTGATCCTCTGCCAGAGGTTCCTTTACAAGTCTCAGGGCGCTGCTTCCACAGTCATATACCCGTCCACGCTGGTTCCCCACTCAGGTTTTCAGAGCTTTAGTTCCTGGTTTTGTCTGCCTCCACCCACGCCTCCGCCCGTGCCTGCGCTCTCAGCCTGCGCTCTGCGTCCTGCGTCCACTCTCTGCTCCTGCGCTCAGATTTCGTGTGCGTTCTTTGGCTTATTGGGGTCCTAAATCTTGCTGCTCTTAGGAACAGGCCCTGGAGCTGCCAATGACTCGATGGGTGCCCCAAACTTGCTCTATTTCTTTTTAGCTGGCTTCGGTGCTATAGATGTTGTGTGTGGAGGGGGTGGGGGTGGGGTGGTTGCTCAGCCCGCGATTTAGTGAGAGCTGTTTCACCCCTTTATAGCATGGAAATGCCTCGATTCCACATACCTTCCATGCTGTGCCCTGTTGTGGGGTTCCTCCGTTCGTCTGGACTTGTTTTTATGTCCCCTTGAGGAGTTTTGTGTGTTTTGGTCAGGAGAGGTTAAGAGCTGCTTCTTACTCTGCCGCCATCTTAACCCAGAACCTGAAAATCTTCCCTCTCATTTTTTAATGTAGGTATAATGCAGAACTAACATCATAACAATAAATGGACTTATATTGACTTTCTTTGAATCTTTAAAGAAGAAAAAGCAATCAAGAATCTTTTTTATGGACACACAAAAATGTTACCACACAAGTCAACACAACTGCACAACAGTTCCAGCTGAAGTTGACAAGCGTGTGTGATAACCACCCTCGGGACCTAAAAAAAACCCTCCTCCTCTTCCCTAACCCTTCAGGTGAGGTCAGAGAAGTGAAGATCCCAGGGGTTTGGAGACCTCCTTTTATACCCTGTTCTGGCACATGGCCTGGGTGCTCTGCCAGGTTCTGTGTTCTAAAGTGGCAACTACCAGCTTGCACCCCCAGAAATATGGCTGCTCATTTCTGCACATAACAATTTCCCTCTCTTCTCTCCTCCTCTTTGACCTTTTTTTTTTTTTTTTTTTACTGTTTCGGACAATGGGTGTGAGCAGGTTATAACATATCACCCAAGAGGCATCCTGAAACAGCAGATAGAAGAAAGTAATCTGGGAGTCATGACATAAGGAGATGATGGTCACAGATCACTCTGAATATTTAAGTAGGTTCAAATTTGACTTCAGACATATGCTAGCTGTGTGACTCTGGGCAAATCACTTAACCCTGTTTGCCTCAATTTCCTCATCTAGTCAAAAGAATTGGAGAAGGAAATAGCAAACTACTCCAATATCTTTGCCAAGAAATCCCCAAATGGGGTCACAAAAAGTCAGACATGATTGAATATCTAGGTAGAGTTTAGTAAAAGAATATTAATTTCTTAATAGTATGTTTTGGTATCTTTCTTTTTTCTTTAAGATCATATGCTTTTGAGAGCACTGCCATTTTCTGTTTTCTCAAATTACAAACAGAATTGACCAACTGGGTGAACCTTCTACCAGTCCATCCCTCATATAGTAAAACAAATACAATGAGCATTCTGAGTAAGGGGCATCCTCGATAAGTACGATACTCATGGATTGCAGAACTGGAAAGAACTCAAGAAGGCTTTTTGTTCCCCTACTTTCTAGTTAGGTAATCATCATTATATAAAGACAACTGAGACTCAGAATTTGAGGGACTTGTTCAAGGCCATAAAGCAGATGATTATACAAGGAGGAGCAATAAGACAATGATCTGTAACCCATGATGCCTTGCCGGTGATTAATTAATCATTATTAATTACCCAGAAAAGAGTGTCATATGAACTGGGAAAATAAGAAAGTGGCTATTACTAAGGCTATGTTATCCCAGCTATAGTTATCTTAGTAAAAGAATATGATAATAAATATAAATGAATATAATAATAGTAGTACCTTTTTTATGAATATGTGGAGATTGGAGTTAAGAGTTGAATGTGCTCTTTTCCTAAGCTAAAATGAAAGCTCTCCTCCACCCCAAACCTTCACTCCACCACTCGACTTTTTCTTTTCTTCACCAACTGCAATGACTGATGCAGAAAACAAATTCTGGAATTTAACTTTTTCTGCTTAGAACTCTATCCCTGACCCAATGCCTTGATTAGTGATTTCTTTAGATACTTAAGAGCTCCAGTCATACTTCATTTCTTTCCTCCATTATTTCTTCACTAACTATATAGCTAACATGCTACTATAAATACAGCTCTTTCCCTCCCTGTTCCTTCTTTCCTGTATTTTTACATTTCTGGTATCTTAATTCAACTCTGCCCCCTGTGTTGTTCTACTTGCCATCTCTGTAACTTTCTAAACCAAACTATCTCTCCCTAGCCCCCATTCCCTTTTATGTGTTGGCTTAATGTGTGAAAATGTAAGCTCCTTGATGACTGCCTTAGCTTTTGTATGTTTATCCCCATGATTTATCAGCTTCATAAAATGCTTTTTCATTCTAGGCTACATTGAGACATGTTGTTGTTTTTGGTTTTGTCCTTCATTTTCAAAGAGAACCAATGACATCATGGGATGCTATGATGACGTGGACTTGAATTGGATTTAAGTGATGCCCAAAGTCATCAGCCTCACTTTTTCTTTCAGAGACATTGAAGTCTAGTGGCAAAACAAAAAGTCAGCATGACTAGTGATGGCTTAGTATGCTGTGGATGACCTTGGCACCTTGGCATCTTTAATGAATGATCAAGCTCTAAGTGTTCCACTGTGCCTAACACATTTAGCCACCTTCACGGTCATTGGAATAAATTGTTCTCATCTACCCATTCCTTGGGGAAAAGTCTTCACATACATGGAATAGATATCCTCTTAATTCAACCTGGTTTAGTCTACTTAGACAAGTTTTACCAGGGTGGAACCACTGTTTATGCAACAGCTTCTTGGACTGGGCAGCTAAGTGGCACAGAAGATAGAGTGCTGGACCTGGAGTTAGGAAGACTCATCTTCCTGAAGTTCAAATCTGGTTTCAGACATGTACTACCTCTGTGATGACCCTGGGCAAGTTACTTAACCCTGTTAAGTTAAGAGTTTGGTCCCTCATAGAGACAGTCTGCAGAAAAAAAGAGGTAATAATCCTGTTGTCCTCTGCCTTGTTTGTAATATATCTGTAGCCCTCTGTCCATCTCTGGGAGCCACAGTTTAGGAAGGGTATCTACAGGCTAATAATGTGTATCGGAGGAAGTGGCCAGTATGGAGTAGAGCAGAGAAGAGACAGGGAATAGCTGACCATATGCCATAATGAAGCTCATTTTCAGGAATTGGAGATGTTTAGACTAGAGAAGGAAATAGGAGTGTTGGCTTCAAGCATTTGAAGGGCAAACACATGGAAGATAAATTAAACTTGTTATGCTTGGCTCTAGAGGACAGAACTAGAACAATGGGTGGAAGTTTCAGAGAGGCATGTTTCAACTCCATGTAGGGGAAAAAAATTCTTAGAGTTGTGCAAAGTGGAATGGGCTGCCTCCTAGTCCCTCTCACTTGGGTTTTCAGACAAGAGCTGGACTACCTGTTTCTAGGACTACCTGTCATGGAAGGAGCTCTTGGGCAGGTACGGGTTAGATTGGATTATTCCGTCAAGCCACTTGTAACTCTAAGGTTCTTAGATATTATGAAATTCACAGCATGTTAGCATCCAAATTTGGACCATTTGGTTCTAAAACCACTGCTTATTCTATTACAGCAGCCTATGGTGGGATATAGCAACTGGGTGTGAGCAGGTGGCAAGATAAAAACAAAGAAGAGTATCAAAGAAGAACAAGAATAAAGCAGAAGGAGATCTAGTCACACAGATCTGCGTGAATATTTCAGGAAGCTTGGCTTAGTTTGGAAAGAGACTTGAAGGGGTTTCCAAAAATCCCTTCCAGGTATCATGCAAGCTAGGAATCATGAAATTCATAGGCTTCTGCTAGTTCTGGAAGAGACTTCAGAAACCATCTAGTCCTGTTCCCTCAATTTATAGATGAGGAAACTGAGGTTTAGGGCAGTTAAGTGATTTGCTTAAGGTCTGTTGTGAGGAAGATTATTTAGTATTAGTTACATATAGTTTTGGACCTAGCAGGAAGGGCTGGAGGATTCCAAGATGGAATGAAGGAGTAGGAAGTTGCTTGTTCTCTGAGAGAGAATCTATTAGTGGTTGGCACAAACTTGTTAGCCCTGGGAGATCTCAGAGTTAAGGACACCCTGCATCCTGATTCCCTGGGATCCTCAGTGGTGGTGGCTTTCTGCAAGTGGACAAGACCTACAGAGCTGCACCAAAGTGGAGGAGGGGTTTGGGATCTGGTGGACAGCATCTCAAGCACACTCTCTCTACTTGGGTACCTTGAACCACCTTGGCTTTTGACATCCTGTGATCATCTTTGGATTACTGTGAGAACCACCAAAGCCATCCTCAGGCCCTTTAGCTGTGCTGGTCAAACCTGGCTGGAACCAGGTTTGAAGCAGCCTTCCCAGTGATTCCAGAACTGCTCCTTTGAGCCCTGCCTGGCCTAGGTCAATTAGAATTAGAGTAGACAAGTCCTCCCCTTGCCCCTGTGATTTGCCCTTTAGGTTTTTAAGTGCAGAATCCCCTATCCCATCTTTATTTTGTTTTTCTCATAATTAAACTGTTTAAAATTCTTACCTTGCCTGCTGGTTCCATAGACTCTGGCCTAGTGGTGAGCTGGGAGACTGTTAGCTTAACTGCCATTCTTGTCAGTTAACAGCAGCTTGGCAGTGGACCCTATCCTGGTCTCCCTATCCTGATTGGTCCTGTCTCTCCTTCAACCCAGTTTGTGTACCCACAACCATTTAGGTTATATTTTAACATCCCTGGTACCCCATCTTTTTATAGGTCCCTCAGAAAATAGGTACGGGCTTTCAACCCATGCTCTCTGACTCCATCTAGGAGTCAAAGAAGCTGCTGAGTGGTGTGATGAATAAACTTCTCCATTATCTTTGCCAAGAAAACCCCAAATCTGGTCATGAAAAGTCGGATATAACTGAAACAATTGAACAACAACAAAATCTCTTACTCTCCAGAATTTATGTTCTGTCCACTGTACCATTCTCAAATGTACCAGGAACTACTCCAGTCTCCCACACCTTAGTATCATTTATCTCAACTCATGAGGAATCTGCTAGAACTTTATACATAAAACGATATTTGGAAAGATACAGTTTAATTTAGTTAGCAAAATGAAAAATATTCTGATGGTCCATGGACAAGGTGTTGATAAAACATTAAACCTGTTATCCTTCATCCATAGGTAACTTTTGGCCCAAAGATGAGCCCAAGCAGAGAGAAACATGGATTCAGTGGTTCAATGAAAAAAGCAGACTTTTGTAATAAAGGAAAAAGTTTGTAAGTGTATGGAAAATCTGAAATTCAGGGGCAAGGGGGGAGGTGAGGGACAGAAGCATAGGAATATAATTCATGAAAAGGCAACAGCAAGTAAGCAGAGAAAAAATAATGAGCAACTCCAGAGACACAGCCCAGAGCAATCAGGGTTACTATCCTTTCAGAACATAGAAAATCAATCAGAGAACCAGGGTGGATTGACTGCCACGCTCTTCTGCTCCTAAGGATGTGGACTTTCTCAATTTTTTTATTGTCTCTAGCTCTATGAAACTTTTTCTTAGGAAAAGGAATCTAAGGGCAGTTGGATAGGACAATGAATAGAGCCCCAGCCCTGGAGTCAAGAGGACCTGGGTTCAAACATAACCTCAGATCCTTCCTGGGTGGTTAAAGTGCTAGGCTGTCAGGAAGACCAGAGTTCAGATCCTACATTAGATATTTATAAGCTGTGCCAGTTTGAGTAAATCGCTCAATTACTTTCTACCTCACTTTTCCCATTTGTAAATAGGAATAAAAATAGCACACTCTGGGGTGTTTTGAGAACAAAATAACATATGTATAAGGTGCTTTGTAAATCTTAATGTTCTATATAAATTTTAGCTATTATTATCTCCTCATGACAGGAAGTTAAATGGAATGAATGCTTAACTAGTTCACAAAGAGTGAGCCTCTTTTTTAAAATCTAAGAAGCTTGCCATGATGGTTGTTGGACAACTCAAGTGACTAATGCTTCTCCAGCTTTATTGGTTATTAAATAGGAACATATTGTTAAGCTCCCTGAAAGCAAACTTCAAGCTTCTGTCAGAGTAAATTTGGGAAAGTTTCTGTTTGGAAAGTTCATCACCCAACCTTCAGCCAGGTCAGGGATAAACTTCTCCAAATTTAGTTAGAATTATAATTGAATAAACAGACCAACAGTCTGTCTCTAGATTCTTACTTGAAACCACAGAATAGTGTAGTAGGAAGAATAGTGGGTTGGTCCTCTTGAGCCCAAATCTCACCTCTGCTCCTTGCTACTTGTGGGATATTATGCAAGACACTTAATAACCAACTTCCACCTGACCTGAGCTTTTATATAACAGTGCTCTAGGAAAGCTTGGGGTAGCCATGGAAACTGGGAAGAAATATAATTCACAGAATCTTTTTGGCCATTTCAAGTCTTATTCAAGGGCTAATTCTTATAAGTCGAGTCACAAGTCAATCATCAAACATTTACTGAGTATCTACTATGTATTGTATATATACTATTATGTATTATTATTTATTATTATGTATTATTGAGTATATGCTAGGTATTGTCATTGGCACTGGGGATTTGTTGTCTTTATTATTTCAGTCATGTCAGACTCTTCATGACCCCATTTGGGGTTTTCTTGGCAAAGATACTAGAGTAGTTTGCCATTTTCTTCTCCAGCTCATTTTGCAGATAAGGAAACTGAGGCAAACAGAGTTAAGTGACTTACCCAGGGTCACATAATTAGTAAATGTCTTTAGCTAGATTTGAACTCACATCTTCCTGACTCAGGGCCAACATTCTATCTATTAGGTAAATAAAGACAAAATTAAGTAGTCCATGCCCTCAAAGAACTAATATTTAATTGGAAGAAATAAATTACAATGTAATTTGGATGGAGGAGACATTCACAGCAGAATGTATCATAACAATCCTTGGGAAATTAGGTTGGTCCAAATGATCTTTAAAATCTCAGCTCAGCTCTAATTCTATTTTTCTTAGTACTAATTATAGGAATATCTTAGTAGGACTTGAGGCAGTATATGTAAAGCATTTTACAAGTCTTAAACCACCATAAAATGCTGGTGATGGATGATGGTGGTGGTGATTAGTTTGCCTTTACTCTGGCAGATATTGAAGGTAAAGATGTCTTTCAGAGTCTAGGATGAAAGCAGAATATCATGGCAGCCAGAGAGTGCCAAATTATTTTTTCCCTTAAAAAATTTTATTTCATTATATATTTCCAAATTACATGGAAAATTTTTTTCCATTCGTGTTTTAAAATTTTTGAGTTCATGCCCAAAGAATTCTAAAGGACTGCCTGCCCTTCGATCCAGCTATAGCATTGCTGGGTTTGTACCCCAAAGAGGTCATAGATAAACACTTGTACAAAAATATTCATAGCTGTGCTATTTGTGGTGGCAAAAAACTGGAAAACGAGGGTAAGCCCTTCAATTGGGGAATGGCTGAACAAATTGTGGTATATGCTGGTGATGGAATACTATTGTGCTTAAAGGAATAATAAACTGGAGGAATTCCATGTGAACTGGAAAGACCTCCAGGAATTGATGTGGAAAGAAAAGAGCAGAGCCAGAAGAATATTGTACACAGAGACTGATATACTGTGGTAAAATTGAATGTAATGGACTTCTGTAGTAGCAGCATTGCAATGACCCAGGACAATTCTGAGGGACTTATGGTAAAGAACGCTACCCACATTCAGAGGAAGAATTGCAGGAGTGGAAACACAGAAGAAAAACAACTGTTTGAACACATGGGTTGATGCATACATGGGGAAATGTGCGTTGGATATGGGGGTGGTGGTGAAGGGGAAAGTAAAAACAAGAATCATGTAACCAAGGAAAATTTTTCTTAAAAAATAAAATATTTAAATTAAAAAAATTTTTTTTGAGTTCTAAATTCTCTTCCTCCCCTCCCTTACCCCTTAAGAAGGCAAGTAATATGATAAAATTAAGTACATGTGAAGTCATACACACATATTTCTGTATTAACCAAATTGCAAAGGAAAATACACATACACAAACCAAGAAAAATAAAGTAAAAAAATAGATTTCTATCTATACTCAAGAGTTCATCAGTTTTCTCACTGGAAGTGGATAATATTGTTCATCATGGGTTCTTTGGAATGATCTTGGATCATTGTCTTTTTTTCCCCCTTTTAGAGAGTACTAAATATAAGATAGATGTGAATTTGAATCTCTCTCTGACACAGACTAGTGCTAGCTATGACCAGAGACAACTCATTTAATCTCTCTGAGATTATTTCCTCATCTGCAAAATGGGAATGGTACCTGTTGGGTCTGTATTTCAAGATTATTATGAGGCTCGAATGAGGTAATATATGTAAATTGCTTTATTAACCTTTAAGCCTTCTACAAATGACTGCTATTATTCATTATTGAGGACCTTCCAGAACTGGAAAGGAGTGATTAGCATGAATGTGTTAACTTTGGTAATGTCATCCATCTGCTCACCTCCAGTGTGGTCAGAGGAAAAGACAAACTATCACTAGGATTCTTTTAATAGCTTCTAAGATAAAGGAAAGACACCTGTTTCTGTAAAGAAATACTAATTAGTCTTTTTTTTCTCTATAGCTTCTCCATGATGGCAGATAGGGATCAGACACATCCACTTTTTAAAAATCTACTTGAATTGCCAAAATACTCCATAGGTCATCAAGATGAGGCAAAAGAAGCCTTTTGCAGCACAGAATCTGAGAATGTTAGAGTTGAAAAAGACCCTTCTTTTTCTTAGTTTTTATTTTGAATATTTTCCCATAGTTACCTATTTCATGTTCTTTCTCTCTCCCCCTAACCTCCCTTAGCTAATGCACAATTCCACTGGGTTTTACATGTATCCTTGATCAAGACCTAATTCCATATTATTGATAGTTGGATTAGAGTTATCGTTTAGTAAGACCCTCCATTTTTAAAAAAACTTTATTTAGAATATTTTTCCATGCTTACATGATTCATGATCCCCTCTCCTGCTTTCTCCTTCCCCTCCCAAAGCTGGCAAGCAATTCCACTGGGTTATACATGTATCACTGTTCAAAACCTACTTCCATGTTATTCATATTTGCAGTAGAGTGATCCTTTAACATCAAAACCCCAATCACATCCCTATTGCACTACGTGGCCAATCATATATTTTTCTAATGCATTTCTGATTCCACAGTTCTTTTTCTGGATGTGCATTAGCGTTCTTTCTCCTAAGTTCCTCTGGATTTTCCTGGGTTATTGCATTGCTACTAGTAAAAAAGTCCATTATATTCAATTGTACCACAGTGTATCAGTCTCTGTGTACAATGTTCTCCTGACTCTTCTTTCGCTTTGCATCAATTCTTGAAGGTCATTCCAGTTCACAAGGAATTCCTCCATTTTGAAAAAGACCTTCAGCTCATCTCAGCAAGCTCTGCATTTTACAGATGAGGAACCTGAGACCCAGAAAAGCAATGTGGTCTGATCAAAGGCATACAGGGAAATGGGTAGGGAGGTGGAGAAATATATCAAGAACCCCACAGACCAACAGTTCCACTTATACTTAAATTAGAAAGGACAAGGTGTTTCCATAAGGTCTGTGTTGCAGTTGGCACCATGTATGTATATGTGTCAAACTTGCCAATTGAGGGTGTTTATTTTAATTTTAGAGTGTGGGAGGAAATATTATGGTAAGTTTTGGAGAGCAGTGATGGGATTTGGATGGGGCCAAGTTCTGAGGTTCCTTTATGCTCCCTTTCCATTTTTTCTCTGTGTCATTGCTTCTCTAGGGACTGTGTCTACCTCCCACCCCACCTCCACACACACACACACATATGCACACGTGTCCATATGTGGTTCAAAAGGGCTACTCCTGAGTCTCAAAACACTGTATATCAACAACAAAGGGGGATTCTTTTCCTACACCCAACTGAATAGCAATTTCAGAATGAGTACTGTCTATCCATTTTCTTGATTAGGAGATTTTCACTAGCTAGAAACCAAGGATCTTAGAGCTAGAAAGGCCTTAAGGAATATATCTAATTCAATGTCCTAACTTCACAATGAGGAAACTGAGGTCCAAAGAAGGTATATGATTGTACAAAACCATTTAGAATAATTAGTAGCAGAAGAAGTATTAAATCTGGTCAACAAATTATCTATGTTTTTATTTCTCATTGGTCTCTTCTTGAATTTGAATATTCCCTCCAGCCAATTCTCATATAACTTGGTTTTGAGTTCTTTTTATTCTCTTATTCTCCTTATTCTTTTTACTGTCTTCTGGATATATTCCACTGTGGCAATATCTTTAAATATATTATGATTAGGAACAGGTGGAAGACATTAATCCATACAAGTTGTGCCATGGAATAATGGAAATGTAGACTGGAATATCAGATAAAGGGGAAGCCAAGATGTCAGCATCATCTGTTTTCAAGGCTTGTCTCTCTGACATGTGCTACAACTATCTGACAACCATCAGGACTAACCAACACATTCTGTTTGTGGTGTGACCAGGCCATAATAAAGTGGAATCATCACCTTATTCACCCCAGATATTATGTTTTTACCAATGTAAAGCCCAATTTTGCAGTTTGGGAGTGTTCTTGTCTTTGTTTCTGTGGGTTTTTTGGCTTGCCACTCTATGCTGTTGACTCATATTGAACTTGTGGTACACACACACATACAAAAAGCCAGTCTTTTTCACATGAACTACAATACCAGTTCTTCCTCCAATTTATACTTCTGCTTCAGTTTCCTTATCTGTAAAATGGGGATAATAGCAACACACATCTCCAAAGGTTGTTGTGATGACCAAATGAGATAATATTTATAAAGTTGTTTGCAAACTTTAAAGTGCTACATAAATTCTAGTTATAATGACAATTATAACTACTGCTACTATGATTATTAATTCTTATTATTTGTATAGTGGTTTAAGGATAGCAAAGAACTTTTGGAACAAGTCTATGAGGAAAATAGTAGAAGTATTATTATCTCCATTTTATCGATAATAGCTGACATTTACAAAGTTCTTAATTTATATGATCTCATTTGATCCTAATAAGTCCAGGAAGTATATGCTATTATTATTCCTATTTTACAGAAGAAGAATTTGAGAGATCAGATGACTTACTCAGGGTCATACAGCTACTAAGTATATGAATCAGTGTTCAAATTCAGATTGTAAATATAGTGCTCTATTTATAAGTCAAGCTGCCTCTAAAACAGAGGATCTTAACCTGGGATCTGATTTTAATTCAAAAGCCATAATTAAATAGAATTGCTTTCCTTCATAATCTTATGCAATTCATTCTTTGTATTTACAAACATTATTCTGAGGAGTCCATAGACTTTTTTGTAATCCCTATCTTCTGTTTTAGTATCATTTCTAAGACAGAAAACAGCAAGGGCTGGGCATTTGAGGTTAAGTGACTTGCCCAGAGTCAAACAACTAGGAAGTGTCTGAGGTTACATTTGAACTCAGGATCTCCCATCTCCATTCCTGGTGCTCTATCCACTGTGCTATCTAGTTGTTCCAAATAGTTTGCCTTTTTTATAAAAAAAGGCAAATGTAGATAAGTGGCTTGTCCAGACCCACACAGTTAGTAAGTGTCTGAGATGAGATTTGAACTCTGGAAGATTAGTCTTTAAGACTCCAGACCTGGCACTTTATCCAGTGCACCACCCAGCTGCCATTAGAGTCCATGGGTTCAATCACACTGCCAAACGGGTCCAGGACATAAAAAGGTTAAGAATCTCTGCTCTAAGAGATTCCTTAGATGAGAGGAGAGATGACTTGCTCTTCATTGCATAGCTAGTATCTCTGATGAGTTCTAAACCCAGGTCGCCTGATTCCAAGTGTATCAATTACACCACATTGTCTAGTTGATATTGGTCCATTACACAACATGCTGGTTCCAGTTGTTCAACCAGTTCCAAAATCAACTAGATGACCCACATTTCTCCATCTGGTCTACTAAGCCATTGTGAAACACTTTTCAATGCCTTTTTGAAGTATGCAATTGTGGCATTTCCCTGATCGACCAGTCTAATGGCTTTATCACAGAAGACAATGAGGTTAGTTTGGGATGACTTGTCCTTGAGGAATCCTAAACTGATTTGATTTCCTTTTCTCATAAACCATCTGTCTATTAAATCATTCTTGATTTGCGCTGAATAAGAGCTGATAGAATGGTAGGATCAAAGAAAAGACTTTTGGGTACATAACTGAAGACTGAATGAAAGGAGCAAATGATTGAAGACACTATAAAGAGTACAGATGGGACCGAGTAGGACCAAGGTCCCCTGAAAACTAGGAATAAATGGAATTCAGAACATAGGAAGAGGAATTCTTTCTAGAGAAGAGGAAGAACAACTTTCCTTCTGAAATGTTGTGGAAAGATAAGGGGTGGGCAAAGGAAGTGACAGATAATGGAGCATAAAGTGATAGGAATCAGAACTGAATCTTTTCAGTGATTATCTAGTCCAATACTTTTATTTTATAGGTGAGGAAACAGAGGCCCAGAGAAGTTAAACAGCTGGCCCAAGGTCTTTAAGGAAAAAAAAAGAACAGATAAGGGGATAGGTTAAGAAATTGTCAGGTCTTATATGACCCTTACTGACAGTTTTTTGACTCCTGAGCTGCTTCTCTCTGTATGATGGCAGTACAATATTTTTTTTTTCTTTAATGTGAAAGCTTTGGATTCTGTCTATGACTTTACTGGCACTTTTGGGGTTCCTTCCAGGAGGAGATTGGTGGATTCAATCTTTATTTTGTCCTCTGTCTCTAATAAATCTGGGCAATTTTAATTTATTATTTTTGAAATACAGTGTCCAGACTTATTTTTAAGAAAGTCAAATAATTCTTAAATGATGTCTCCTTGACTTACTTTCCAGATCGTTTAATTTTTTTTTCCTTTTTTAGTATTTTGATTTTGTTTTTATATGTTTTGTCCATTTATGGAGTCATTGATTTCTGTTTGGTTTATTCTAATCTTCACAGCCAAATTTTTGGGCAAAATTTACTGCTTTCTGTTCTAAAAAATTGTTCTGCTTTCAATTCCTTCCTCCAGGGCTTTTATTTCATTTTTATTTCTTCCTTTGTTTCTTCTAGATATTAATGTAATTCTTGTAGAGAATCCATGCTTTCCTTTGAGTTTCTGTTTGTAGTTGTCAGAGTTACTTTCTTTTTCTTTTTAGGGATCCTTAGATCTTAAATAGTTTCTGATAATGCTTGGTGTTTTCTTTGATTTATTCATCTCTCCAGCTTTAGTTCCTGAAATGGGGCTTTGTTCCACTGCTTTTTTATTTGAGGTGGTGGGCCCTGATGGATCTTGCCCTGGATCATTTAGAATGCAGTAAATTTAGTTCCTCCCAACCCTGCTGTGAATCTTTGAGGTTATAGCACTAGATGTTCAAGACCTTCTATGACATCTCAGAATAGAGTGCTATGGGAATGGGCCTGAAATATCCAGGTCTGAGTAATGCCATGACTAATCCCTACTGGTCCCAGTTCCTGCCTCTCCCCACCCCCCCCCCCCACCAGATCCCTTTCCAGGTCTCCACTGTGGGTTTCCAATCACCACTGGACTTGTTCATTGAAGTTATCCTTTATGACTACTTTGGAATACAGAGCTATGCAGACTCTCAATTAATTAATCATATTCATTAAGCACCTACTAGGGGCCAGGAAATGAGCCAAACACCAGAAGACCATAAGTATCTTTGATCATTCTAGGAGTCCACCTGCTCATTTGTCTTACCATGTTCATTGGTTTTTCTTTCTTTCTTTTAAAAAACTCTTACCTTTTGTCTTAGAATCAACACTGCATGTTTGTGCCAAGAGCAGTACAAGCTAGACAATAGAGATTAAGTGACTTCAGATCCTAAGGCCAGATTTGAAGCCAGGACCTGGCTCTCAATTCAATGAGCCACCTAGTTGCCTCTCATTGGCTTTTCTGATAGCCTGCTCTCTTTTTTTTTTTTTCTCTTTTCTAGCTGACTTTTTTTGGTGAGGTATTTGGATTTCACAAAGTCATATACTATAGTTTCTTACTGTATTTTTAGAACATTATTTTACTTGGTACAAATTTTTTTAGGTTTTTACCTTTGTAGATATAGGAGAATTGAACTGCCTATCTCTTTTCTAGGCCATAAGATGAATATTATGTGATTTTCCTAGCAGTGCTATTTAGGTGTAGGAGAAAAGAAAAGAGAAGGTAGCAGTGATCCAGGTTGGACATGAGGGGAGAGGGGCTAAGGTTGGTAGTGACATGGCTGGGGAAATCCAGGCTGTGGAGAAGCTTTCAGTGAAGTCTCTGGGCTAGGCATCCAGCAGAGGCCAGCAGAGCAGAGCACTTGGTGATCATCTCTCTTTTGCCCTATCCCATTCTCCTTTCTTTTACAGTGATTGTGACTCTCTTAATTGGTGGAGAAATTTTTAACATAATGCAGTTATGAATGCAGACTTCATGAGAGGAGGAATTAACATGAGATCTTAAGAGAAGAGAAATATTCTTCATACAGTTTTCAAAAGGACCTACATGATGACAGACTCTCTTGAGAACCAACTCCAAACAAGCAAGGAGAGAGAAAGGGACTTTGGGAACCACAGACAGGTAGAGGGAGCTGACTCTTCCTATGTCCTTGATTTCCAGCTTGCTTGCCTAGAGGTTTTAGGGAATTTCCTTTTGGGTGAGATCAGAGATTGTTCTTGGTTTGAGCTGTTATATCCTGCTCCCAGCAGGATAGCTCACTCACACTTCATATTTTCTCTAATTCTAAGTATCAGCATAACTTCACGGATTTCTATATGCTTTTTACTTGAAAAAATCCTATTCACAAATGCTATGTGTGATGATCTGTTGTGTAACCACCAATTGGTAGGAAATAGTCGGACTAGCAAATTTAAGCTAGGGTCTACTTTCCCCCGTGAAAGCTAGTAATTTATAATCTACCAATTATGCCCATGGACCAGCAATATTTAGGGATGATATACATATGGATATATTTTTAAAGAAATGTAATTCTAGGCAATATCTTTCTCTGAGAGAATGGACAAGAGAGTAGTCAATAACTTGAGGGTCTTTTCCTATTGCCCCCAAGACAAGAATCTCATTACTCTCCTTTGGAAAGGAATGAGTAGATTCCATATAAAAATATATATTTTATAAACACAATCATATATAATAAATATATATGTTATATACATATAATATAAGCACATACATGCATATTATATAAAAATTTACTTATACATATTGTGGATTTTAAAATTAATATCCAATAACTAAATATTATATTTTTATAAAGTTTTATTAATAATAAACTAACAAAAATACTAGATAAAAGGTACTAACCAGNCACACACATCAGAGTAAGAGAAAAGAGAAAAATCAAAAAAGTGTATTTACTGTGATCCTCAAAGAACTAGAGATTTCAAGTTGGGAAGATGAAAAAGAAGGGCATCTAGTCATGGAAGACATCCTGTGCGAAGACTTGGAGGAAGGAGACACGATGTCCAGTGTGAAGAAGAAGAAGAAGGCCAGTTTACCTAGAACACAGAATACTTGAAGGGCAGTACTGTGAAGTCAGTCTAGAACAGAGATTCTTAAGGTATTTTTTTATCATAAATCCCTTCTCAGAATCAGGTTTTTAAGTGCATTAAATAAATACTTAGAATTACAAAGACAACTAACTACCAATTGTGGATTTTAAAATTAATATCCAATAACTAAATATTATATTTTTATAAAGTTTTATTAATAATAAACTAACAAAAATACTAGATAAAAGGTACTAACCAGTCCACTCACCAGAGCAAAAGAGGAAGAAGGAGGAGTTACAGCCAACTATAAAACAATAATGTTTCCATGTAAACGTGTAGGCACAGGAGAGTTTAAAGGGATTTGGGGAAATATTAAGGTTCAAAATCTCCATTTATACAATATATACATATATTAGTGCCTCTCATGTACCACATTTAGACAACTGATGTGACCATAAATATGTCTTACATGGGACATAAGCATTTTTCTGTTTAAAACCTTTCAATGACTCCCTCTCACCTGTGACATCAAAGCTAAATACTTTCACAGTCCTTTAAAAGTTTCTATAATCTGGTTCCACTGTCATTAGACACAATTATACCTTACTCATCCCCAGAACCAGGAAGAAGGATGAGATCTTCAATAACTCTATTCTCACTTCCAAAAGAATAAAATCTGGACCTCCAATTTCATTGATATTAGAAACCTCAGGGGAGCAGTTAGGTGGCTTAGTGAATTGAGAGCCAATTGAGAGATGGGAGATCCTGAGTTCAAATGTGGCCTCAGACACTTCCTAGCTGTGTGACCCTGGGCAAGTCACTTAACCTCCATTGCCTAGTCCTTACTGCTCTTTTGCCTTGGAACCAATGTAAGTATTGATTCTACAACAGAAGGTAAGAGGATTAAAGAAGAAAAAAAAAGAAACCCCTAACTAAGGGAATTCCCTCTATGAACTCAGGTCATCATCTGCTTTGCAAACTCTAGTCATAGATAGGTGGCTAAAGTACTGAGACATTAAGTGATTTGCTCAGGGTCACACAGTTAATACATATGAGAAATGGGAATCAAACTTAGGTCTCCCAGGATTCAAAACCAGCTTCCCTTCCACTATACCACAGCTGCCTTTTGCCACCCTCATGCCTTTGTTAATGTTGCTCCCATGATTAGAATATTGTTTTCCCTCTTAAATACATATTAAAATTGTACTCATCACTCAAGATTTATTTTAATTAAATATCACCTCTTCCATGAGGACTTCTGAGAGTACTACAGATCTCATTAATCTCTACATTTTCTGAACCTGAAATAATTTTATTTCCTAAAATGAGGAAAAATTATATGCCATTTTGCACATTGTTCACTAATTTTTTATGTGTGAATTTAATTTGCCAATTAGATTGCAGTCTCCTTTAGAAAAAGGATAATTCTTACCTGTGCTTCTCTCAACAAAGAGACTATTCAAGCAGACCTTGACCCAGACTTTCAATATCCCATCTGACTCCTGAGCCAGAGTGTGTCTAGGATTCAGAAGGGCTGGACCTGACAGTAGAAATGGCCCTCCAGAGAAGGGACTAATGTTCACAGCCAGACATCAATTTTTCTTTCAGAATAATTCTCTGATTGTCCTACTTTCCTTCCTCTAGTCTAGAAATGGTCTAATTTTACTACCATTCTTTTTTAAAATTATTGAATGTTTATGATGTGAAAAATATTATATTAATCTTAAACAATCAATAAGAATTTATTAAGAACCTACTATGTGCCAGATACTGTGCCCACGCAAAAGAAACGACTAGAAAGAAACATTCCCTCCTCACAAGGAACTTCTATTCTATTCTATAAAGTGTGCATCTACCTACCCATCTATCTCTGTCTGTTTATCCATATTTATCATTCTACCTCCTATCTACCTCTATCTCTGTATTTCTATACATCTACCTACCTACCCACCCATTTCTGTGTCTACCTATCCATCTCTCTATCCATCGTTCTTTCTACTGACCCATCTCTTTCTCTATCCATCTATCTACCTACCTTTCTTTATCTATCCATTTCTATGTGCCTATCCATCTATCTTTCCACATGCCTATTTCTTTCTATCTATCTATCTATCTATCTATCTATCTATCTATCTATCTATCTATCCATTCATTTTTCTGTTTTTTCTATCTATATCTATATTTTTCTATCTATTTATATCTACCTGTCTATCCTTCTACCTATCTATCTACCTGTGCATCATTCTACCTACCTATTTTCCTACTCACCTTTATCTATCAATCTATCTAATCCATTTTCTGCATATACAAATATTCCCATAGAGTGTAAAATGAACGACTACATATGTAATAAAGTAGTTAGATATCAGGCAGTTTGAGGACACTAGCAATTAGAAGAATCAGTAAAGGCTTTATGAAGAAGATGATGCTTCAGTTCCTCAATACATCCCTGATTTTCATCTCTAAAGTCAGAGGAAGAAAAGAGATATAGCCAATTTGGTTGGATCCTAGAGTGCAGAAGATCAGTGAGGGACAGGTTGGGAATGGTTTTAAAAACTAAACTGAAGGACCTATATTTTATCCTAGAAAAAAATACTTATTTATTGAGTGAGGGAGTCACATGATCAAATACATACTTAAGTGGAATTACTTTGGCAGAAGTCTATAGGATAGCTCCATTTGCCTAGCCCTTGCCACTCTTCCATCTTAGAATTGATACTAAAACAGGAGGTAAGGATTCAAAAAAAAAAAGTCCATATAGGATGGGTTGGAAGAGTGAGAGACCTAAGGCAGAGAGATCAATAAGGAAGGTGCTGCAATAATCTAGATGAGAGAGGATGACAGCTTCATCTAAGGAGGTAGCTTTGTAAATGGAAAATAAGAGTTGGATGCAAGAGATATTGTGGACCTAGAAATAGCAAGATCTGGCAACCGAGTAGACATATGGGGAAATACAAATAGAGAGAATCTGTTGTCCATGCCCTCATTACTCAGTCAATAACTATTTAAGAGTGCCAGGCACCATGCTAAGTACTGGGGATATAAAAATAGGTAAAAGTTCCTATCCTCAAAGAATCGACAGCCTAATGGTAACAAGCAAACAATTTTATACAAACAAGTTATGTACAGGATAAATAGGAAATAATTAACATTGAACTGACAGTCTATTAAAAAAATAAACTTTGGTGTTATCGCTACTACCAAGCCCTAGGGACAAATTGATGTTTGGTACTGATTAAGGTACAGAAAAATAATTTTTATTCTTAGTTGATAAATGTCAAGGTTGGAATAATCTGTTTTGGTAGGGCAGGTGTTCCAAAGGAATTTTTCCTAAGTAACTAAGGAAAAGCACCACTACCAAATCTTGGAAATGAATGAGTTTTGTGGAGAAATGGAAGACAGGGTCAATCACTGGAAATAAGAAAACTTTGAATAATGGATCTAACACACATACCACCAAGCAAGCCAACTCTCTGGACCTGTTTCATCATCTGAAAAATGAAGGGGTTGGATTCTAGCCTAAGTATGTCTAAGATCATTTCTAACTCTAAATGCATGACTCTTTTAATATAGGTTTCTGATCTAAACAAATAAAGTTACCTAGCCACAAATTGGTTTGGTTGGCATAATTAATAGAACATTCAGGCTTTATAACTATCCTCTTCTCTATTGGTTTAATGATCTCGTGATCGAAATGATGAGTTAGGGTTATCAAAACCCAAAATAAAAATAAATGAAATAGTCCTAATCCTCCATATCATCAATATGAAGCAACTATGATAAGTTGGCAACTTGATGGTGGTTCCATTTTTTTTTTTAACCTGGAGCCTTTAAGCTTGGTGTCATATTACTTCAAACACAGAGAGCAGACTCCCTGTCTCTTCCTATTTTAAAAGTCATGCTCTCCACCAACTTTGATCTTCAAAAACAGATGATAAAACACATTTCCCTCTTCTTGGTAGAGATGTGGGAAATTATGAGTGCAAAACATTGCATAAGCTATCAGGAATATTTGTTTTCTTGATAGGTTTTACTTAGTTGTTTTTCTTTGTCACATGGGGATACGCATAATACATGAGAATAACTATGATATTTTTTAAGGGTATCAATATGATTTTTAAAAACCTTACCTTCTGTCTAAGTTTCAGTCCTAAGAAAGAATAACATTTCTCAGGGAGGGAGAGGAGGGGATAAGATACTTATAAATAAATCCTTTTTTAAAAAAATAACATTTCTAAAGTATTTTAAATTTTATAAATCATTTTCCTAACAATCCTATATGATGGTAAGTGCAGGTATTTTTTCCCCATTTCACAGGTGAAAAAGTTGAGGTTCAGAGAAATAGAAGGGACTTGCCCATGTTCACCTAGATAGTAAGTGACAAAGATGGGATAGAAACCCAGGTGTCCAGATTCTCAGGCCAATAGTCTTTCTTCTATGTTGTTCAGTTGTTTCAAATTCTTTATTATCCATTTGTGGGGGGGAGGTTTTGGGCAAAGATACTGGAGTGTTTGCCATTTTCTTCTCCAGTTCATTTTACAGATAAAGAAACTGAGAAAAAGAGTTAAGTGACTTGTCCAGGGTCTGAGTCAGATTTGAACTCAGTAAGATGAGCCTTCATGATTTCAAGCTCAGTGCTCTTATTGCCTATGTCACCTAGCTGTACTCTTTCCTCTATACCATGATATTTTCCCTGGCTTCAGTCGAGACTCTCTAATCTGAGACTTGCTCCCTCAACTTCACTTTGTATTCTGCAATAGAGGTACCAGAGGGTTCCACTGGAAAGGTCCTATGGAGACCAAGTGAGTTTGGAGTCCCTTCTCTTCGTCTTGAACGTCTTCATGGGAACTCTTCCTAGTTTGGTCATGGACTCTGCAATCTGTAGACCCTAGTGAACCATCCAAAGCAATAGACTGACCTGAATGTTATCTGGACTTCTGAGATCATTGACCTTAAAGAAATCGATGCCTCAGAAGAATCCAGCCAGGACTAATTTGAACTACTGAAGTTCTTATAGTCATAAACACCTCCATAAACACTGTAGCCACTGTTCAGACAGACAGCCCATGAAACTTTGGCCATTGTCCTCTGATGTGCTCTCCAATCCAGTGACACCAGCCTCTTGGCTATAGCATGGACAAGACACTCCATCTCTTGACTTTGGGCATTCTTTCTGGCTGTCCTCCATTCCAGAAAGGCTCTCCCTCACTTGCTCTTATTACTGACCTCCATGGCTTCTTTTAAGTAAGAATTAAAAGCTCATCTTTTATTGGAAGGCTTCCTCAATCCCTCTTAATTCTAATGCCCTCCCTCTTTTGATGATTTCCTATTTGTCCTTTATATAATTTGTATACTTGTTTTTTTCTTGTCTCCTTCATCAGATTGTGAGCTTCTTGAGGGGAGGGAACATTTTTTGCCTTTTATGGATGCTTAGCACAGGGCCTGGAACAAGGTAGATTTTTTTATTTTTTTATTTTTTATTATTATTATTTTTTAACCCTTAACTTCTGTGTATTGACTCCTAGGTAGAAGAGTGGTAAGGGTGGGCAATGGGGGTCAAGTGACTTCCCCAGGGTCACACAGCTGGGAAGTGTCTGAGGCCACATTTGAACCCAGGACCTCCCATCTCTCAATCCACTGAGCGAGCCACCTCACAGCTCCATTGACTATTTCCTGACATCACTACCAGGCATCTTCTTCATGCATAGTTCTCATCACATCATAATCCTGTTCATAGACCTTCGAGGATTCCCTACTGCCTGTGGAGTAAAATTAAAACTCCTTTACCTGGAATGGAAGGCCCTCCACTAACTAGAAACACTACGTTTCCCAGTTTATCTCATACTCCTCCCCTGCGAATACAGTACTGTAAACTGTAGCCAAATTATAGTTTCCATAATCATTCCACAAATGAAGAATCAGAGGTGAAGTTCAAATGAAAGCCTGGTTCATCTGGACTCCACATTTGAGAGGTTTCAATTAGTAGCAGCTGGTTTTGGGTTTTGGGGTTTTCTTTAACTTCAGTTTTTTTGGTTCAGCTAAAATGTAGTGCTCTCTCTCTATGGGGCACTTGATCATGACCCATAGTATCCTCTTCATCTCTTCAGTCTAGATCAGTAATTCCAAAAGTGGGCACCACCGCTCCCTGGTGGGTGCTGCAGCGATCCAGGGGTAGTGGTGATGGCCACAGGTGCATTTATCTTTCCTATTAATTGCTATTAAAATTTTTAAACAATTAATTTCCAGGGGGCTAAGTAATATTTTTTTTCTGGAAAGGGGGCGGTAGGCCAAAAAAGTTTGGCAACCACTGGTCTAGATGGTCTGGAAATCCTCTGGTGATCCTGCCTCTCACTTGAAAGCTCCATCAAAGTAGTAAAGTTGGAGAAGAGAGGCTCTGACTAGGTCAACAAAGCCCTAGCAAGATGAATCTTTTCTGCTCAAGTAAAAAGAGAGTAAGTAGACTGAGCAAATAAAGCAAAGAACTCTGCATCATTGCCTTATTTAGGGGGATTTAAATCATTTCATCTATTCATGCAAAATTACCTTAGAGACATCTAATTCATCCCTGTAACTGCTACCAATGCCAAGGGCAGACACATTTTGATAAAAACCAAGTAAGTTATTTTTTCCACGTTGGGACATCTCAACATGAAACAGAACTCAGAGAGGAGGCATTGGGAAGGAGGACAAAAGAGAGGATGAATTCCTGTATACTGAAGGACTCAATCAACAAATACTTCATTGAGCAGTTAATGCATACCAGGCACTTTTTGAGCACAAAAAAAGGCAAAACAAGCAAACAGAAAACCTATAGTCACTCATTTGGGGAGTTTACATTCTAACAGGGGAAACAATTGATAAATAACTAGATAGTATAATTATTGGAGAAAGGGGCAGATCAAGTGCCAAGCCTGGAGTTAGGAGAACCTGAGTTCAAAACTGACCTCAGACACTTCCTAGCAGTACGACCCTTGGTAAGTCACTTGACCTCATTTGTTTAGTCCCTTGCCCTTCTGTCTTAGAGCTGGAGCAGAAAATAAGGGTTGTTTTTTTTCTTTAAGTTATTGGAAAAGGAAATGGCAAATGACTCCAGTATCTTTGCCAAGAAAACTCCATAGAGAGTATTAGTGTGCAACGTATGGTCCCTGGGAGTCACAAAGAATTGGACACGACTGAATGACTGAACAACAATACAGGAATTATACAAAATATACAGAGATTAATCTCAGAGAGAAGGCACAGTTAGTATGGGGGACTGGGGAAGGCCTCCTATAGAAAGAAGGACTTAAACTGACTCTTAGAGAAGGGAAATCAAGATGTGGATTTGAAGAGGAAAAGCATTCCAAAAGAGGAACAGCTGGTGAAAATGCATAAAGGTAGGTCAATGTAGGTGGATGGGAGGGAGTCAAGTGCAGGAAGGGTAGGAAGGGGGTAAGCTATAAAGAGACTTAAATGCCATACAAAAGATTTTATTTCTGATCTTGGAGGTAACATGGAGCTCCTGGAGTTCATAGGGGTAGGAGGTTAAATGGGTAGATCAGCACTTTAGAAAATCCCCAAGGCAGCTGATTAAAGAATGGATTGGAGTGAAGGGAAACGTGAAGCAGGGAGAGAAGTTAGAAGCCCATTGAGGCAAGCCAGGTAAGAGGTAATAAGGGTCTGGACTAGGGTTGTGGGCTATGTGAGTGGAAAAAAGAGAATACATCTTAAGGGGTAGAAAAAATGTGCAGAGACTAAAGATATTTCCTTTCATTTTGGCAGACAAATAATGTGAAGTACATGCAAGGTAAGACACAAAATATCATCCATTATTTTTGAATCAAGAGCTCTAAGACTTATAATACATAATTCACAACATGCCTATGAGCTAATAGAAGCTGTGATTATCCCTGGTTTACAAAGAAAGAAAAAATGACAGTTTGTGACAATATAAGATTTAATAGTTCATAATGCTCTGTACAGGTATTTGTTATATAGGATAGGAAATAGCCCAAATCATTCAACCTACCAGGCCTGAAAACTTGAACATCCTCCTGTGTCTCTATGAATGTTATAAGAATTTATGAAAAATGTATGAGAAAGTGGTATGGGCCTCCTCACAGCTCATCTGAGGACAGAAAGTAAAGTGTGTGTGTGTGTGTGTGTGTGTTTTTAATAAACATTAAGAGCTCTCTCTAAAAAATGAAATTTATAAGAAATGTCAGTTTTCAGTTGTGCATCAGGCCTTGTTATAATCACTAAGGCAAAAATATACCAGGTAAATGATATCATTTTACATCGGGAAGTGTCATAAAACATTTAAATATGGATACTATGATCATGATTAAAAAAAGATGGACTCATCATTTGTTGAGAATGAGAGAGAACAGACAGACAACTCAAGTCACTAGAATATCAAAAATACTATCAGATTCAGAGGAAGGCCTATAGTATATTGGGCACATCCCCTATGGAAGATTTATTGGAAAACTTGAATAATCATAGAGTCAAAGATTTAGAGCTGGGAAAGAGCTCAAAGGCCACTTTGCCCAATCTCGTTTTTTAGATAATTATTAAGGGAAGTAGTCTACCCACAGACAGAGCGGTGGTTTAGACTCAGGACACTGCTTTAATTTGAGCCCAGATCTTTAGACTACAAATACCCTATACCTAAATGTTTCTATCCCTCCAGGATAAGAAGATCTAAAGGGATTCCATTTTAAATTAAAGAAAGGAATACCCAAACCAATGAAGTCTTGGATCTCTTCTAAGCTGACCTTGCTTAGGTTTACTCTAGAAGAGAAGGATGTGTTTGGCTGCAGGTCATATACATGATTGGTTTTGTTGCAAAGCTAGATAGGAGATGCATTAATTCCAGGTCCTCCCAGTAAAGAAGCATGCAATATAAGCCTATGCTTGTCTCTTTTGCTGACTTTTTTTAAAAGAGCTTATGGTAAATAACAATTTGAGATATGAGGAAGATCCTTTTTATGTTCTGATGCTCTCTAATTAATTATTTGCTTCACTGCCAAAAGAAAGAAAATTCATAGGATTTCATTCTCCTAAAGATTACTCTAGAATTCTATCTATTGACAAAGGCTCTATCTTAATACACTTAGGGGAAGACAAAAGTGCTTTTAAAACATTATAACGCCTCTAAAGTTATCTTTTATGACCCCAATGAGATCAAAATAAGAAGAATAGGACCCATATAGTCAAAAATATTTCTGTAGTTATGTATGTAGTAGCCAAAAAACTCTGGAAACTAAGGGGTTGCCTACCCATTGGGAAATGGATAATCAAATCATGGTATGTGAATATGAGGGCATATTATTGTTCCATAAGAAGTGACAAAGTGGTCAGTTTCAGGAGAAACTGGGAAGACCTTTATCAATTGACACAGAGTGATGTGAATAGAACCAAGTGAACAATTAGTACAATAGCAATTTTCTCTCAAGGATTTGTGGCCATTTGAGTTCTGATTCCAGAATGTACTCCCTATCCTAAACTCTGTACTGCTAGTTTCTTGCCTTTTTACCATCCTCTGACAGAGGGAGGGAAAATGTAGCCAGTTGAATGATCATGTTTTTCTTAAAGTTATAGACCCATCAAGTGTCAGCCACATATTCCATATTGAATTAAAATTTGAATTATCTAATTGAATTATCATTAATTGAGTAGGTAGCCCTGGTTTATACTGGTGGACCCTAGGGGGCATAGGGTCAGTTTAGGGACTTCCTCTAAAAGTTGTCATCATTAGGTAGCCCAGAAGGTTTCCAGAATAAACCAGATCTCACTTCTGGATAGGAATCTGTATCCTTAAGAAGGTCTAGAGTTAATTCAGCTCTCAGGAGTTCTCAAAGGAAGTCCAGATTCTCCTTGGGGACAGTCTTGGACTAAATTGGTCTCAGCCTTAATCCAAAGGGGCTTGGTCCAAAATAGACTAGCTTTTGGCAAGTAACAAGTAATGTCGAGATAGCTAATATGCTTATAGGATCATAAGAGGGCATGGAGACACTTGTACAGGGGAGGAGCACTGAAATTGAAGTCAGAGGACCTGTTCAAATCCAGTTTTGCCATTTACTACCTGTGTGACCACAGGGAGATCCCTTTGCTTTTTTTTTTGAGCCCCAGTTTCCTCATCTATTAAATGAGGGGGAAGGATTTAACATCTCCCTTGCAGGTCTAATGTTCTGTAAGTCTAAAGTCAAGGATCACTAAGTGATTTATGATGTTGGGCTTTGTGTTAGTCATTGCTGGCATATAGACTCCCCTCAGAATGAATATCACACAGCCCCAGGCTGACTAGGTAACCCACTCACCAAGTGCCTCTGGAAGAGAATTCTGTGCTGATGGCAAGTTCTGCTGGGGGTTGGGGGAGGGAGGAAGAGCATGTAATGTAGAAGAAAGGAAAACAGCTGGAATTACATTCTTCTTTTATGTCTTTATTTGCCACTTTGAGTTCCCTTATCCCATCAATGCAAACATGTAGAACAGCCGGAAACCATGTTTTATGCATCACATACCAGGTGGCTGAGTGAGACGAACAACATTTCCCAGAGCAATGCCAAGGGAGCCCCTCCTAGAAACGGAGCAAGTGGCCCCTAAGAGGCCAGGTAGGGAAGGAAAGCTTCCTCGCCACGCAGTCTGGCTGCTAAAACACGAGAATCCTACAGCATAGACTCAAAACACCAACAATGGCCACATTCATTGTCCTTTTCTGCTACCAAAAGGAAAAAAAAATCCTTCTTCTATAACTTAAATGCTAATTTTTTTGCTATCTACATTATATATAAAATATAGACTCTGTTTACTTTATAACACACTTTTTTGATAAATAGCTCTTTAAAATATCTACTGTACATATGCTCATGCGTTGACATTTTTCATATATATATATATATAGCTTTATATTTGTACACATATAATATGCTCAGGTATGTAAAACACAATAAATACATACTCCACAATGATACAGCTACGAGAAGAACGCGAGGTCTGTCGGTAAGGAAAAAAAATGAAAACCAACACGAACAAAGGCAGCACTAGAAAAAGCACCAGGCAGCATTCGGCACGAAAAACTGCAAGGGGCGGAGTCCTTCCCCAGGACAAGGCACCTGGCGCGTTAATGACATAGGTGTGAAGGAAAGGGATGGATGAGTAAAGAGTCCCGGGGCGGGGGAGGGAAGGGGGCGCTCACTTGCTCTTATTTTCTTCTCATCGCTGGGAACTAGCCTCCAGATCAGAAATCCCTCCTCATCCTGCCAGGCGGGCCAAACCAGGAGCTAAAGGCGGCTTTGGAGCGAGGCTAAGGATGGAGGGCGGCTAATTCATTCCGCACTTTAGCTCTCCAAGGCTGGGCTGGAGGGGGTAGGGAGAGGAAGCGGAAAGAGGGTCAGTCAGAGACATCAGCACAAGCGTGGTCTGAGGAGAAAGGTGGCTGAACTAAACCCCCAAATTCCTGGATGCAGTGTTTTTAAGATTGTATCCAGCTGGTTTGATTACTGAACCAATACTCCCAGCCCCCACCAGCCCCACCTCCACCCCAAACCTCTGAATACCCTGTGTTCTTATTCCCCTTTATTCAGGGTGTCGAGAGATTGGGAGATGGGGGGTGGGGAGAAGGAAAATATAACAGATACAGTACTAAACTTCAGAAAAGGGCTAAACTGTCCACAACTGACGAGAGTTATTCGGAAAAGGTAATTAGATTGGAAGAGACCAGATCTCTTTATTTTTCACATCCACAGTCTAATAGATTTAATTACTTAGCCCGAAAGTGGATTTAATTTCAGAGCCTCCTCCCCCTCCTTTCTTTTGTCCTCATTTCTTTTTAAACAAATTAAAGCACTCTTAGTGATGTTAATGGCAGCAGAGGCAGCTAGGTGGCTCAGTGGATAGAGAGTCAGGCTGGAGGCAGGAATTTGGGTTCAAATTTGACCTCAGATACGTCCTAGCTGTGTGACCCTGGGCAAGTCACTTAACCCCAATTGCCTAGCCCTTACCAATCTTCTTCCTTAGAACTCATACATAGTATTGATTCTAAGACAGAAGATAAGGATGTGTGTATAAATGTATTTATTATTTATATATATAAACATGTTTATATATGCGTGTTTATATATGTAAATTTCTTTGTATATTTAATGAAGACAACACCCTTTCTAATTTGTCCTTGATAGATGACAAGCCAGTGGCCAGCTCACCCATCTATCCCTAATGAAAGCCCAGGATGGTGAAAATCAGCCCCAGTCTTGGCACCTTTACACCTTTCTGGATGTGTGGGAAACCAAAAAAAAAAAAAAAAAAAAAAAAGAGTTCCAGATTGTGGAGTGACAATGCTCCTATGGGGGTCTTACTGTAAGTCTACAGATCTTCACTGCTCTTTCTACTACAGGAAAAAAGTAAATATTAAAAAAATTACATTTTCAGTTGTGGACTTAAAAAAAAAATTGGTACTCTGGGGAGACATCCAATGTAGAATCGTAGAATGCAAAAACTTCAATGCTTTCATTTTAAAATGAGAAAATTGAGACCCAGAAAATTGAGCCAACTTTAGCACATTCAGTAAGTGGCAAGGTTGGGTCTCAAAACAGTTGTTCTGCAGTCCAAAATCCTGGGTTCAGACCCTACATCTGATTCCTGCCTGTGTGACTTTGGACACAAGTGATTACTGAGTTTCCCAGGGCCTTATTTCCTCATTTACAAACTGAAGAGATTGGTCCAGCTGAATTCTCAGGTTCTTTTCAGCTCTAACCTTAACATATTATTTAGCTAAAAGGTGTTTTACAGGCAGCTTTTTAGGGAAGCAAAATGATATGGTGAAAAAAATAGCAGGGTGAAAGAAATAGCAGAAGGGGACAGAAGTCTTGTGTTCAAATTCTTCCACTTACTATATAAGTGATCTTAAGCAAATTATTTTACTTTTTGGGTTCAATTTCTTAATCTTGATCTTGAGAAGGGGATCCTTTTCAATGAAAGGATCTCATTATCATGATATAGACATGTCTTTTTTTCTCCTACTCTTAGCGAACAGGTTTGCCTTTTCCTCTGATGGTTAGTCACTACCACCCCCCTCAATCTTTTTACTCTGTGCCTCTACAAAGACACTGACCAGATCAGAGAAGTGACATTAGACTTCAATGAATTTTGGAACAGAAGTCAATAGAGCCAAGTTCCAATGTCAGGCCTGATACTATAAGTTTTACATCTTTGGACAAATGATTTCATTTTCTTAAGCCTCCGTTTTTCATCTGTAAATTGAAAGGGAAAGACTAAATGAATCTGAAGGTCCATTCCAGTGCTAATATTCTATGATCCCACCTTATAATAGATCCCACTGGGTTTAAGCCCTGTTGAACATCAGTCTAGGACACAGCTGCTGGTTAGAACATTATGCTATAGCCAGAAAAGGAACTAATGAAATCTGATTGCAGATCAAAGCACACTATCTTTCACTTTATTTCCTTCATGAGTTTTTTATAGAATATCCTTTTAATGTTTTTTTTATATGTCTTGTCACAACATAGGAAATATGAAAACAGGAACTGCAGGAAAGCACTATAATAACTTATTTCAGAATATTTACTACCTCAAGGAGAGAGAATGAGAGGGAGGGAGAGAATCTGACTCATGAAATGTCAGAAAACAATTGTCAAAAATTATTTCTAAATGTAATTGGGAAATTTTTTAATGCAAAAAAATGGAGCAAAAATAATCTTATGTTACAGTTTTGTGATAAGATTCAGGGTAAGGGAAGCAGCAAAGTGGCTCAGAAAACTGAGAGCCAGGTTTAGAGATGGGAGGTCTTGGGTTCAAAAGTAGTTTCAGATATTTCCTAGCTATGTGACCTTGGGCAAGTCACTTAACCCCTATTGCCTAGCCTTTACTGCTCTTCTGCCTTGGGACCGATACATAGTATTGATTCTAAGACTGGGGGTAAGAGTTTAAAAAAAAAAAAAAAGATCTAGGGTAAGACAAGTTTTCCCAAGGCTTAGGCTCTGGGTTATACAAATGAATACAAAAAGTGCCATTTACTGAGACAAGATCTTTTTTTCCCCTTATACATAGACCAGAGCAAGCCAGAAAATAAGAAAAAAGAATCCAATAAATCAATCGAGTTTTTGGAAAACGCTTAGCTTTGTGGTTTCTTGCATCACCTGCAATCAAAATTAACTCAGGAAGATTTTGAAGGGAGTGACATTTCCATCCTGAAAGGGGAAAAGCCTTTTTTTTTTTTTTTTGCAGTTCAATATTGTTTTGGCCCAATATCAAGCACTGCATTTTATAAAACAGGAGGATGGGTGTCACAGTTTAGTAGAGAGAGACCTCAGTCACTCAGATATGAGCAGGCAGGAAAATATTCTCATCAAGTCATCAGGGAAAGAGAGAGGGGTCTTTGCTCCAGTAAAAGAAGCCACTGGTAAAATGCTATATTCCTGAGACACATCAAAATATGATAGAAGAGGAGAGGATTTGTAATCTGAGACTCCAAGCCCAAATCCCATTTCTATCACTTCCTACCAGCAAGCATTGGATGACTCAAAGGAGGGAGTTAGACTAGTTGGCTTTCCAGATATCTTCTAGCTCTGGAAAGACAATGCTATCTTTGCCTACTTCACTGCTATCAACATTCCAAAAGGTCAAATAAACCAAATGGAAGGTTGCCTTCTACAGAGTGGAGAAATGAATTGATTTGAGTGATGTAGAAAAGAGTAATCACTAAAAAGCAGCAAAGGTTCACTAAGAGCAAGTCAGGTCAGAATAATCTCATTGCCCTTTTTGGTTATTCAACTAGTAACTGAGTGGAAGATCAGATAGACATTAGTACTTTATCATCTAGCATTTATATAGTGCTGTGAGGCTTGCTTTGCACTTCACATCTCAATGGGTCCAGCAAGGCATTTGGTTAAGCCTCTTGTAATATCAGCGAGACAAAGTAGAAAGATCTTGGCTGAGAATCAATCATTTGGCTACCTGGATGAAGGCTGAGTCCCACCCAAAAGGGATGAATGGCAGAGCATAGAGGTCTTCAGTAGCATTCCAGAGCTTTGTCCTTGGCCCTTGTTCTACTTAACATTTTTATCAGTGACCTGAATGAAGGCACAGATGTTATATAAATCAAATCTTCATATGATATGAAGTTGAAGGAAACAGAAAATACATTAGAGGCAACTAGGTGGCTGAATGGATAGAGAGCCAGGCCTGGAGATAGGAGGTCCTGGGTTCAAATCTGGCCTCAGATAACTTTCTAACTGTGTGACCCTGGGCAAGTAACTTAAATCCAATTGCCTAGCCCTTATCATTCTTTTGCCTTGGAACTAATATTCAGTATTGATTCTAAGACAGAAGGAAAGAGTTTTAAAAAATACATGAGATGGTGGGTCCAGGATCCAAAAAGATCCTGACAAGCTTGAGCAAAGGGCCAAATGAGTTAATATAAAATTTTAAAGTAATAAATAAATGCAAACTCCTATAATTGGATATAAAATTTCAAAATCAATTTACATAAGAAAAAGATGGCTAGATAACAGCTCATATGGAAAAAATGAATGTGTTTTAGTATATCTCAAACTTAATGAGTCAGCAGTGTGACATAACAACCAAAAATATCAATGTAATATTATACCATATTACTAGAAATATGGTGTTCAGAACAAGATAGAAGAGTTTCACTTTGCTCTAGTCAGATCTTATTGGTAATATTGTTATTATTTATAAGTGTCACATTTTAGGAATGCTATTAGTCTGGAATATGCCCAGAGACGAGTGACTACTAAAGGGAATTCAAAATCATACCATGGAAAGTTTTAGTCGATGGACCATGAAACTAGAGGCAATAGGCAGAGGGAATAGAAGAGAAAGCTTTAGTTTCACTCCAAGTGAAAAACTAATTATTAGAGCTATCTAAAAATGAAATTGACTGGGTTAGGAAGTAGTGAGTTCTCCATTTCTGGATGTCTTCAGCTAAAGATTGAAAAGCTTGTTGCAGATGTAACAGAAGGAATTTTACCTTGAGTATGGTTTGGATTAGAAAACCTGAGAAGTTTTTCCCAACTGACATTCTATGATCTTCAAGAATCATTGAGGAGTCCCATCAAGGACATCCCATCATCCTGTGCTTGGTGCTAGCTTTACTACCTCGGTTCCCTCAGTCAGGGAATTCTGTGTCCTGCCCATAAATGCACCAGTACTTTAATGAAGTCACCTTCGCAGTCTTAGTCAATGGTAGCAGAATCTCCTATATTTCTTCCATAAAATATCTGGAGATAAAGTTTTTCATATTATTTCATAGTTTCTAACTGGGTAGGGGAAAACCAGCAGAGCAATAGGGAGCAGAATTTTAAGCAAAATGGGAGGGTAGCTTCCTTCCCTTGGTAATCCCTCTGATAATACTGCAAACAGCCAGAAAGAGGTCAGCAATTTCTGGGACAATCCAGGTTTAACAGATGCCCCAATAGCCTCTGGGGCTCTAGTCCCAGCCTGCCAGAGAATTTGAAAATATGGGCAGAGACCTCCCCCAGCTTCTTTTTTTAAGAGTTTGAGATAGATCCATGATGTGGAACTTTACATATTTTAAAAAAATTACAGATTTTTAAAAAACATATTGGTCTGTTTTATTGAATTTTTTTCTTCTTCCTTTTTTCCTTTATTTAAAAATCATTATTATAAGGAATGGCTCTCTGGGAGAAGGAGAAAGAGAAATACAGGGGGGAAATCTAAGCAATGTGAAAAGAGATATCCATACAAATCTTTAAAAATAACTCTTACCTTCCATCTTAGAATCAATACTAAGTATCAGTTCCAAGACAGAAGAACAGTAGGAGATAGGAACTGGGGTTCAGTGACTTGCCCAGGGTCACACACAGCTAGAAAGTATCTGAAGCCAGATTTAATATGAATCTTTTAAAAATCCATTACTTATTTCCTCTCTATCTGCAAAAAGTAAGACTCTCTTGGCACTGGGGCAGAAGTTAAGACCCAAGAACTGAGTCATGTTGGATTTTATTGACTTCTTAACTAAGAGAACAATACCACTTTTAGGCATTTCTCTTTCCTACATGTGTAACAGAGGCATTCCAGAAGCTGCTCTTTGGAATTTCCCTAGTTAAAATGTCCGCTTCTGTGTTTTCTTAACTAGAAAATACACATTCCTTTTACAGCCTGTCTTCAAAGGGGCACTCAGAGGCTACCAAAAAGGACCCTAAATTTCTACCATAAAGGCTTGGAAAAAAATCTCCCTAGTACTATAGGGAGTTGCCAAGAATTTTCCTAATTTTAGCATGTGACTTGGAATTTTGAAACAAAATAGAGTAGCCTAATTTGCCCTTACCTCTCTCTCTCTCCCTGTTGACAGCCATCTCTTTTCAAATAGGCTGTGATTTAAACACCTTTTCACTCAGGAACAGAATCTATTTACTCAAAGATCAGCATTCTACGAACCGCCAACACCACCACCACCACCACCCCGAAATCTAGGAAAAGAAAGATGAGAAGTCCAGCCATGGGTGATTGCCTCAAAGAAATGGTGCTCCTGAGACTTCTAAATTCTACCAAATTTCCCATTTTGAAGCTACTTTAGCAAGATCCTGGTACTCCTTAAGTAATGGCTTTAAGTCAGTGACTAAAATACAAAGGATGCTATATAGTTAGGCCCCTAGCAGAGAGGGTGAATTGTTTCAACCTTGATGATCCTCAGATTTAATTCTTTTCAGTGGAAACAGGAGGATATTTCCAGTGGCATTTTAAATAATTGAATGAATATAATATAGTAGCCCAGGGATCCATTGTATAGTTGAGTGGTAGGGAGGCAGGGGAAAGAAAAGAAGCCAGTGATCCCAGTCATTTTAAATATGCATCTCCCCAATGGCAATGGGCTGTACCAGATGCTGTCTAGAAATGTCTTCTAATCTTACTTTCAGTGAACTGAGAAGTAGCTCAAAGAAGGTCAGCTGCTTTCCCTTAGGATGGGTCTGTGACAGAGAGGAAAGCAACACATTATCAATGACTTTATACTGTCAACCCAGTATAAATCACTGATTTAGAGCTGGAAGGGACCATAGAGGTCATTTTGTCCAACACCCTCCTTTTATAGATTGGAAAACGGAGGCACAGAGAGGCTAAGTGATTTGTCCAAGGCAGGGGTAGTTTTGAAAGGATAGTTCTAAATCAGAGGGATTCAACCCCATCAAACTAAGGAAACCTTGAAAAGTGTGCCCTTTGATTACATTACAGAAGGCCATAACTGAAAATCCATCAGGTGCTGACCTGGATCTTAGGAACAAAGAAAAGATGATGCTTACTTCTCTAAGGAGGTAGAGAAGAAAGGGTTCTTTTAAAAGAGATATGAGGGACTAACCAGGTCTTTCTCTCTCAAGTCTGAGGGGGAAAAAATCTGAGCAACTTTTCTGGGATATGTTTTCTTCACTTTCCTAAATGAATAGAAAGAGGTTTAATATAGTTCAAAAACAATTCCAGAAATATTGTGAGTTTTAAGTTCAGTCTGGCTGTTACACCTACCATGTCAAGCCACCCACTTTTGCTCATTCTGTACCAAGAGCAGATGGGCTATCAGCTAAGCAGACCTGGATCTCACTGGGTGCTATATAATACTACATACACCTGAGGTTTGAGCTGTGTAACCACCTTGGCAGAAAAATAAAAACATATTAGAGAAACTTAATGGTCTCTCTGTTGTCCATAAATCCTAGTCCAAACTTGTATTAAAATCTAATGAGTTGTTATAGTGAGGTTTCAATATGGTTATTCAAACTGTTGATGGATTCGGATGAATTGTTCAATTCTACCCTGTTCCCTAACCCAACTTTGTTAAAACAAAACAAAGGGAGCCCTACTTTCTGCTTTTCATCCATGATGCTCTTATCAAGTTATCAGAGTAACAGGGGGAAAAATGGTGTAGCTAATTTTTGGAAGGACCCTCATTGACAACCTAGAAGCAGACATTGAATGGAAAGGGCTCATCCAGAAAAGCTATACTCTTCCCTCCAGCATAGGTTTGAGATGCTTTCTCATTCAAACACTAGAAATAGTCTAAAAAGTGGCTGCCCAGCCTCCAAACCATCATACTTACCAATCTCCTTACACCCATTTCTCTTTCTCTCTCTCTCTCTCTCTCTCTCTCTCTCTCTCTCTCTCTCTCTCCTGTCTCTTACTCCTGTCTCTATCTCTGTCTGTCTCTCTCTCCATACACAACACACACACATACATGCAAAACCCAATTTTAACCATTAAAGCTGGAAGAAATCTTGAAATCATCTAACTGAGACATTTAAATAGTAAATTCAGGTTCATGAAATAGCACTTTAAAGTTTGTGAAATACTTTAAATGCAGTGCTACTTGGTTCTAACAGCAACTGTGTGAACTAGATATTTGGATTTATTATTATGCCCATTTTCCAGAAGAGTAAACTAAGTTTCTCAGAGATTAAGTGGTTTATGTAAATTCACAG
>NC_058130.1:604146738-604222840 GCF_016433145.1 Gracilinanus agilis | reverse complement strand
AGTGACTTGCCCAGGGTCACACAGCTGGGAAGTGGCTGAGGCCGGGTTTGAACCTAGGACCTCCTGTCTCTAGGCCTGACTCTCACTCCACTGAGCTACCCAGCTGCCCCCAATTTGTAAATTTTTAAGAAGTAAAACCTAGCAAACACGCCTACTTTTCTCCTGGAATTAATTTCAAACAGGCCACCCTTTTATGACTTTGTAAAAACCTTCGATGAAAAGATTCTAGTATCCCTTTGCTCTTCTTGATAGTGACAGAGAATGGATCATTCCCATTTTACAGATGGGGAAGTAGTTGGAAAGAGAGGCAAAAGAGTTGACTGAATTCAGATAATGATCTGATTATTGGAGGGAAAGGGGCAGATTCCCCAATATCCTCCTTGCTTGCAACATTGCACACCACTAAGATCATTTTATAAATCCTGTTGCAGCTCTCATGGGGAAATGATGGCTTCATTCACTGGTTGTAGGGGAGGAAAGAGAAACCAGCCAGAATTTGAAAAGGGCTAATCTTAGGTTTCTAGGCAAATCTTTTCTTCATTCTTTCATTCATTCATTCACTCATTCATTTCTTACTTGAATTCCATGCTTTATGTGAGATTTATGTCCTCACTCAGAAGTCTACTGTGTTGGAAAGAATTGAATTCAAAAGACTGAGTTTGAACCCTACAACTTAGAGATAATTACTAGCTGTGTTATTATGGGCAAATTATATTCTCTTGGAGCTTCAATTTCCTTATGTACAAAATGAGTATAAATTAATATTCATAATATACATACAACCTCACAGAGTTGACAGAATCATAGCATTCTGGAAGGGACCCAAGTGTCCACCTATCCAAAACTTCTGAACCTTTTTGGTGCACCAGACTCCCACGGCGGTCTGGTGAAGCTTATGGGCCCGTTTTTCAGCATAATGCTTTTATATGCATGCAATATATTACATGGGATTATAAAGGAAAACAATCATTTTAGAATACAGGTACCAAAGAAAAATCTTTAAAGAAGCTGATGAGTTCCAGGGAAAGAATCTTAAGTTCTATTTTTTGTCCCCTGTGTTTTATATATGAGGAAACCGAGGCCTATGGAATGACTTGTCATTGTTGTTTGGTCATTTCAGTCATGTCTGACGCTTTGTGACCCCATTTGGGTTTTCTTGGCAAAAATACTAGAGTGGTTTGTCATTTCTTCTCTGGCTCATTTGACAGATGAGGAAACTGAGGCAAACAGGGCTAAGTGACTTGCCCAAGGTCAAACAGCTAGAAGTATCTGAGGCTGGATTTGAACTCTGATTTTCTTGACTCCAGCCTCAGTGCTTTATCTACCACGCCATCCAGGTAACCCTAGGTAGAAAGTAGTAGGGCTGGGATTCAAACCCAAGTTCTCTGCCTCTAAATTCAATGTTTTTTCCACTGTGGAACATGGTACTTGGAAGATCTCTTTCTTTAATAATTTGAAGTTTATAAAGTGCTCTCTGAGAAGTAATGAAAAGATTATTATCCCCACATGACAGATGAGAAGACTGAAAGAAGTAGCTTTCTAGAGAACAGCTGACCCCTGGCTTTCAATTGTCTCTGGGGGTTCCAGTGGACCTGTTTTTTCTTCCTGCTTTCCCACTCTGCCTGTTTAAGTTCTCTCTATTCTTCAAACCTGGGCAGCAAGATGACTCAGTAGATTGAGAGCCAGACCTAGAGATGGGAGGTCCTAGGTTCAAATCTGACCTCAGACACTTCCTAGCGGTGTGACCCTGGGCAAGTCACTTAATCCCAATTACCTAGCCCTTATCATTCTTCTGTCTTGAAATCAACATTTAGTATGGATTGCAAGACAGAAAGGAAGGATTAAAAAAATACTGAAGCGGCTAGGTGGCACAGTGAATAGAGTACCTGGCCCGGAGTCAGGAAGACTCATCTTTCTGAATTCAAATCTGGCCTCAGACACTTACTAGCTGTATAACCCTAAGCAAGTCACGTACCCCTGTTTGCCTCAGTTTACTCATCTGTTAAATGAATCAGAGAAGGAAATGACAAACCACTCCAGCCAAGAAAACCCAAAATGGTGTCATGAAGAGTTGGACACAACTGAAATGACTGAATCCTTCAAATCCAGCTCTGGTGGCATCTCCTTCCCTGATCTCGCTCTTTTCTGCACCACTGTAGCATTCTGTTGTTGTTGTTATTATTAGAAAAATGCGTGCACTGCAAGCCTTAGGTATTCTATGAACATGACATTGTTCTCAATGGTGATTGAGAGCACAAACCCCCCATACACTGTCGGCCCCTAGAGGCCAGCTAGAACTTGGTGAGCTCCCAGAAGAGCAACCCCAGCAGGTTGGCCAATTGACGTCTGTTTGGGGCCAAAATGATTTAAGAACACTATCTACTGAGGCTAGCTGCTGTTGTAATCTGTGTCAGTAGAGGGAGTTCCTACTTAAATGAGATTAGGCATCTTTCTGAATATTAAAGTTTGTATGAGCAAGATACTATGTATGCTAAAGGACAGAGGATGCAAAGTAGTCTAAGATCTAGTCCTTGTCATTGGGATCCATAGAAGGGAATAAGGAAAGAGGAAGCCCAGGCGACAAACAGGCATAGAGGTAGTACCCTCTGGGTCTTCAAGAAAAGGATTAAGCTCAGCCACAAAATCTCTTGTTCATAAAAAGAAGCCTCACCCTGGATAGAAGGCTGGCACTAGAGTCAGGCAGACCTGAAATTCAAAACCAGTCTTGGAGATTTCCTTATTGTCTGACCCTGGGCAAGTCATATAAACTCTCTGAACCTCAGTTCTTCATTTGTAAAATGGGAATAATAATAGCACCTACATTCTAGGATTGTTTTAAAGATAAAATGAGATATTTTTTTAATTTGAAAATTTTTATTTAATTGATTGAGAATATTTTTCCATGGTTCCATGATTCGTGTTCTTTTCCTCCCCTCCTCACTCCCCCTTCCTTTAGCCAATGTGCAGTTCCACTGGGTTTTACATGTGTCATTGATCAAGACCTATTTTCCATATTATTAATATTTGTATTAGGGTGATCATTTTGAATCTACATCCCCAATCATGTCCCCATCTACCCATGTGGTCAAGCAGTTGCTTTTCCTCTGTGTTTCTACAAAATGAGATACTTTTAAAGTGCATTGCAAACCTTAAAGCAGTATAAATGCTAGCTACTTTTTTTTTTTTTGCTTAAGGCAATGTTTGTAAAGACAATCTTGGGCCAAATTCTCAAGTCTGTTTATCTGGCTTCCCTGACTTCCCCCTTCTTCTTTTTCCTTTTTGACTTTTCCTCCCTCAGGAATGGCCTTCTTCTCCCTCTTCCCCTCAAAGCCCACTTCTCTTTTTCTTCTTCTCCAGCATCAAAGGATCATGAGTTGAGAACTGGAAAAAGGGTCTGTTTTATGAAAAAAGATTAAGAAACTCTACTCAAAATCTCTCAGGTATAGAGATGCTAACACACCCTTATTATTTGGGTTACCTCATTCAGGACTTCCCTTTATTCGAAGATCTCCAAGGACATTTTGTTCTACATTCTTGCTTTTTTTAACAGATGAGGAAACTGAGGCCCAAAGATGTTAAATACTCCCTGCAATACTAATATTGCCCTAGGCAGGTACAGCTCCATTCTCAACATCCATGTTTCTGGAGAGACAATAGCCCTGGTTTTAGAAGTCAAAAGAGCTGAGTTCAAACCTTGGCAGCTACTATTTTTTCAACCATGGCTCTGAAATCTGTTTTTCCCATCTGTAAAATGGGAATGATCATATTTCATTACCTCATAAACTAAAAAAATAAACAAAACACCCTACTTCACTACTCAAAAAATATACTCGGTAAAATAAAACAAAGAGACTCAAAAATAATAAATAGGTTCAATAAAATATAAAATAGACAATAAAAAATAAACATACACAATAAAATATTACACTACTCAATATCTTTTTTTAGTTGACATGAAAGGTTGAATCTTGTTCATTTGGGGCCATTAAAGACCCAACGGTTATCTGCAGATATGAGATAACCTACTTATAGATTTACACCAGTGTGTATAAATAAGCCAACTTCCAACTCTCTTGAATACAACAATATTTTCCATTTGTGATTCTTGCTGCCAGAGTAGGGGGTGGGAGTCTGTATATATACATGTAGAATGTTGTATCTGACTGAAGAGTTCCCGATTTGCATGGGATGTAGGTCAGAGAAATATCAGGTACTTCCTGGACTTTTTAGGGATAGGGAATAAACCTGTAATTTCATTGGTAAAGTGAAGTCCTGAATGAGGTAACCCAAATAACAAGGGTGTGTTAGCATCTCTATACCTGAGAGTCTTTGAGTAGAGTTTCTTAATCTTTTTTCATAAAATAGACCCTTTTACCAGTCTGATAAAGCTTATTGACCCCTTCTCAGAATAATATTTTCAAATGTTTTAAATTGAAAATACATAGAATTACAAAGGAAACAAATTATATTGAAATCAATTTATAAAAAAATGTTTTATTCACATATTCCAGGAAGATAGCCTCTGTCTTAGAAAGCTGCCTAGAGGGGTGACTAGGTGGCTCAGAGGATGGAGAGCAAGGCCTGGAGATGGGAAGTCCTAGACTAAAATTAATAATCAGATTAGCTAGCTCTAGCTGTGTGACCCTTAAGTCACTTAACCCCAATTGCCTAGCCCTTACCACTCTTCTGCCTTGGAATTGATATCTAGTATTGATTGTAAGGCAAGAAGGTAAGGAGAAATAAGGAAAGAAAAGAAAGAAGGAAGGAAGAAAGGAAGGAAGGAAGGGAGTGAGGGAGGAAAGAGAGAGAGAGAGAGAGAGAGAGAGAGAGAGAGAGAGAGAGAGAGAGAGAGAGAGAGAGAGAGAAATCTGCCTAGATCACTGAGAGGTTACATGATTCATTTAGGTTACATAGTCAATATGTGTCCTAGATCTTCCTAGTTCAAAGGCTATGATGAATGGGCTTGATCTCTTTTGATCTTAGAAGCTAAATAGAATGTACTCATTGAAAAAGTCAATTTTATTTCGTTTTCAGTTCCACTTTCTTTCCCTCTCATCTCCCCATCATGAAAGCAAGAAAAATAAAATCCATAATAAATATGCATAATTAAGCAAAACAAATTCCCACATTAGCCAGGTTCCAAAATAATATGCTTCAATCTGCATTCTGTGTACATCAGTCTTTCTCTGGAGCTAGATAGCATGTGTTATCATGAGTTCTCTGGATCTGGGATCCCATTGTGTTGATTATAGTTCCTAAATCTTTCAAAGTTATTTGTCTTCATAGTATTGTTGTAACTGTACAAACTGATCTCCTGATCCTGCATACTGAAAAAATAAAATAGGTGGGTGTATTAAATAAATATTAATGGGTTGGTGGTATAAGGTTAGAAGGTGTTTGATGATTTTCTAGGTTCTTGATAGTCCTTGGGCCAGTAACTTAAAATCCTATAGATCTGGGAAAGGATTCAGGGAGAGACTGACAAAGTAACAATAACAGGGTTTATTCTTTAACTGGGACAGATAAGGGAAGGGAATGGGATGATCTGACTGGGTTATAACTAGATAACTCCCACCAAGGTCCAACAGATTTCTACTCTGATCTCTCTACCTAAATTTACCCAGATACCTATATTCTATCCTATCAAGATTCCCCCCTACCCTTTGATAGTATTTAAGAGTAAGGGAAAGGCTGGAAAGCAAATAGGTCCACTAGGTGTGTAGGGAGATCTCACAGCTGTTGTCCTTCAGGGTCTGTCAGAAATCCAGGAGGGTCTCAGCACCATAAATCCAAGAGGAATGGGAGTAAGGATTTGGCTTACATGGTCCACCTGCGTAGCTTACCAAACTCAACCTCTTCCTGGCTGGTTAAAGCTTGAATGATGATCCACTTGGAGAGGGTATACAGAGAGAGCTAGCACCTACAGAGTAGAGTAAGTCCTGGGACTAACTGACTTCTTCAGAAAGTCACTGACCCCAGAGTTCTGGAATCCTTTATCTCTGCCTCTGCATGTCACTTCCCACTTTCCCTGATTTCACTACAACGATACTTTGCATCAGTTTATACAAGTCTTCTTAGGTTTCTTAAAAAACAATCCCCTTCATCATTTCTTATAGTACAATAGCATTCCATCACACCCTGTATCTTTGCCAAGAAAACACCAGTCAAACACAATAATAAAATGACTGAAACAACATGAACATTCATATATAATAACTTGTTCAGACATTACCCAGGATAAATATTGGTTGACTTGAATTGACTAGAAACTTTTGGCTCTCAGTTCAATATTCTTTCCACATCAGCACAACTATTATACTTGAACCTCTTATTAAATAATAAAAATCATTCAGTCAATAAAGATTTATTAAGCACCTACTATATGCCAAGTGCTATGCTAAGCACTGGAGATACAAAGATATAGACAATCCTGCCTTCAAGGAGTTCACAATTCAATGGGTAGGATGAAGTCCTACAGCCAGGTGGGAAAAGATGAGGTCTGCCCAGGGCTCCTCTTAAGAGGATCTCATAGGAGCTCTCTGATGGCTACCCTGTACCCTCTCTGGTGAGAGACAGACAGACAGACAGACAGATACAAACACAGAGATACAGAGATGCAGAGAGAGAGACAGACAGAGACGGGGGGAGAGAGAGAGAAAAAGGAGAAAGAAAGAGAGAGGGGGAGAGAGAGAGAGAGAGGGAGGGAGGGAGGGAGTTGGGGGCTGGGGCAAAAAGTACTGGAGCAGTTAAGAGTTGATTTGTTCTTGGAGGTTTCTGGAAACAATGACCAAGTTCAATGGAGCAGCCATGTGAGAATGCCTGGGTCTTTATTTTTCCTCCTAATATGTTAAACTTTTACATCAAGATCTGATTTGATCTATTGTCTAATTAACCCAGACAGAGAAACCCTCTTTTTCTTTTTTTTTTTTTTTAAAGAAAATAATCTTTCCAAAAGGAGGAAGTTTTCCCAGAGGATAGTATACCGGGCTGTTTAGCAACAATGTGACTGTTCTAATCTCCTGCTTGAGGGATTCCTATACCTGGCACTTTCACACAATGAGAACTGCCTACTCGTACTCTGCCACCCTGGGAGACCACAGATAATCTGGTTGCCTAGCAACTGCTACTACTCACAGCACCAAAGACAAGAAGAAGGGTTTGCAATGTTATAATGTTAATGCGGGTTAATCTTGGGTATATGCCTTTTTTACTGTGCTATCAAGATAAAATATGTGGCTCCCTTTAGGCATTTGTTCCAGGGTGTTGCTTTGTTGGGTAGCTATGACGGTGCAATGGATAGAGCTAGGGGCCAGGAGTCAGAAAGACCTAAATTAAAATATGGCCACAGATTCTTATTAGTGGTGTGATCCTAAGTAAATCACTGCCCTGTGTTTGCCTCAATTTCCTCATCTGTAAAACAAACTAGAGAAAGAAATGGCAAACTAGTTTAGTGCCTTCTGCCAAGAAAACCCTAGGGGGCAGCTGGGTGACTCAGTGGTTTGAAAGTCAGACTTAAAGACAGGAGGTCCTGGGTTCAAATTTTACTTCAGCTATTTCCTGCATGTGTAACCCTAGGCAGATCACTTAACTCCCACTGCCTAGCCCTTACCACTCTTTTGCCTTGGAGCCAATGTACACTATTGATTCTAAAATGGAAGATATGGATTTTTAAAAGAAATAAAAAGGGGCAGCTAGGTGGTTCAGTGCCAGGTTTAGAGACAGGAGGTCCTAGGTTCAAATCTGACCTCAGATATTTCCTAGTTGTGTGACCCTGGGCAAGTCACTTGCCCCACTGCCTACCCCTCACCACTCTTCTACCTTAGAACCAATATACAGTATTGATTCTAAGACAGAAGATAAGGGTTTAAAAAAATAAAGAATAAAGAAATGAAAAGAAAACCCCAAATGAGATTGCAAAGACTCAGACACAAATGAAAAACTATTAAACAACAAAGCTGCTTTGTTTCAACATAACTCTATATTGTATCAATACCTTAAAGGAGTTTACTATACAGGGCAGTTGAAGGTACTTAAATTATTTATTTATTTGTTTGTTTGTTTGTTTGTTTGTTTATTAAGGGTCCACTATATAGGACAATTGAAGGTATTTTTTAAACTCTTGCCTTCTGTCTGGGGTAAGGTGGGGGGGTTCCCATGTGGTGTGAGGGTTACAGTTACAGTTTGGGCATTTGGTCTCTAAAAGGTTTGCTAACAATGCTCTAAGTATTCCTGGCTCTCAATGTAATGAGCTACCCGGCTGCCCCCAAGTTGAAGGTATTTTAAATTTTTATTTATTTTATTTTATTAAGTGTCTACCATATAGCACAGTTAATGATATTTTAAAATTTCATTTTTTACTTTTATGTATTTTTTTACTTCTTTTATAAAAGCCAACATGTTTGCAAGATTCTATTGTCCTTGAAAATATCATACAGAGAAAGGTACCACAGCTTGCCAGCCTGTTTTTCTTCCAGAGTACAAGAAGAGAAAATAGAATATAGCACGTTACAAAAGGCAATTTGGTCTTGCTCAAATTTACTTTTGTAGCTATTACAAAATCATTGGATTAGGAGCTGGGAAGAATGTTAGAGATCAAGCCCAGCCCCATCAGGAATCTGAGACCCAGAGTGATATTACCTAGTAAAAGATTTAACAAGCAGCTTTGCCAATATTCATTCATTCATTCATTCAACTCTGCCCATTCTGGATCCAACACTGCTTGGAGCTCTGGAGGATGGAACCAAGAAAAAGCTCATATGACCCTGCCTAAAAAGAATTTACAAAGGACCTGAGACCTTCTAACTTTTAAAAAGTTAAAGAACAATGAGTTTAACAACAATACAATACCAGGGGTATCTTAAGGCATTACTGACAAGTGTGAAATGGTTAGTAAATGCTATAAGGCAATAACATGCACTACTGGAAAGCACAAGAGATTTGGAATCAGAAGACTGGGGTTTAGTTCAGTTCTAGCTTTACCTCTGACTTGCTCTAAATATGTTACCTTAGACATATCACTTAAATTTCACAAGCCCCAGTTTTCTCTTCTGTAAAATGGGAATGATAATAACTTTCCTGCTTATCTTGGAAGATGATTGTACAGCTCTGATGTGGTAAATAGAATCTAAAGTGAACTGTGAAGTGCTATGTAAATGTAGGTTGAGTCTATCATAATAAGAGAAGCTTAGAAAAGAATAACTTCTATAGGTTCAAAGGATGAAAGCCTTGGGCTGGTGCTTGAAGGATGGTTGGGGTTTAGATGGTCAGAGATGAAGGGAGAAGGAACTGGATCTTGGAGAGGAACCATATCAGCAGACAAAGAGATAAAAATCATATAGTCAGTCAGTAGGTATTTATTAAAGATCTGCTAGGTTCCAGATACTGTATCAAGCAGTAGGAATAGAAAGAAAAGCAAAAGACAGTTCCTGTTCTCAAGGGGCTCATCATCTAATGGGGGAAACAATTATGTACAGTGACTATGTACAGACATGCTAAATACAGAATAAACTAGAGATAATTAACAGAGGGAAGATTCTAGGATTGGAGAATTAGAGAAGGCTTCCTGTGCATGATAGGATTTTAGCTGAGACTGAGAAAGGGGAGCATTACAAGCATGAGGGACAGCCAATGAAAAAGCTCGGAGCAGGAAGATGGAGTGTCTTGGACAGGGAAGAGTAAAGAAACCCGTATCACTAGTTCCCAGAGTATGTGTTTATGTGCTGGGATGGGGGGAAAGAGGTTATATGGGTACAAGAAGATTGGAAAAGTAGAAAACAGCCAGGCTATAAAGGGATTTGAAGGCTAAATAAAGTATTTTATGTTTGATCTTGGAGGTAATAGGGAGCCACTAGAGTTTCTTGAACAGGAAGGAATCAGATGGCATAAAATGCTACATAAATGTAAGACATCATCATTAGAATATTTCCTGGCTCAGAAGACTGCATATTCTAGGAATAATCTGTTTAACCAGAGCTTAGGCCTCTTTCTTATTTTCTTTTTTTAAATTACATATTTATTTTTCACATTCTTTTTAAAAAATTTGAGTTCTAAATTCTCTCCCTCGCATCCTCTCCCCACCTGCTAAGAAGGTAAGAAATATGAAATCAATTATACATGTGAAATCATGCAAAATATATTTTCATATTAACCATTTAAAAAACAAGCAAGAAAAATAAAGTTAAGAAAATTATACTTCAATTCACACTCAGAGTTTATCCATTTTTTTTCTCTGGAAGTGGATGATAGTTTTCATTTTGAGTCCTTTGGAGTTGTCTTGGATCATCATATTCATCAAAGCAGTTAGGTCTCTTTCTTATAAAATGCTAATAAACAAGCAACCAAAAACCCCAGGAATTTACTTTATCTAGAAATACTCAGTGTGATAAATAATGGAAATAAAATCCTCTGTCAACTCTGAAGTGCTGTATAAATATGTTTGTCCTGTGATGAAGGCGGGGCAGGAATTCTCTTTATTTGACAGAGGAAAAGACTGAGGCTTTGAAGTCCGCACCTCTAAACCAAATGCCGAAAATTTATCCAGGACAGGTCCACTTTTACACCCAGATACCCAAGTCAGCACCCCAGAGATGCAGGAGTACAATAATTCTGCCCCAGGCAGAGGACCTCTGATCCTTCCCGGAGAAGCTCAGCAGATACCAAAGTTAACAAAGGTGTAAGGCAGTCCCCTGCTACCTGTAGCCAAGCCATCTTCTAATTTCACCTGCTTACCCCTAAAGATATGTCCTTCCTTTCCTTTCCTTTCCTTTCCTTTCCTTTCCTTTCCTTTCCTTTCCTTTCCCTTTCCTTTCCTTTCCTTCCTTTTCTTTTCTTTTCTTTTCTTTTTTTTTATACTATCTCCCCCAGGCTGGAAATATAGCAATTTTCTTATGGGCCTAATCCCATTGCTAACTGGCACTAATACTTTGACTTGCTCTATTTCCACACAAGGCCAACTGACTCTTCTTTAGGCAGCCTGGCAGATCCCGCTCACATGAGGGCTCACTATGGTGGTGCCAGTCTTCGTACATGGCAGTTCAGAAGTCCTGCCAGCTTCTGTCTTCCTAGTATTAGAAATTACAGGTATACACCACCATACCTATCCAATAGTCCATTTCTCTGGTCTACTTGCTGTTCCTTCTACATAACATTTCCATCTCTCATCTCTCATTTCTATACCTTCACAGAGGTTATCTTGGTCCTAGGATGCATCTTCCCCTCTTAGAATCCCCAGCTTGCTTCAAACTTAGGTTATAGAGAGCCTACTCCCAAAGAAGGCTGATCCAGATCCCTTTCTTCTCTGTCCTCAACTCCACCCTGCAACATCCTTGTAATTGGTGCCCTTTCCTACTCTTGGGACTAATTTTCTGTCTACTTTGAATATATTTTGTGTTAACTCTTCCATGTTCAGGTCATTTTTCCTCAAAAGTATGTTAGGACCCTGAAGGCAGAATTTACTTCATTTTGTCTTTGGGACCCCAGAGCCTAGGATAGTACCTGGCACTTGTTGTTTAATGAAATGGATGCATGCCCCTTCCATACTAGTGGGAGGTCAGGGAGATGGTAGATTTGGGGAAAGTGCCTACATTAGGACAGCCGCCCCTACCCCTCCAGCTGTGTGAATCAACTGTGGCTAGTTAGGAACAGAAGCTATAAAAATGAGGGTATGGAGACAGAACAAGAAAAAGCTCAGCATGACGAGAATGTAATTTACTTATCCCAATCCTCGCAGGATGAGTCTTTTTAATAGTCTGGGCTTAAATATGAATCTGTTTTTTATTTTACAAAATTCACTACTACATCTTTAAAAAAATTATGGAACAGTATATGCATTTTAACAATGTTAAACAAGCAGGACTAATTTTGGAATTGGCCATGACTGTTCACTGTTTCGTAGTCAGTCACCAAGACCTGCCAATGCTTCCATCCTAACATCTCTCACATCAATGTTGTTTTCTTTCCATTTCTATAAACATGGCAGCAGACTTCCATTCTCTAATTCTGCACATCTTTCACTGTCTCACCAAATCTCTAATGACTCTCCATTGCCTATGTGCTAAAAGTCAAAATTCCTCAGCTAGCCTCTCTGTAAACTAAGCCCTTCCTCCCTATCTTTCTAGCTTCATTGCCTACAAAATCCAAGAGGGAACTCTGTTCCAACCAGGTTCATCTGAATATATTTTGCTGGTTTTTATTCCTGGGCCTTTGTTCATGCTTGATTCCCATCCTGGAATGCCATTTCCTCACGGAGTCATATTAGAGCTAAAAGAAACTTTAGAGGGCATCTAGTGCAAAATAGAGAAATTAACTCATCTGAAAAAAATAGGAAGACCTACATAAAATTATGAAAAGTGAAATAAGGAAAATCAAAAGAACATCACATACAGCAATAGAAATGTTATTTGAAGAAAACTGTAAATGTCTACCTTCAGAGAAAGAACTGTTAAATAGTAGCATGTATGACATGGTTTTACATCTATATATTTGTTAAATGATGCCTTCTCTAGTGCAGGATGGGAAGGGAGATACCTCAGAACTTTAATGCAACAAGACAATAAAGCAATTAAAAATAAAATAAAATTCTTCCCTTAAACTAAAAGAAAGAAATTCAGTAATTTACCCAAAACTGCATAGGTGGTAAATAACACTGTCAAGATTCAAACCCAGGCACTCAGACTCCAAATCCAGTGTTTTCCATCATACCTTGCCACTATTCCCCTCTGTACTGATCTTTTGGCACTAAAAAACTATGGCCTTATATTTATGAGTTAATATTCATGTGTCCATGTTTAGCTCTACAGTAGTGGTTCTCAAATTTTTTTGGCCTACCACCCCCTTTCCAGAAAAAATATACCTTAGAGCCCCTGGAAATTAATTTTTTTTAAATTTTAATAGCAATTAATAGGAAAGATAAATGCACCTGTGGCCATCACCGCTCTCCAGGATCACTGCAGCATCCACCAGGGATGGTAATGCCCACTTTGGGAATCACTGCTCTACAGTTAAATTGCAAATACCATGAGGAGAAGGATTCTATCTTACAAAATTCTTAGTATTAGAGCTTACCCTTGGAATTAGAACATAGTAGATGTTCAATGCTTATTGAGTGAAATTAGTCCTATGAGGAATTATTATTATTATTACTATTTTTATTTCCATTGTACAGATAAGGAAACTGAAGCTTAAAGACAAAGGAAGTTGCCTTGGATTACACCACTGAGAAGCAGGGTAGTTTGGTTTAGTTTATGTCTTTTGTACTTGAAGAGGACTAAAATGGCAGCACTGGTAAAGTCTTTTAATTGTTTTTAAATGGATTTAAGAGAGGCATTATTGCACAGGGCTGTCATCCTCTCTCTTCTGAACAAAGTCTAGTGGCAAGATTGACATCAAGACAACTGGAGATTGTTCAGGATGTAGTAGATAACTTTGAGTTCTTCCATGTCTGACCAAGCTCTAAGTCCAAATTGACAAACCCATAGCACATGTGCCACAGGGGGCTGCTGCTCTCCCCCTTCCCATGAGTGCCTGAGGACATTTCTCACTTCACCTGCACCTCTACCCAGCAGCCCAATGAGAGCACTTCCTCCCTCCCCTGTCTGGGGTATGGTTGGGGGCTCACATGTGGTATGAGGGTTAAAGTTACAGTTTGGGCATTTGGTCTCTAAAAGGTTTGCCATCACTGCTCTAAGTATTCCACAAGCAGCCACTTCTACTGCATTCATGGATGAGAATTGGAAAGCAGATCTGAAAATGAAAGGGCTAGTTCTGGAATCAGGAAGACTTGAGTTCAAATCCAGCTTCAGATGCTTACTAGCCATGTATTTCGGCAAGTCATTGTTTTAAGCAATTTCTGGGCAAAAAAAAAATCTCTTTTTGCCTCAGTTTTTCATCTGTAAAATGGGAATAATAATAACACCTATCACCAAAGGTTTTTATGAGGATAAAATGAAATAATAATTGCAAAGTGCTTAGCAAAGTACCTAGCACATAGTTAGTGCTATATAAATATTGGTTATTATTCAAAATCCTTAGCATGAAATACTAGAAAAGTGATTTTTCTAGTATTTCATGCTAAGGATTTTGAACCAAAGAAAAGTAGTAGAGGGGGACATAATTATAACTTTCAAGCAAGTGAAAGCAAATAGAATGAGTGCTAGTAAACCGTTGTTTTTCCCCACCCGGAAGACCACAGAAAAGAGAACTAGTTTAAATTACAGCAGTAGACAGTTAGATTAGGAACTGAGAACTTCTTATCATGAGAAATCTGTTATCAAGATGGGTCCTTTCTTGGAAAATGGGTAAGAGAGACTCCCATGCTCATTCTTCCTGGTGATTTCAGAACAAGTCTGACTAGACAGAGAAGGGACATCCTGAAGACCATCAGTCTACTCTACCTACTTCCTCTCACCTCAATAAAAAGTGCTTCTTCTTAAGGCAGTGTCCTTTGATTCAAATTACCCTTAGCAAGCTGGCTCTTTTGCTTCAGACTGTAGGAGGAAGACAGATAAGAGTAGGGGAGATAGGAGCTGAAAAGTGGCAGGTACACTCCATTGGCTGGAAACAGTGGGGAAAGGACATAAGGAGCAGAAATGATTTGCTCCAAACAGACTTTCTTCATTCGCCTGCCCTATTTCCCTTTCTTCTTCCTCATCCTATTGGGAAACTACTTACATTTCAGTATCGATAAGAGGACAAACAGTGGGATCCAACCTCATGGCTCTTTATTCAAGGGACAGCAGCCTATTGTTAACTACTTAGTAACCTCAAGACAGTTTTAGCAAAAAAAGTCACTGAAATCATCTTTCTCCCTTTTCTCCATGGATTAGACTACAAAGCTTACATAGACACCAATACATACTGCTTTTATTGAGGGAAAACTGAGGCAACTGGTAGAACAATGGATAGGGTAGGGCACTAGACCTGGAATTAGGAGCCCTGAGTTCAAATATGGATTCAGCCATTTATTGGCTGTGTGATCCTCAGCTGTTTGCCTTCCATTTCTCAACTACAAAATGAGCATAATAGCAACCCCTTCATAGGAATGCTGTGAGGATCAAATGAGATAATATTTGTAAAAATGCCAAGTGCAGTTCGGGGCACTAAAAAGGCTTATTTGTCCCTCCCCCCCCCCTTAGAATGTAAACATTTGGAGGCAGGGACTACCTTTCATTTAGATTGTATTTGAATCCCCAGCACTTAGCACAGTGCCTGGCACACAGAAGGTACTATATAAAGGCTTGTTTCTCCCTACCCCCATGAGAATGTAAGCATTTAGAGGGCAGGGTTTCATTTTGATTGTATTTGAATCCCCAGCCCTTAGCACAGTGCATAGTACATAGCAAATTTAAAATAAATGCATGTTGCTAGCCTGTTACCTTTAAGCATAGTGGGATAGTTCTGTTGTTGAGCTGACCCCCAGGCTCATGACCTATAAATACAACTACCCAGTGCATGTAAACATGTATTAAAATGTATTTAATTGGAATGAGCACAAGTTCACAGGAATCTAGATATGTAGCACATTCTCTACAGCCATACACTGTATTCCATCCTATAATTCCTGGGGAGGAGAAAGGATTAAGGCTAAATTAGCAAGTCGCTTTCCTCTGTAGGTTCTATTGATATATGCTAACTTGTATTGACTTTTTCCCATGTAAACCTATATTCCCATCATTACAGACTTTTAAACACTAGGAGTTCCTGGTTTGAATGTCACAAAGCAACCAAGAAAAATCAATGGTGTTTATTTCTCTGCACAGCTGGACTCTTAGGAATAGCATTTACTTATGTATTATGGTAAACATATACATGTATAATACTTTATAACTTCATAGAACTCCTTAAAAGGCAAGATCACAGTCTTTTTGATTCATTAAGAATAGTCTGTCAACATTTATTGAGTTTCCATTGTATAGTAAATGCTGGATAAGGATGAGGAAGATGAAAGTTTTTTTTTTTGTTGTTGTTTAATTCCATACATCCAAGGGCTTTACATAGTTAGTGTATAAAGTAATAAAGTGCTGTTACTGAGCACAGGTTTTCCTGGGGAAGATCATAGCAACTTAGAGAACAGTGAATAATAATGGCAAATAATGTTTTAAATCATGTTTTAAGGTTTACAAAAGGCTTCAGAGGGCTTCCCTCATAAGTTCTATCCTCATAATACAGACAGTGTAAATTTTATTAACTTCCATTTACACAGATGAGGAAACTGAGTCTCCAAGAGGTAAATATGGACATATCATCATAAAATTCATTCATGGAAGAGATGGCACTTGAACTCAAGTCTCCTAATTCTATTGCTTTTTCAACTACACAGGGCTTTGCCCTGAAGAGAATGAGGATCCCAGACCCTGTAACTCTTTAAAAATAAGACCCCAGTTATCATAATCAATCAGCATATATCCAAGGGGAATGATTAATATGGGACTATGATTAATTAGTGATTAATAGAATTATAGTAGGATTAATAGAATTCTATTAAGTATATTTTATAAAGGAAAAATTCTAACTACGCAGTAAAACTAGCTACTGCCTGTTTTTACTGTAAATTTATATCATACATATTAGGCATGCCCAAGTGATGGGTGGTGAGGACCTTGGACCTGCTGATTAATCATGAAACATATAAGGTACATTCCAAAGAGTGATTGTGCTTTGGACTTCTAATTAATATGAGGTCCTGGTCTAGCATATCAATTTGAAGGCCATCCCAACCAACCAAGGCTCAATACATCTCTTCTAAGAGGAAGCGCCCATTCATTGCTAGAAAATGGCCCTCCTGCTTATTCATGCTAAAGGTATCTTCTGCCCATCCATCCTAAATAGATCTCCTGCCCACTGAGACATAGGATTGGTGTTTGAATATTGGGATGGGATTTTTTATGATGTTAATTCTAGGGTATAAAAAGAGGAGAAAACTCATTCAGTTGTCTTAGGTGGGAGGAAACCTATTGACCCAGCTTTAATAAGAGACACCTGTCTTTCACAATAAACCTGTTATTGGTTTGAGCTTTGCCTTTTTGTTTTCTTTCAGAATGGCTGGAAGTTATTTACCACAGCCCACAGGCTTGTGTGTTATGACCTTTTCACATAGGTCTATGTGAAAGGTCAAATCAAATAAGTGGCCCTGTAAATAGAGTTCCTGACGTAGAGTCAAGAAGATTCAGTGACTACCTGAGTTCAAATCTGGCAGATGCACCCTAGCTGTGTAATCCTGGGCAAGTAACTTAACCCTGTTTGCCTCGGTCTCTTCATATACAAAATGAGATGGGGAAGGAAATAGTAAAGTACTCCAGTGTCTCTGCCAAGAAAATGAGATCACAAAGAGTCAGACACAACTGAAAAATGACTGAAACAATAACACAATGTGAAAGGTCTACTTTATGAGAAAGAAATCCAGCTCTAAACCATAATGCCATTAAACAAGTCATCAGAATATATAAATGACTGTAACTTTTCAACTAAGTCACTTTGTTTCTCTTAGGGAACACCATTCAAAAGCAATTCAAAAATGCATAATTTTTAAGAGACCCTAGATATTCATCAACCTAATTCTAATTCAATATAAACAGGAGGTAGATTTGAGAAACATGGAGGGTATGAGTGAGATAAGGATTAAAGAAGGGATGCAGAATCTCAAGAGTAATTTGAGATCTTTTGCAACCAGAATGGAAAGTCCCACATTGGGTCCAGTGCATCTGAATTAGTAAAATCACAAATCATTACAGCTGGCTGGGACTTTAGCGGTCATGTAGTTTTACCCTTTACAGATGAGGAAACAAAGGGCCAAAGAAGTTAAATGTCTTGCCCAGTATCACACAGGGATTAAGAAGTAGAGCAAGGATGAGAACCCAACTTTCCTGACTATGGGCATAATTTTCTTTCCAGTATGCCTTATTGCTTGTCTTCTCAATGGTCTAACTACCTCCTTCACACCCCCACTCCTAGATATTAGTTTAGTTCTTGGCCATAAATCAAAGGATGTGACTCCTAACCAGTCTAAAGTATCCTGGAGAAGTTCAATTCAGCCCTGGATTCTGCCTGGTCCAGGAATGGCCAAGATAATTCAAGTGTTAGCCAGAGAGATACAGTCCACTCTAGTGCAGGCTAAAAGAGACCAGTATTTGAGAGTAGAAGGGTAAGAAGGATGAAGTATTTGCAACCTATCATGTGATAAGCAAGTCTTTCAATCAATAAGCATTGATTATAATAATAGCAGTGCCAGCACTGTCGTTGGGGAAAAAAGACAAAAATATAAATTTATAGTGTTGGCTTATAGGAATTGGCGAAGCTAGACAATTGTGGATAGAGCACTGGGCCGGGAGCCAGGAAGATTTATGTTCAAATCTGACCTCAGATAATTACTAGCTGTGTGAACCTGGGCAAGTCACTTACCCCCTCACTTCCTCATCTATAAAATGGGGGCATACTGAAAAGTAAATGGCAAACCACTCTAGTGTCTTGTATCTTTCCCTGAAAGAGTCAGACAGACTGAGCAACAACAAAATTATACAAAGTATTTCATCTTCTGTTGAACCCTGGTAACAACAATACTGAAATAAAGGTCTAGAGACCTGGGTTCTAGTTTCAGAGCTGCCAACCAATTTTATGACTTTGAACAATTTCCCTTGCCACTTTGGGTTTTAGAAAAGATAAGGAAGTTAGACTACATGGCTCCTAAGGTCCCTTTGGTCCCTGATGTCCTACCCTTCTAGAATTCTAATACTAAGCCCAGCACTATTCCTTCAAAGCTGACAGGCATCACACTATGCCCCCAAAAAGTAAAATACCCACACTAACCTCCTTCAGCCTTGTTGTGGACAGAAGGCCCTCTTGCACTCTCCCTTTCTATAATTTTCAAATCTAATAAAAATGCAGGACAACTGAAGAAGCTTCTAAACCCCAGCTGTTCAGGCTAAGTGGTTTAGAAGGGTTTCCCTCCCCTCTCTCTCACTCCCTACTATGGAATAAGGAAGGCAAAACATTTCTAGATGTGGTATGTTTCTTACAGACATATTTTGAAGACTCAGAATCAGTCACCTCACCCTAAGAACCCAGTTACAAAGAGAAAGCATCTGTGGGTGAGCCCCATTGCCCTTATAGGAGATGGTCACAATCTACGATACAACTAATGGTGAACCATACCCTATCCACTATTCTGCCCCTTTGGTTCAGCCAGAACTGATAAGGTGCAGAGCTGCAAAGGCCCCTAAGGAAGCAGATATAATGCTGCTTTTCCTTTCACTCTCTGGTCTGTTGTGATGAGATTATCTTCCCTACCACTATATCTCTTTTCATTTCCCTTTTCACTTTCAAGTTTTATATACCATCTCCTAAGCAGGCCTCTGGAGGGTTGCAACACTAGCCAATTCTGCCATATTATCAAAAGGAAGAATCTTAGATAAAAGGGATAGAAGGTCTCAACTCTTCCTTTCTAGTTTACAATCCTGTGATGGACAAAACAAGAAACAGGACTCTGAGGGAAACTTGAGTGTCTAACTGCCATTCCTGCCCCACCCCACCCCCCCCAAAAAAAGGTGGATGCTTATATTTATCCCAGGATTATAGATTTAGAATTGGATTCCATCTGAAAAGAGGCAATTCTGTATTCTAGAGGCATTTGGGGCAGTGCATCATTCTATCATTGAATCAGGCCATCACAGCTGGATCCACTCAGCTCACTGTGTTTCTGCTAGATATGAATAACTATTTCTGTCTCCTGGTCTGGATTAACACCAGCTGGAATTGCTTCCTGAGCACAAACACTCAAAGATAGGAACAAGGAATGACATTTAGGAGACTCAGAGTCCTACTGGACACCAACTGAGTTCTTTTTCTGAGCCCATCTCTAAGCTCCATTCACAATAACTCCATGGACACAAGTTAATTCTATTCATTCCTTCTAATCCTAGAAACACTAATCAAGAGCCAGTTACAGTAACAATGTGTTTAAAAAAGAGAAAGGTGTCATTGTTTCTAAGGGTGAGCTTCTTTTTTAATAGTCAAATGGATTATTTCAGACTCTTACTAACAGCTATGTGTGCCCCTGTTTGCTTTCCCATAAGTTGGGCCTTTATCCTAAAAAATTTATACCTAGTGAAACCTTGTAGTCATTTCTTCATAAGGATGACTTTTTTTAAGGAGAGGTTTCCTGATGTCTAAGGGAATAAGGTTTCCTCATTCTAATACCTGAGTGGAAAGTAGAGTAATTTCCACCGAAATATGCTGAAAAAGAAGAAAATGATCAAAGAATACCTGTTGGAATACGTGGGCCGATCATTATGGAGTTTAATTCAAATCAACAAATATTTATTAAGCACCCACTTCATGCAAAGAATTCTACTTGGACCCAGGGATACAAAATAAAAAACAAAACAAGATTGCTTTCTGCTCTATGGGCACTTATGATTTAGTAAGGGACTGAGGTTAGAAGAAAATACATACACAGAGAATTATAATATAAAATTGCATTAAAAAACTCAAAAACAGTGGAATGAGATTTGAGGAGGGAGATATCCATTGTACCTAGGTCATGGAGTGTTCAGGAAAGAGAAGATTTCTAGGCTGAGTCTTGAAAGATATCAAAGACTTTAGCAGATAAAGATGTTGAGAAAGAATAATCTAGAAATTTGAGATCATGTGTATAAAAGGTATGTAAATAGAAGAGGGCAGGATGAAATCAAAGTACTCAGGTTTGGCTCATACATAAACTGAGTGAAGGGAAGAAATGGGTGAGTTTGTTTGATATCAGCATTGGAATTTGATTTTGAAGGACTGTGTATGACAGACTTAGAAACTTTTATTTTATTTGGTAATCATTGGGGCAACACTGAAAGCTCTTAACAACTAGATAAGATCAAAGTGTAGGATGGTACACTTAGAATGAAAATAGAAATAAAATATGCGGAATAGATGACTAAGCATGAATATAACAAAAAAGAAATCTGAGAGGCATAGAAGGCTATGTTAAATGTGAGTCATTGATGAAGTTCTATTTTCTGGTATCCTACATGAGCCTGGAATGTATTAAAAGAGTTACTTTGTCTTAATACTGATTAAGACCCAACTGAAGAATTGTGTTAGTTTTCATTTCTGAACTTTAAAGGGTATAAAAGAAGGTAGGAATTTGGGAAACTTGGGGAGAAAATTCAGGCTGGTGATTTGAATTCAGTGCTATAACTAGGAAATAAAATGCTCAGTTTCTAGTGCTAACCTTGGAAGAAATGTCTTAATCCAAAGTCTCTAAGTCATTCCTTCATTGATGCTCCCCACTCCCAAGTTTGGGATGACAGTTCTCTTGCCACCAAGGCATTTGTGCTGATGAGCTAATACTTTCAAAATGCTTTGAAGATCCAATGAGTATAAGAATGATAAGTACATATGGAGTACAGTTTCCCCATTCCAGAAGAAAATGGGTAATATTTCTGCTGTTGTCCTTTTACTAAACAGTGGATCTTTGGTGCAGCTTATAGGAAAATGAATGAACAGTAGTCTTTTCCTCTGGACCTCAGCTTCCTGTACCTCCACTAAGAAATGTCTCTTGTTTCATAGCCACTCTGTCAGAAAAGCAGTAACACTTCCATGGAAGGGTTATAGGACTTAGCACCACATGGGACCATCAAAATCATCTGGGCACATCCCTCATTGTACAATTGAAGAAAATGAATTACAGAGAGGGGAAAGTGATTTATCTAAGACCATAGAGAATATTATTAAAGAAGAGATGTTTTTTATCACACTTAAGGCCTGACTTAAACTGACAATCTTTATCCCACACATAAATAACATTTTGTCTCTAGTCTATTACTATAAATCAGAAAAACAAAGAAATGTCTGCTAAGAAAATATATCTGGTTTTTTCCTTCCCTATGCTAATGTACCAAGTGAAGTTTGAGACCAGATTAAAAATAAATTTCTTGACCATAAAAACTATACTTAGAAAGGCACGTTGAAGACATCTGTACTGGAAGCATCACAAAAGGTTTGCCAGGCTCAGAGATGGTGCTCATACCAAAAACAAAGCACAACCTCAAGTGTGGGCACACATACAACATATACACACATGTGCACATGCATGCACAGACACACATGTATGCACATGTACACACACCCTTAAAACAAAAGAAAACAAAAACTAAGATATCGGCAACTACCAAATTATATGCTCGCTTCTTAAGTTCCAAAAATCTTTATAAACTAAGATAGGACAGGAAAGGAAACTCACTTGGGAAAAGAGTGTTGGCATCAAATACCTCTGATTAAATTTTGCTGTCCCAGATAGATTAGAAATAAACATAAATATAAAAAACCAGGAGCCATTCCTCAATAGACACCTGGTCAACATAAAATTTAAAAAGTTTTCAAAATAGTATTAAAGTTTCATGTTTTGTCCTCCCTGTTCTTCTATGTATATAGAAGCTCGTTTAATTAATGCTTATCAAGTTCATAATTTTTTAAAATAACCATAAATGCACTGCATGATTTTCTACTTTAAGAAAATCAGATTGTAACAAAAAAAAACCCATTGGGCAAAAAACCAATGCTGATATATTGTTTTCTTTGCTATTAAAAAAAACAACCACAACTTATCAACGAGCACTCAAAAGCTTGCTCCAAACCACTAGGGAAATGAAAATTAAAACAAAAATGAGATTTCACTTCACACTCTACAAATTGCAAAACAATGGAAATAGTTGATGTTGGAAAGACTATGAAAAGTACTCTCCCTTTTGATAAAAACTATTGGGGAAAAATAGGAATTGGTCTGACAGAAATTTGGCTTAGACCAATATCTTAAACTATATTCCATAACAAATTCAAAATGGAAAAGGAAGTCTAAATATTAAAGATTAGACCACCAAAAAAAAACAACCTAAAAGAGCTTTCACAGCTATAGGTAGGAGATGAATTCTTAAGCAAAAAATAGAGGCACTTATTTAAAGATAAAACATTATTTTGTTTACATAAAATTAAAAAGCTTTTGCACAAATTTTATGGATCTAGAATAAGAAGGGAAGTGATTGATTGAATGGTTAAAAAAATCTTTGATTCAAATTTCTCAAATCAGTTTGATTAGACTACTAACAGAAATTATAAGACCAAAAGCTGCTCCCCAATAGACAAGAAGTCAAGGGATATGAAAAAACAACTCTCAAAAGAACTGCAAGCTAATAACAATTATATGAACAACATCTCTAATAAGAAGACTGCAAATCAAAACAACCTTGAGGTTCTCTCTCACACCAAGAAAATTAACAAAGATGACAAAAGATGAGAATAATCAATATTGGATATGGGGTGTAGAAAGACAGGGACATTAACTCATTATTGATGGAGTTGTGTATTAGTACCATTCTGGAAAGCAATTTGGAATCATGAAAATGAAATGTTCGTACCTTTTGACTCTGAGATTCTACTGCTAATATATATAGAGAGAGAGAGAGAAAGAGAGAGAGAGACAGAGAGAGACAGAGAGACAGAAAGATTCTACTGCATTTGCCCCAAGCAGGTTGCTGATTAATTTTTTTTTAAAAAAAAGCCTATATAAACCAAAATATTTATAGCAGCACTTTTTGTAGTAGAAAAAATGAACTGGAAATAAAGTAGATGTAAATGGAAAGAACCACCAAAAAAAAAAAAAGAAGAAGAAAATAAATGTTACAATATTCCAAAGAAAAGCTAAACCCTGAAAAAGAAATGTAAGAAGACATCTCTTTCCCCTATTCTTCATTATATATAATGTTAGATTTTTAAAATTTTATTGATAACTTTTGTTCAAAAAATTTCTTCCTTCTTTTAAGAAAAATACTGTGTTTCAGAGATGGCTCTATGGGAGGAAGAAAAGGAGAAAGAGAGGGAAATCTAGACAATATAAAATAAAAGATATCAATAAATGTATTTTTTATTTAAAATTATTCAAAAATAAGTTTCTGAGAATCATTTATGTATGCCTAGAGGATATTGACAATGAAAACAAGAGAACAGAACAGGTAACTTTTTATAGACAACTTTCTACAACAGACCATATCAGAAATAGTCTTTCAACTGACAGAGACACAGAGGATATAGTATGCTTCTAAGCTTGCTGTTTATTGACTTTTAAGAAGTATTTGACCCAGCAGGACAAAAATGAAGTCCTGAAGGCTCCCCAAAGAGACAAAGTGGGCAAGTCACTTAATCTCCCTGAATGTCAACTTCCTCATTTGTAAAATTGAGAGGTTTGGTCAAAACAGACTCTGAGGTCTCTTCCTGTTCTGGGTTGGTTAGCCTATTATCCATGCATACATCAAAATCATAAAAGATTCCATCATAGACAAGAATACAGAGATAGCATCATCATTCAGGCATCTTCTAAGCACTGACATCAAGCAAGGTATTAAAGCTGTAGAAAGAAGGTAAGCCAGTTACGCACTGAGATGACAAACATAATGGATAATCTAATACATAGTACTAACTAGAATAGAAAAAAAAACAAGAGGAAGAATATATAGGATAAAAGTTCTTTGGAAATTCTATGAGAAAACATGGACAAAATCTCATTGAAGAAAAAGATATGTGGATTCTAATATCTATCAGTCAGGAGCACCTATACCAGTGAGACCAAAGAGCTACCAAAATATACTTTTTTTGCTCTACTGAGACAAATGCTTTTAAAACTATAACATATAACATATAACATAGTTCTTTAATTGTATGACAATGAATTTGATATCTACTGGAGAAAGCTGCCCTGTGGTCTTTCTCATATTTTTATCAAGGATTGTCTTGATACATGTAAAGATCATTTTCATAAAGATTTCTTAATAGAAAAAAATTAGGCATATGGGTTGATAGTTATGGATGTGTTCCTGATCATTTTTAATAATGAAATTTCATAAGAGAAGTTGTTTCTGATTCCTATATTTTTTGTATTATCCCACTCTTGAAATTCCCTCATACTTACCTATAGAGACACCATACCCTCCCAGAGGAATAGGAAATATTTATATTGTACTTTAAGGTTTGCAAATTTCTATTTAAAAAACAAAAAACCAAAAAACCTTAACCTTCCGTCCTAGAATCCATACTAAGTATCAGTTCCAAGGCAAAAGAGTGGAAAGGAAAAAGAAATTGGGGTTAAGTGACTTGCCCAGGATCATACAGCTAGGAAATGTCTGAGGTAACATTTGAACCCAGGCTCTCCTATCTACAGGTCTGGTTCTCTATCCAATCAGTCACCTAGCTGCTTCTATTAAAACCTATTTTTACAAATGAAGAAGTGGAGACAGAGAAAGGATAAATGACTTGCACAGGGTCACACAGTTAATTAGTGTCTAAGGCAAGATATAAATTGTTATCTTCTCCAGGTCAGGTGTTCTTGTTAGCTAGCAGCTGCATATTAGCTCCTCCGGGAAGACTGTTTTTCTTTTGCCTCAGTATCACCACCTAGCACAGTGCTTTACACTCTTGAAGGTGCTAAATAAGTGTCTGTCAAATGAATGAGTAAATGAATAGCAAAACTAGATTAAGATGCCACAAGACAGAATTATCATGGCTGAATTCACTCTCCAGTAGACAGGAAGGGGAAGCTAGATAGTGCAGGGGATAGAGTGCCAGGCCTAAAGACTGGAGGTCCTGGGTTCAGACACTTCTAGCTATTTGACCTTGAGCAAGTTGCTTAACTTTGCCTAGTCCTTACTGCTCTTCTACTTTAGAACCCATAGCTAGTATTGATTATAAGACAGAAGTTAAGGATTTTTAAAGAGAGAGAAAGAGAGAGACAGAGAGAGAGAGAAGTATAAGTTTTTTTTTTGGTGTTGAAAGTGGGGTGAATATAACACAAAAACAATGGGATGGAGAAGTTCCTGGACATTTCAAAGCATGGATAAATTAAGAAAGTTTTATATAGTATAAGGTAGGCCCATTCTTGCCCATGACCACTGAATTATGGAATCACAATTTTTTTTTAGAGCTGGAAGAAATCTCAAAGATCATCTAGTCTTTAGTTGCTTCCTTTTATAAATGAGGAAACTGAGAACTTATGGAACTTGCTTGGGGCCACACAGCCAAATAGCAGAGATAAAACTAAGACTCAAATTTTCTTTTTTCATAACTCTACTAAAGAAGGAACATGGAGTACTGAAAAAAATTAGTTAATTTGAAATCAGAGGACCTAAGTTTGAATGCTGCCTTGGAGAACTTTCTACCCACATGACTTTGGCCCTAGTCATGTTAACCTCTTTAAGCCTCAGTTTCCCAATCTGAAAAATGAAGAACAACTAGCTCCGACCTGTGAGACTCAAATGACTCAAATCCTCAAAGCAGGATTTTTCTGAAAGTGCTTGGTACACAGAAAAGGCTATATGAATGTCATTATTAAGATTTTCATGGATTCATGCTGTGCTCCTGAAACCCGTTCAAAATTAGATCTTGGAAGAAGTGACAGTGCCTCTTCTGGATGAATGTCCAACATTGGTCAGTTTTACTCATTAATTCCCAGAGGTCTTTGTAGTCCCAAATAAGATTTGAAATGAGGAAGAAGCTAGAATAGCATTCCAAGTCTTTTAGGGGCTTGATTTTATTCTCTTAACATCTGAGTGAGAAAAGTTTTCATCTTTCCATTTTCTCTCTGCTTCATTTCCCCACCCTCTTTTTCCCCTTTCTGTTTTGCTCTCAGCTTTCCTTTTGCCTGGTATCATAAAGGGGTAGGCTGAAAAATGTAGGATTGTAAGAGTGAAAGAAGGGGGAATATGACATTTCCTTTTCTGATCTCCCCTACAATCCACCTTAGTCCCAGATAAGCTTTGGCATGAAGGAACCACTTGGGAGAGATTTATTAATTGGTTGGGGGGGGGAAATGAAGGGGGGAGGAATTTGGAGACTAAGCTGTTTAGTGACTCAGCCCTTTAGTCCATTTTCTCCATTCTTCTTGCCTTCCCCTCCCAAAAAGCAGTGTACTTGTTCATTCTCCAAAGAACAGCCCTCTTCAGCTGTTCAGGGAATGTTTTGTTCTCTTAACTGGGTTATTTTGGGGCTGTGTGTGAGGGTAGGAAGGGGGAGAGAGATGAAGGAGAGACAGGGTGGGAGACAGGGTAGGGTTAGAAATAACTCTGACATGTTCTCTGAACAGGGAACCAGTAAAGCACAGACATCTGGTCCAAGTATTATGCCGACTCCAGGGACGTCACTATAAACCCACTAATGCTAATTGCTTTCTCGTCTGCTACCATTTCTATAGGAAATAAAATGCCTCCCTGGCTAATGGAAAATCAAATATGCTTTTGCTGTTTCTTTGCAATTTTGTGGAAGAGCTCTTCTTGCCCCCTCCAAAAGCCTTTCTTTTTTTTAATATTTTTTAAATCCTTATCTTCTGTCTTAGAATTAATACTGTGCATTGGATCCAAGGCAGAAGAATGGTAAGGGCTAAGCGATGGGAGGTAAGTGACTTATCCAGGATCACACAGCTAGAATGTATCAGAGGATACATTTGAACTTAGGACCTATCACCTCTAGGCCTGACTCTCAATCTACTGAGCTACCTAGCTGCCCAGCCTCCTACCTTCCACCAAAGTCTTTCAAAGAATATCATCTTTAAAACAGAGTAGAAACCTACTCTGAAGATGGACAACATTGTAGTGCCAAAGATGCCTTTGTCTTTGGTCAGAATTTGAGAACATCTTAATTTTTCCTTCAACTGTTTAGAGGGAAAGAAAAGGTTGCAAAATAATGAAATGGAAAAAATAAGAGGTCTGTTTTTTTCCCTTCACTGAAGCCCCACTCTCATACCTCATCATGGCGAGGGAAATGATTGGGAGTTTTTGAAAACTATATCAACAGAAAGAAAGAACTGGCAGGTCCTACCAACCTGACAAAGTTTTCAAGAGAGCAGGCTTGGAAACTGCTATATTTGACCTATGGATCAGCTTAGCCATGTTCTCAGAGGCTCATTACCAAAAGACTGACCTCTGATAATAAATGTTTTGATTCTGGTAATAATAATAATAGCATTTATATGGTGCTATAAACTTTGCAAAGTACTTTAGAAATATTAATCTCATTTTAGCTTCATAACAGTCCTGGGAGGTAGGTGCTCATCCCTATTTTGTGAATAAAGAAACTGAGGTAGGCAGAGGCTATTACAAAGTTAGTTTAAAAAATGTTTTTTACAAGATTTCATTTATTAACTATGATACATGCTGCATAAGACTTGTTCAGTTGTTATACCATTCCCATTGAGACAACAAATACATGATTAAAAAAAAATCAGAATTGGGGAAAAATACCTCCACTGGAAATGACTCAAAGAGCATCTATAACTGACCATGCACTAATTGCATTTTAGGCCTTAAAAAAACAACATGGTGTCAAAAAATTTTTTTGGCAATAGGTAACAGCAAACATTCCTAACACCATTAACTAAAGATTATGCTGGGTACATCACTAACAAAGCAAAGAAATAAATGGGAAACCTTTTTTTGCATACAATTCTCACCGCAGGTCATTTAGAAAAGATTTCCTTTTCTAAGCCTCAGTTTCCCCTTCTGCAATATAGGAATAATAATGCTCACAACTGTCCATTGCAAAAGGTTGCTTGTTTAAAAAAAAAAAGTTGATTTAACCAAATGCAAGGGTTGTGTTTATTATCTAAAAATGGCTTTCTCAAAAGAAGAGTATTATATAAGGGTTAGCCGCTATTTGTTCAGCATGAACCGTGATGAAATAAAGGTTGCTTCTGACTTTACCCAACCAGAGATCGATAGCTGCCAGAGGGATTCCCAGGTCAGCTTCTGAAAGACAGAAGCCTTTGGCTTTGTTCCCAGAGAATCTATCCTCAGACTGACACACGCAAGAAATACACCCTTCGCGACCAAACATCGCAGTAGAAAAGGCGAGAAGCTCTGAGCCCAGTGATGAGGGCAGTCTCCAACCTCTGCATAGGGGCAGCTTTTCAGCTGGCATCCGCCCTCCAGCTCAGGAGTAAGTCTGATCATAACATGACTCACTGTGACCTTGGGCACAGCAGCGGCAGACAAAGGTTAATTCCTTTCCTTCTCGGGGCAGGATGCCGTTCCAATTGTTTCACTGAGCTTAATTAAATTTTCCGCACAATATGGCAAGTGCCTTATCTCAGTCAGTGAGGCAAAAGCCTCCCCGTGGTTCCTCCCGTTGTTTTAAAGTGGGTGGTTGGCGTTCAAGCCGATTGGGAAAATTCTGCTCAGAAACAATGTTAATCGCGGAAAGGATGTTGTTTTCATTGCAGCCCCAAAGGCAGCTGGCATGGAGCCGGTTCAGTGAAAATTTATTTCTCCCAGAGGTTTGCTCATGTAGCGAGCCCGCAAAGGACCCAGTAGCCATGCAAACTAGCACAGGTGTGTGCAGATCAGAGCCAGAGGAACCCGGCCAATAGGTCTGCGAAAAATCAGGCCACAAACCGCTGCAAGTTTTAGAAAAACGGGGAAAATAACATTTTGGAAGAACGGTTTCTTTGGCTTCCTCATTCTCACTACCATCAGGCGCAAGACGGTACACAGGAAAAAGCAATCGATTTGGAATCCTAGATAGGGCCATCCATTCAATCGGCCTCCTAGAATGAATGAGAAAGACTCAGACATCTTCTAGTCTAAATCCCTCATTTTATAGGTGTCAAAAGAGGTGTCTTTGTATCCCCAATGATAATCCCCATTTCACAGATGATCAGCAGAAAATATTTGTTGAAATGAATTACAATTTTAATTAAATTAATATATGTACTAAATTAAATTTTATTATAATTATATTATTATAATTTATCATAGCATATTGTTATAATATCATATATTATTATGGTATAAATCTATTAAAATTTAATGTATATAATAAATAAAATATGTAAAAAGTCAATTAATTAATTAATGGAGGTAGGTGAACTTGGGGAAAATCTGATTTTGAATCCTGACTCAGATACTTACCAGCTTTTTGACTCTAAATAAGTCCTCTCTGTGGCCTCAGTTTCCTCATCTATAAAAAGATAAAATAGCACCTACCTCACAAGGTTGTTCTGAGGATTCTCTGAAATGATATTTGTATAGTGCTTTGCAAATCTAAAAGCATCATAGAATTGCCAATTATTATGATTATTTTAATACTTTTTATGAGGATTATAAAAAGCTGGTCTCAGAGTCAAGAAAATTTGAGTTCAAAACTGGCTTCTGCCATATATTAGTTTATATGATCCTCAAAAATATCACTTAATCTCTCAATACCACATGCAGCTAAGACTCTAAGCTCAGGGAAGGTATTTATATATAGTGGTAGAGGGAGTTCTTTACCTTTTCCCTACATTGATGAAATTATAGGTTGGTAAAAAATTACATGCACATATTTGTGCATGTATGTGTGTGAGTACATGATAAATATACAGTTTACAAACAATTTTCCTCACAGCACCCTTATGTGGACAGTAGGTCATATAATTGGATTTTTAAATGTTTAAAATCTTATACATTCTGGGGGCAGCTATTCAGATATTCAATACAAAAACCAAAGCCAATAATAATGGAATACAGGTGATGACCTGGGAAAACAAGATACCAACATCTACTCTAAAACAAAGTTTTGGGGTACACTACCTACTTAGAATCCAAGTTTGGGTATGAAGCTACTGTCTAGCCCTTGCTCTGTTTTTCTCATTGGGAAGAGGAAGAGTCCTATACAGCTAGATGGATCATTCTAGTCCTTTGGCTACAGCACATTCTTTACATCTGGCACTTTCTGACATGTAGACTGGGAACTTCAACCACAGGTGGCCCACTTGGCTTGGTACAGACAAGAACGGATTTTAAACTTCTGGAACACTGGAAAGGGTGGGAATTTGAAAGGAAACAAGAGAACAATTTCTAAGACCCGGAATCTATGTCATAGACCTATACAGGATACACTGATGTAGGCCCTTCCCTCTTTGGAATCCAAGGAGGAAAAGGAGAAAAAAAATTTTTTGAGTCATTATTCATAATCTTGGCACTGAAAGTTATACCCCCTCCTGCCCTTCCCCTCCCTCCCTCATTCTCTAATCCCTTCTCTACCAGGCAACTATATTAAACCAAATCCCAAAGAAAGCAATAGTGTTTTCTGAGTGATTAGGTAGTAGAATGGGAAGGAGACAATGAGAGGAAAATATTTCAAATAGTGGGGAATTTTTATAAGTTATTAAGATCAAGTATAAGTAATGCCAACTCCCTCCCCCTGCCCAAAAAAAAAAAAAAAAAAAAAAAGAAAGACCAATTGAATTGTTTTTAATTTCTCATTAAAAAGCCCTAAGGCCTGCCCAAGCAAATAGGAAACTGTACCATGTGGATTATTTAAAGCACTTCAGGATGTGCCAAGGACGCTGGCTGGAATTTGCCTTCATTGTTATATGGAATGGTTAAATTTTGAGTAAAGGGAAGAGAGAAAGAAAAAAAAGACCAGGGAAGGGAACTCTAGGGTTAGAAAAAAGATGGGCAGAGCCCAGCTGTGGAAATGGTCCCCTCCAGAAGGACTGACTCAATTACAGCTCTGTTGTTGCCTTCAGTCCTGCCTTCCTCCCTTATGTGCAAAAACAAACAAACAAAAAATCAGCAGCCCAATGTAATCCAGTTTTAATATGAAACCTGCTTCCTCCAGATGTTGGCCAAAGAAACACAGTTGACTGCTCCATCCACAGAGAAAAGAACTTTCCTTTTTCCCTCATCAGGAAGGTGGCTACCTTCCAACAAGGAAAGGTTCCCAGAAGACCCCATCTTGGGTGAATTGTCATCTCAGTCCACAGGATGGTAATTAAGGTATATCAGTGGTAGATGAGCAAGTTTCCAGGGAATAGAAAACAATTAGCCATGGAGACATCAGTGAGGCATCATCATTGTTATCAAGACAATCTTCATAATAACATTTATGCAATGCTTTAAGGTTTACAATGCATGTGTTGAAAAGAACTTTGGATTTAGAGTTTAAAGACTAGGGTTTGAGTTTGGGGTTTCTTTCACTTACTAGATATGTAACTGGGCAAATCATTTTTTTGGATCTTGGTTTCTGCTATAAAATGGGGAAAATAATTAATAGCATTTATTATTAAATGAGATAATTTATAAAAGCACTTTGCACATTTTAAAAGTGCCTTCATATGTTAATTTATTTAATCTTACCTAAGAGATAGGAACTATCATCTCCAATTTGAAAAAACTGAGGCTCAGAGAGATTAAGTGACTTGTCCAAGATCACATAGCCATTTAAAGTAAGATTTTTTTAAAATTCCTTACCAATCTGTTTTAGAATCAATACTAAGTATCATTCTAAGGCTGAAGATCAGTAAAGCCTAGGCAACTGGGATTAAATAACTTGCCCAGGGTCATACAACTAGGAAGTGTCTGAAGCCAAATTTGAAACCAGCACCTCCCAACACTAGGCATGGCACTGAGCCACCAAGCTGCCCCTTAATGTGTGATTAAAACAAGTTATTATTATTAATAATTATATTCAGTGAGTGAATATAAACACACATTTCTTTTCTTGAATTTTTTTTCCTTTTTGAAGGCACAGTGCATATAATATGCTCAAGCCTGAAGTGGTTCAGAGGAATGTGGATTTTCTGGGCACCTTTGTAGAAAAAGCAATAATATCAAGTTTGTTCTGGAGAAACCAAAAATAGTGTCATTCTGGGAACATGTGGATTGTGGGGATTTGAATTTAAGGAGAAAAAAAAATACATTCATGCCTATGACCCAGAAGGACTCTTTTAAGTGACTGATAGAGAAGAGAAGATGGTGCAATTGCCTCATGCTGTTGACTCCAAGTGTCAATCACCCATATTTACATAATCATTTGAACTCAATTGCCTCTAAATGTCTAGCAAATTTCAAAGTATAATTCAGCTAAAATGGGAAATGGCCAAGTCAGCATTCTGAAGTTCAGGCAATGGACTAAATGGGTTATTGCTGAAGATGGGAAACAAGTGTTGAGGGAAAGGATCCTGGGAACAAGGGAATCTCACTCATCCTCAGGCAGGCATCAATCAGTTAAGGACCCTAATCACCAAATCAGAGATGCTTCAATCAAAATAAATTAGAGGCCCAAAGATATAAGGAAAGGTTAATAAAACAGAAGTCACTCAAGATAAATAAAAATGGCATTTTGGGGAAAGTAAATTAAAGCAAAATTTAGAAACTTCAATTGCCTGGCTGCTGCTGCTGCTGCTGGTAGAAGTAATAAGGGAGTTTCAAGATGAAGCCTAAACTTGAGGCATTCAATGCCAACACATCATAGGGCACAACCTGGTTGTATGAGTTAATTTCTGCTGGGAAAAGAGAGGAAACCAGAGAAAACAGAGATTAGGAAGAGCTCATAATAGCCCTCTCTGGATCACCTGGGACTGTGTGAGGACAGCCTTGAAACCCAGAAACTCAGATAAGATTTGAATGAGATGATTTTCTGTTCCAGCTCTATATTGTGTTATTATTGTTCAGCCGTTTCAGTTGTGTCTGATTCCGCACAAACCCATTTGGGATTTTCTTTGGCAAAGATGCTGGAGTCATTTGCCATTTTCTTCCTTATCTCATTTTACTGATGAAGAACTGAGGCAAACAGAGTTAAGTGACTTGCCCAGGGATCACCCAGCTAGTAAGTATCTGAGGCCAAATTTGAACTCAGGAAGATGAGTCTCCCTGACACCAGGACTGGGCACTCTATCCACTGTGCCACCTAGCTGCTGTACATTTTGACATCCCAGCAAAGTATTTTTATAACCCTTCAAGACTTTAACTTGACATCTTCAGTCAATAGGAAGGATATCCTCCAAATATCTTACTGGAATCTGCCCAGCATCTCAGGATCCCTCAGACTTAAGAATCAAAGCAACTGTGGGTCCTTGCTTCCCACAGACTCCCTCTCTTGCCCACCCACCTTCCTGCCTCCCACACCTGGGCTATCAATACAAAGCTTCCTGGCAGTTCTTTAACTACCCTTTGAAATCTTGATACATTTCTGATTGCCAGACTGGCAGATAAGATTTAATGAACTGCAAAGACACTTTTAGAGCAGTTCTCAAGCCCCACCCCACCTGGTAACACCCATGACACATCTATGTTTTCAGGTCAAATTTTATTGCCTCTGGTTAATATGACAAAGCAACTGTAACAGTTGGATTGCTCTCCTTGTGTTGTACTGCTCATCCAAAGCCTTCTGTCACACAGATGGTAAACAAGAAGCCCAAAGAGAAGGAAGAAAACTTAAAAAAAACCAATCTACTAAGTCAATGGCTAGGGACCTTCTTGCTCAACACACCCACTCAGCAGTTTCCTCCCCAATGCTAGTCATTTCCATAAACTTTTCCCTAGAATTTCCTCACTCAAACCTCAAAGGCAACTTGTATCCCCCATTCCCTGTCCAAAAAATATTTTTATGGGGTCAGATGGCTACAGTGTGCAACTGATCATTTGACTGGGACAAACTACCCTTCTTAAAATTACGTGAGAGAAAAAGTAAGAAGAGATGGTGGTGAAGGAAGAGGAGAGTTTGAAAGTAGAATGGGATCTCAGAGAGATCTAATCCATCCCCTCTTTTATGAATGATGAGACTGAAGGTCAAGGAGTAACCTGACCAAAGATCATACTGCCCTTTAGGAAGAGTGTCAAACTGGACACTGGTCTTCTCATTTCTACTCTAGTGCTTTTTGTACTCTATTACAATATCTTATGGACCAATTAATCATCCTTTAGTCTGGCTTTATGGGAATGTAACCTTTCTGATCAGCAGAGGTAGAGTCAACACTGCCTCATGCCTATTTGATGGCTGACTTTTTCTAATGTCGTGACCAAATATGAGCACCAGCCAAAAGCAGACCGCAGTGTAATAAATAATCAACTTGAGTTCTCCACTCCAAAGAAGGAGAAAAAGGAAAGGAAAAAAATGCTAGTCCAAAAGGCCTCCCCCACAAAAAATCCCTTCTGATAAAGGGTATCCAGATGGGAATAAAAGGCATTCAGAAAACTAAGGGACACAGAGTCCCTGACTAACTCTCACTACATCCCTTACCCTCATCTCAAGGTAAGCCAAGAATGAGCTGAGCTGGAAGGAATGTCTGGACATTCCTTGGCTAAAATGGGAGAAAGTCACCACCCTTGCACCTTCCCTCAGGAAAGTAGCAGCTAGATGTGCTGAGGGATTGTGGCTTGTCACCCAATGCACAATCATCACAACAGTGCTAGGAAGGAAGGAAGGATGGAAGGAAAGAAGGAAGGAGGGAGGAAGGGAGGGGAAGGCATACAAGACTAGAGAGGCTAGCCAGAACTAGTGACAATACCCATTCTATAATCTCTCCTCTTTCCTGATGTATATAAAGCCATGTGTCATCTTCCAAATTGCTCTCCAGAATTGTTAGATCAGCTCACAATTCCACCAATGGCACATTAGTGTCCCAAGGTTTCCATGTACCCTTCAATACATGTCGTCTTCCTTTTCTATCATATTAGCCAATCTGATAGATGTGAAGTGAGTTGTCTTACTCTCCATTAACCCATTGACCTTACCATCCATGAGGTTTTCTTGGCAAAAATATTAGAGTGGCTTATCATTTCCTTCTCCAGTGGTTAAAGCAAACAAAGGTAAAGTAATGTGGCCAGTGTCAAATAGCTATTAAGTGTCTAAGGCTAGAGTTGAACTTAAGTCTTCCTGACTCCAGGCCAAGTGCTTTATCCACTGAGCTACCTCAATTCTCTATATGTTTGAGAAATGAAGTCTTTATCATAGAAACTTGTAATTTTTTCAGTTTCCTGCTTTCCTTCTAATCTTTGCTGCATTGTTTTTTGCATAAAATTTTACTAATTTAATGTAATTAAAATTATCCACTTTACATTCTGTAGTAGTTTCTCTCTCTCTCTCTCTCTCTCTCTCTCTCTCTTTTGGTCATAAATTCTTCCCTTAACCATATATCTGATAGGTAAAATATTCCATAATCCTCCAGCTTATTTATATAACCCTTTATGTCTAAATCACGTACACATTTTGACCTTATCCCACAGGATGTATAAGGGCTTCTGCCTTAATTGAGGTTTGCCATTTGGCTGTCAAGATGATAAGAATTTATTTTTCTCCAAAATCTAAGTTGACATCCACAATGTATTTATGTAGTACTATGTTAGCTGCTCTGGGTGAACCCAAACAAGTCAGAGAGTCTAACCTTGTCTTTGAGATTTTAGGATTTAGATAGTGAGAGAAGATAAATACATAGACTCTTAGAGCTGGAAAAGATTTTTAAGGATCATCTAGTCCAATCCCACTTCAAACAAGGTTTCCCTCCACAACATACTGAACAAGTAGTCATTCAGCTTTTGCTTGAAGATTTTCAGTGATGATGAGCTCACTACTTTCTGAATTGTTTTAAAATTTTTTTTTACTTATATTTCAAGGATATGCAGAAGTCAGGACTTTTGAGAACTAACTATTAAATTTTCAGTATCAGTGTCAACATCTCTGAAATCAGCTACAAATAGGGCTCGATTTATTGTTTCATTGAACATCTGAGTTCACAAAAGTGATGGAGAAGATGTAAATTATGAAGATTAAACTTAAAAGTGTGTCATATGTACATTTTTTCCTGAAAGAGCCAATTGTTAAACATTTACCAGAACACAACTTCTTATATTGAACAGAAATCAGTCTCTCCATCACTGCAACTTAATCATCCCAATTCACCCTCTGTGATTAAAAAGAACAAATCTAATCCTTCTTCCATGAAATGTCTAGGGAATAATACAAGGTAATATGTAATAAGATTGACAGTATATATAGTAGACTACAAATGCCATGAGAATTCAGAGAAAATGTGGAAAAATAGGGACACAAATACACTGTTGGTGGTACTATAAACTGATCCAGCCATTGTAAAGACAGATTTGGCATTATGCCCAGAGAGTTATAAAACTGTATACACCTTAACCCTAATAATACTATTGCTGAATCTGTTTCCCCAGGAGATCAGGGGAAAAGGAAAAGAGCCTATATGTTCCAAAATATTTGTGGCAGCTTTCTTTGTAGGAGCAAAGAATTGGAAATCAAGGAGAGATTCATCAATTGGGGAATGACTGAACAAGTTGTGTGATTGTGATAGGATACCACTGAGCCATATGAAATGATGAGCAGGTTAAATTTTTTTTAATTATAAAGACCTACATGAAATAATGAAGAATAAAATGAGTAGAACCAAGAGAACATTATGTAGAGCTACAGAATTCACATTTGAAAAATAACTTGTGAATGTCTACCTCCAGAGAAAAAACTCATAAATAGAAACTCAAAGCATAATTTATACACAGAGACACACACAGACACACACACACATGAATTCAGAGAACAGACTATTCAATGATGCCACTGTAAATTCTACATATTGAACTAAACTAACTAGCAATGGCTAGATTAGTTTTCCCCAGAAGTTCTGCCGAGTAATGAAAAGACAGACCTGGATTAAGAAAAGAACATGGCTTGACTAACAGTTTTGGCATTTATTAGCCAGGTAATTCTGGGAAAATCATATAATGTCCCTGAAATGAAATTTCTTCATGTATAAATAGAAATAAGAATGTTTGTATCATCTACTTCATAGGGTATTTGAGAGGAAAGTGCTTCATAAACCTTAAATCTCTAGAGAGGTTGTTACTTCTTCTTGGTCCTTCATGGTCATCCACCAATACATGGATGAGATGAGAAGTTTTTACTATATAAGAACTGCCTGATCACTGATATATTAATTGAACACCTCTGGCAGGTGTTCCTTAAGGTAATACCAGGAAACAAAATGTACTGTGGGACTTAGGAAAAATCACCTTACATAATGAATATCTCCATTTTCTCATCTGTAAAATGGAAAGGGGTGGCAGGAGAGGCCTAGAAGCTATGACCTTTAATTTCCTTCGGTTCTCAAATTCAGTGATTCTATGATTCATTGAGTCCAAGTCAAAAGATCAAATTGAAAGACATAAAATAATTATGTAGCCTCAAGGATCTTTAGTGTATGCCCATTTTTTTCAAGCAACCAAAAAGGTCATAGAGTTCAACAAATATGGTAGTTAGCGACCAGCTGAAGTTGTAAACATAGCTGATGCATTAACACAGGCTATTTCCAAGCTAGAAACAAAATTGCATGAGTGCTGAATGGAAAGCACACCAACTCTCCTGTTCTAGAAAACCTGGCAGCTGAATAATAGCCACAAGGTAGGAAATTTGCAGTATTGCCCACCCAGGTTTTCCTTCTTTATCAAGCAGATGTTCTCATTTTGCTTTTGTATATTCAGACCATTTTGCAAATTTGAAAAACTGTGGCCAGAAAACTCAATCTTTCCTTCTCTTCCAACCTTGCTCCTGCTACTTTTCTAAGTTTTTGAACCTAGGGGGCTAGATCACCAAGTCCAATTCCATCATTTTACTGAGAAGAATGAGGCCCAGAGAACTAAAGGGAGTCAGTTGCTCAATTTCACACAGGTGGCTGGGACTCAAGCCAGGGTCCTCTATTTCCAAAACCAGTCCTCTTCTTGGGACTCTATGCTCTACTCAAAAAACCAGAACAGTCTTGTCTGTCCTGCCCCCCAGCTTCTGTCTGACCTGTTTTTCCTGCTACTAATCCCTCTTCAAAACCAGCTTCTCTGAGGGCCTTAATTTGATTAGTAAAGGCTCCAACTGGAACAAAATGACTGTGGTTGAAATGGTACCTCCCACCACATGTGAGTCATCTACCCATCCCCTCCTGGTATTTTTAAGCAATCTTTCTCTTTTGGACTTCAGACTGTGAAGGTCTCAAAAATGGATGTGAGGGACCAGGGGGTGGATAGGAAGACTTAAGCCCTTGCGGTATCAACAGACCTCTGAATCACACTATCCCTCATCCTTCCTCTGAGTGAAGATCTCTATCCATTTCCTGTGCTAGTGTCTAGTCTGGGTTATTTTGATTATCATCCCTAAGACATTACATATAAAATCAGGTGAATGGCTAACAGAGCATTGTGGTATATCAGCTTCTATATGGGACTGTGGCATGGGCTTACAGCAGGTATGGCCCTTTGGCTTCCCCATCAATTCCATCCTGAGGACTTTAAAACTATAACTAACACTTGAAAGCATATTAATATCAACCAAACACTATATCAGGCCCTAAAAGGAATACAAAGAACTCCAGGAGCTTGCAATCTAGTAAAAGGATAAGATAACTAATAATACAATGTTGTTTGTGAGAAGGAACCATTGTAACTGTTGTAATTAATTTCTGGGACAAGATGGACACCACTTTGGGTGACAGGACCGGCAGCTGAAGACCTCAGAATGTGTCCAGGTGCTGTGAACCCGGGCAAAAGTCAGTTGGAACCAACCCTATAAATACCCACCAAGCACAGCACAAGGTGGCTAAGTCTGGAGCAGAAGTTGGGGGGTGGGAGGTTGCGAGGGAGGGTAGGCCTGTACCTGCAACCCAACTTGCCTTACTTCGAGAGCTAGAGAGCAATTACCATCATTGTCAATAGAGCTGAGAGAGAATGGTGATACTGTCATTCAAAGATCATCAATAGCCTTCCCTCATCTTTGGCTTGGCTCTGACCAAGTCAGGCCAGAGTTAATGAGAGGTCTCTACCTGATTTAGCAATCTCCATAGTTTGATCATTAACCTAGACTCTTAGCAATAAGGTTCCCAAATCCTCCGTCCTTTTCCTTGTTCCTAATCCCATTAACTAGAATTAAATATAGTGTTTTGTTATATGTACCTTTCCTGAGTGGTGAATATATCCATAGCCTTTGGGAAGGGGAGTCAATCACACAGTCAGATCCAACAGTGTTATCTGATCAGCGCACCAATAGCCCTTATCAATAATCATTCCAACCCCAGGTTGGGGAACTAGAGAAATTAACTACACCTACAACTTCTCAGTGGTTCCCTGCCTGGGCCACTGTTAAAAGGGGACAACTGGCAGGCTCAGTTTCAGCAAAGCCTGTCAGGTGGGGAGAGGCATAGCCTCTCTGCCAGCAGCACCTACACAGAAGCCTGTGGGTGAGAGTGTGCTCCCTCTCCCATCAAATCCAATCCAATCCACTACCTTTGGTCTCATATCATCCTTTATAACATAACCCACAGTGATCTCTCCTCCTCCAGGCTCGAGTAGCACTTGCTATCCCTGTGAGTCAGAATGGTCAGAAAGGAGGGAAGGAAATATACATTTATTAAGTCTACTATGTGACAGTAACTGTACTAAATGCTTTCCAAACATTATCTCATGTCTCCTCACAACATTCCTAGGAAGTACCAGGTGGCATAGACTTTTTATGGGTTTGGATTTTTTTTAACACTTGAGGAAACTGAGACAGAGAGATAGTTAAATGATTTGCCCAGGGTCACAAATATAATTAGTGTCTGAACCCCAGATTTGAACTCAGGCCTTCCTCACTGAAATGAACGCTAAGGCACAATTATAGGAAATAGCACAAGCCTTTTTTTTTTTTTAATGCAAATACATTATTCAATCTGGAAAGAAAAGAGGCAGGACCATGCTTAAACAGTCACTAAAGCCCTGGGTCAAAGGAATGTCTTTACAGGTACATAGTAAAGAAAGTACTACCTGTAAAAGATACAAAGGTCATCATCTGCAGCATCTCTGAATAAAAAGGATAACAATATATGTCTAGTCAACATATGCAGCTATGTGCTGCAGGGGATGGAGCATTAGTCCTAAATTCAGGAAGACTCATCTTTCTGAGTTAGAATCTGGCCTCAGACACTTTCTAGCTATATGGTTCTGGGCAAGTCACTTAATACTACTTGCCTCAGTTTTCTCATCTGTCAAATGAGCTGGGGAAGGAAATAGCAAACTACTCCAGGATCTTTATCAATAAAACCCCAAACAAGGTCACAAAGAGTTGGACATGACTGAAAAACAACTGAACAACAAAATAAATGTCAAGATCAGAAGTATTTAATCTAAGGCCCACAGACCACACAAGAAGTCTCTGGTTGGATTTCAGAGAGGGTCTGTTACCCTGAATGTGAGGGAAAAAAAACCCGACATCTTTATTTTTGCTGACCTCTTTAGTATTTCCTTCTATTATAAATGTAGGCAACAAATATTATTCTGAAAAGGGGTCGATAGTGTTGTGAGGAAGATTAGTTAGTAATTAATTAAGTATTAAGGATGGACCTAGCAGGAAGGACTGGAGCATTCCAAGATGGAATGAAGGAGCAGGAAATGGCTTGCGCCCTGAGAGAGACTCCATTAGTGGTTGGCACAAACTGTTGCTAGCCCTGGGAGATCTCAGAGCTGCATCATGATTTCCCTGGGATCCTGAGTGGTGGTGGCTTTCTAACAAGTGGACAAGAACTACAGAGCAGCACCAGGTAGAGGAGAAGTTTGGGATCTGGTGGACAGCATCTCAAGCACATTCTCTCTACTTGGATACATTGGACCACCTTGGCTTTTGGCATCCTGTGATCATCTGTGGATTACCATGAGAACCCCAAAGCCACCCTCAGCCCTTTAGCTGTGCTGGTCAAACCTGGCTGGAACCAGGTTTGAAGCAGCTTCCCAGAGACTCCATTACTGCTCCTTTGGGCTTTGCCTGCTTAGATCACTAAGATTAGAGTAGAGAAGTCCTCCCCTTGCCCTGTGGTTTTGCCATTTAGGTTTTAGTGTAGAATTCCCTAGCCCACCTTTATTTAGTTGAACATAATTAAAACTGTTAAAATCTTTTACCTTGCCTGCTGGTTTCAAAGACTCTAGCCTAGTGGTGAGCTGGCTGACAGTTGGCCAACAGCCATTCTTGTCAGTTAGGAGCAGCTTAGCTGTGTACTCTGGTCTCCCTATTCTGGTCCTGTCTCTCCTTCAACCCAGTGTGTATACCCACAACCATTTAGATTATATTGTTACATCCCTGGTGCCCCATATTTCTACAATATGTTTTACCAGACTGTTGAATGGGCCCAGGATGAAAAAAAAAGTCTAAAGAACTCTGGCTCTTGAATACAAAACTATTGGGAAGAGAATGTCTAATAGTGTATATAATCAATGGAGAAACCACCTATTAAATACCAATTGTGTGTGTCAGACATTATGTTAGGCTCTGAGAATAAACAGAATAAAAGCAAATGGTCTCTGCCCTAAGGAAACTTGCATTCTTTGGGAGTGAAGGAGAGGGAAGGGGCAGGGAGATGAAGAACATATATACATGTAGGTATATAACAAAGAAATACAAAGTCATTTGGCAGAGGGAAGACTCTAGTAGCTGTTGGGGAAAAAGAAAGGCTTAATATAGAAGAAGGTGATGCTTGAGCTGAGATTTGAAAGAGAAAAGGAATTTTGAGGGACAGAAGTAAAGAAGAAGTGAATTCCAGGCACAGAGGACATCAATGGAAAGGCCAGGAAATGGAATATCATGTACGAGCAACAGCAGGAAGAGCAGTCCGACCCCAATGGCAGAATATGAGGAAGAGATTAATGTATATACCAAAGTTGGAAATACTGGTAGGTTAGGGCCAGCAACTCAGTGCATCACTACATATCATGTATTATTCTTCTTGTAATTTTGTTGTGTTATTGTTTTTGTTGTTGTCATTCTTGATTATAATACATTTTAAGAATGCCAGCATCTTTAGCACTGCGTTAATGATAATTATAACAATAAGTAAAAGTAGTAGTAATTTTTTAAAAAACTGAGATGACAATGAAAGACTCTAAGACTCTAATCACCCTCCCCACCAACCAGTTCCCCGCAACTTGCTGACATCTGGGTTCTTCATCCCACACGTGTGAGAAAAGAAAAGCCTGTGAACTTTCCATTTGCACAGAGAGGGGCAGTTGGAAGCTTCAGCCACACAAAACAACCGCCTCAGAGCTAATGTTGGCCCTGAATTTCATGTGTCAGTTCTGGAAACCAGCCACCCACCCACACACTACAATTCTCCACTGAAACCACTGCAGGGGACAGGTTGGATAATAAATCATAACAAAACCAAGGATGACAGAAAATGAAATGAAGGCTGCTAGAGGAGGAAACAGGCTAATCCTTAGGGGGGAAAAAAAAGAAAACCAAAGGCCCATTCTCATTACCCTTACAAGAGATATAGAAATCCTACACAGAGGACAAATTGATAGCTAAACAAATATGTATTGAATTCATAGAAAAAGGGGGTTGATTGGGGTTTTTTCCCTTGAAAGGGGGAAAGGATTATTATATAACCATGTTCTTCCATTTCAATTTCCGTTTCAATGCCTTCCTATTTTTTGAAAAATGCAGCCTACCCATAGGAAGTAATATCACTTAATATACCAAGTATGTGCATAATTTCTGAAGAAAGATTTCTAGGCTGGAATGAAGCTTTATCCTAGCTCAGATGCATCGTTGTTAGGAAACTCTCCCTTGAACCTGGATTCATTTTTCGTCCCTGTCTCTCAAGTCTCATTTCTTATCCAGGAAAATGTAAACTCTTCGAGAACAGGGATGGTGGGTTTTTTTTCCCCATTGCCAATGCTTACAGTAGTGTCTTTCATATATAAGTCTTTAATAAATATATATTGCCTTTAACTGAATTCTTAGCTTGCCAGACCATTGTCAGAATGAAGACAAAGTCCTTTTGGAAAAAAAGTAGTTATTAAACAAAGCAGGTTCTCAGAGCTATAGAGTTAGGTTATCTAGTCCAGCCACTTTATTTTATAGATGAGGAAACTTGGGTCCAGAGAAGTTAAGAAACTTGGCTAAGGTCACCACTACCTCTCAGGGCTAATGTGAGGAACAAATGAGATTACAAATATGAAGCATTTTATAAAAATTAAAGTTCTATATAAATACTAGCTATTATTATTAACATTATTATTCAAGCCCGAGTGTGGTCTAGTATCATATTGCTCAGAGAACCTAGAGTACTACTTCCACAATATATCTGGGATCTGTCCCCTTCTCTCCACTTACCTACACCCATCACTCGAGGTCAGACAAGTCAGCAAGCATTTATTAAGCACCTACTATGTGCAGAGCACTATGTGAAGCACTGGGAATTCAAATACAAGCAGAAAGAAAGGAAATCCTTGCCTTCAGTGAGTTTGTATTCTAATAAAGGAAGACAACACATAAAAGTTTAAAAGGGATGAGAAGGAACAAGGCCAAGGTAAAGAAAGTCCAGAGGGAAGCCTGGGAAGGAATAAAGATGTGGCTGGCCTGGATGCCCTACTCAAATAAAGGTTCTAAGACGATCCATAGAGAGGGATCCCCCAAAAGGGGGAGGCTATAGGAGCAGAGGATACTTTGTGTGAATTCCAGGGGTAGAATGAACTTCTAGGATAAAGACATTCTGGAGCGTGATAAAGAATGCTGAGAATTCAGACTGAAACGGAATTAAGATTCAGGACCTTATCATCATTCCCCTGGACCACTGCAATACCTACTCCACAATGATCTCCTAGCCTACAGTCTCTTCACCCTCTCACAAATCTGTCCTTCTGACAGTTGCGAAGTTGATGTTCTGAAAGCACAGATCTGACCATATTACTTGTCTACTCAAGAAACCCCTGTGGCTCCCTCTTGCCTTTAGGATAAAATACAAACTCACCAGTTTCACTTTTAAAGCTTTCTACAATCTGATCCCAACTTAATTTTCCAAACAACATAAATTACTCTCCTTCATACACTCTATGCTTTGACCAAACAGAATTCCTTGCTGTTCTGTGGAGAGAATTTTCCATCTACCATCTCTTTACCTTTTCGCTGGCTACATTCCACATCTGAAATGTTCTTTGGTCCTCACCTCTGCCTCCTGGAATCCTGAACTTCCTTCAAGGTTCAGCTTAAGTGCCAAGAAGCCCTATCTCAATTATTCCAATTACTTGTGCACTCCCAAAGGAAATCTCCTGGAATGTTTATTGACTGTAAAGTGTTGATTTTATTCTTAAATAAGTTAAGCACTTTGCCCACCCAGTAGGAGGCTCTCACAAATTAGAAATGATATAATCTCCTCTATCTGAGAGTTTGTATTCTCCTGCAAAGATTTTTGAGAATCCCTTGAATAAGTAGGAGGGGAAAATCAGTCAATACTTAAAGAAATGAATTCAGACATTTTTTAGAAAGACAAATATCGAAGCTGAAGTTTAAATACTTTGGTCATTTAATGAGAAAGTAAACAAGACTCATTGGAAAAGGCCCATGTTGGAAAAAATTGAAGGCAAAAGAAGAAGCAGATGGCAAAGGATGAGAGAGACAATGTCGCAGAGACAACAAATGAGCTTGGACAGACTGTGGGAGATAGTAGAGGACAGAAGGGCCTGGCATGCTATGGTCCATAGAGTCACAAAAAATTGGAAACAACTGACAACACAGAACAAAGCTCTCTTTAGAGGAATGTACTTTGGGAGCAGCTAGATGGTTCAGTGGATAGAATGCCAGGCTTGGAGATGGGAGATCCTGAATTGAAATCTGGCCCTCAGATATGTCCTAGCTGTGTCGCTTAACCCCAATTGCCTAGCCTTTACCTCTCTTCTGCATTAGAACTAATATTTTGTATCAATTCTAAGAGAGAAGGTAAGGGTTTAAAAAAGGAGAAGGAGAAAGTACTTTGAGGAAAATTTTTTCACCTTTGCCCGCAGCTTGGAAAGTAGGATTACATCCAAAATGGGACTAACCCAAGAAATAATATGCATTTCTGTCTCTGACCTAAACAGAAGACAGACTCAGAAACATGCCTACGAGGAAACAGAATACTGAGATGATCCTGTGACAATGGCTCTACTTTCACATCCCAGAGATGAGAGCTTTAATTCAAATTTTAAAAGTTCTCTCCTATTAATAATAACAACAGCTAACATTTATATAGTACCTATGTACCAGGCACAATTATTATCTCATTTGATCCTCACAACAACCCTGGGAGGTAGGTGCTGTTATTACCCCCATTTTACAAATGAGGCAAACAGGGGTTAAATGACTTGCCAGAGTCCCACAGCTAGAACATGTCCACGGGCCAGATTTGAACTCACTATAGTGACTCTTTCTTGATGAAATACATCCACATTTAGTTCTTTGAGACTGAGTATGGCATAGCCTACAAAGGGCTAGACTTGGAGTCAGAAAGATCTAGTTTTAAATCTTTCCTCTGATATTTACTAATGCTGTGACTCTGCGTAAATCACCTAAACTTTCTGAGCTTCTTCATCTGTAAAATGAGAACCATAATTTCTGTAGTTTCTACCTCTCAACTATTTTGAGGATCAAATGAGTTAATTATATGTGTCAAAGTCAGTTATTATTAGTCTGACTTGTACTCTCCATCAAACTACAAAGAGATGGATGTCCTCTATAATCATCATAATAATACAACTAACACCTTATATTATGGAAGTACCATTCTCCAAGAAGCTCCAAGGAACCCTTCAGCAGAATACCAGAGGGACTGCTCATTTGCCCCCTATTCCTCTTCAGTCTATTATTTCTTTTCCCCCCCTAGATTAGGAAACCAAACCCAAAACAGTTATTCCAATTATTCCGAAGACCTGCCATTGGGAAATCAGTAGTAAGGTAGCCAGAACTTAGAAGTGGATTTCACTTAGCCAATTTAGGGGAGTCTTTCAGCCTTGCTCTTTTAGGTTCAAACAACTCAGGTCAGCTAATACATTATGTCCCACTTTACCATAGCAATGGTTTTCTTCCAACCACTACTACTGTTTTTAGTCTTTGAACCTCATAGGTACTGAAATTTTCCCCCTTCTAAGCTCTCCCACTAATTACATACACGTATACAAAATATATATGTGTTTACATGTATATATCCTCTATATGTGTGTATATTTGTAGAGAGGGGGGGGAAAGAGGAGAAGAAAGGTGGAAAGGGAAGGGCAGGAGAGAGAAGAGGAGAAGGAAGAAGAGGAGAGGAAAAGAGAGAAGGGGATAGATAGACAAACAGACAGGGTTTCTTATCTTACTCAGGCAGCAAGTACAATAGCCTCCCACAAGGTGATCCCAATACTGATCAAAATAGAAACTTTAACCCCCTCCATTTCTCTATGTGGGCTGGTTCACCCAATCTTAAAGAGCCTAGTGGCTCTCCCATCATTGGGGCTCATTATATTAGTGTTGGACTTGGTGAATACACTGGCTTTAGCTCTACTGCTACAGCTTAGAATTTCTGAGCTCAAGAGATCTACCAACCTCAGTCTCTCTAGTAGAAGGAACGATAGTAATTTGCCACTAATTCTAGCCCCTTGTTTATAATTTAATGCCATTTCCCCAAAGACAATTAACAAAGGATATCCTGGGAAAGAAGCTGTAGTTTTAAGAGTTCCTGTGAAAGATACCGTGTGGTGTAATGGAAAGTACACCAAACTAGAAATTTAGTTAACCTCTGACTCTGGTCTTGCCTTTGATACTTTGCCGGTTCAGCTAATATATCTATCATCTTCTATTTCCCACAACTATTTTCTTCTGGTCCTTGATGTTTTAGGAGTTCCAGCACAAGACTTCTTCGTGACCTTGGGTGAGTCATTTAATCTTGGTCGTTTCCTCTCTAGAAAACAAGTCTCTAGTTAGACTACAAGCTTTACAAAATCCCTATTAATCAGTTCTGAAATTCCATGATGCTGCAGCTGAACTTTCTGTTCTTCACCATTCATTTTGTCATTCATTCTTTATCAGTTTCCTTTAAGAGATCAGACAAGTAAGATATGATGTCAATAGAACCACACTGCCATATATTCATGTTTACTCATATTGGTGTGTATGGGGTGTGCAGGTAAGACTAGCACCTTTGATATAAGGGATTGCCAAGTCCTTTTCAGAGCTGTTAACCCACTGTTGGTACTATCACCAACTCTCACCTATTGCTCCTAGGGGTTGGGTGGTCAGACCTTAATAAAACCATCTTGGCAGATGGGCTAAACCAAGTTGAGGTTAACTGATTGTCTTGAAACCCATCAGTGGCTTAGGGGGATGTCCACTCCAAGGATGTGAAGACATTTCTCTGGTGGAACAGGTAGATGAGAATAATTTGTTCCAGTAGCCATGAAGGCAACTGAAGCAAGCACTGTGAGCACCTAGAACTTGGTCAAACATCGAAGATACAAAGTTATCCCAGACCATCACCAGTCATCCTGACTTCGTCACTGCACTTTGACGACTCTGGAAGCCAGAGGAAGGCTGAGGACTTTGTACAAACTCTGCCTCACTGAAGTCCAATTCACTCCAAAGTCAAGACATGACCCTGTGATGTCAATGGTCCCCTTCAAAAACAAAGGATGAACAACAAAAACTCATGTTGACCCAAGCATGTGAGGTATAGCTTGAGAAATATCATTTAATTACAAGAAATTCAATCCTAAATTACAAGCAAAAAGATAGAGGACCCAGACTCTAGAAGCTTCAACTCTAGTCCCAGCCCTGCTCCCAATTAGCTCTATGCCCTCGAGCAAGGAACTGGGTCCTAGTCTCCTCAGAAACTTTCATCTAATCATGGTTACTTGCATTTATATCAATAATCCTTTGAGGTTTCTACAGTGCTTTCCTCATGATCACCCAGTTTATAAAACCCTTCCAAGTTCAATATTCTTTCTGTTACACCACGAAAAACAAAGTTACCTCTAAGATGGAGAAGTCTCTGATTCTAAGTTGTCTACTCAAACAGTAACAAAGACTTCGTTAACGCTCTCTAGACAAGTCAGTAGGAAGGATTTTGGTGTTTCTGTTTATCAGCTGGAAATAGTGAGTCCAAAAGAGGTTTGTAACTAGGTTATTGCAGAAAAAAAAACCACTAGTTTTGGAGTTCAAGGACTTTTGTTCATATCCCACCTCTGATACTTATTATCTCTGGGTGATATTAGGAAAGTTAGCTAACCATCCAGCTTGTGAAATGAGAGGGTTTGGGCTAAATGGCCTCCGAGTTCCTTCCCACCTCTAAATCTATGATTCTATGACCTAAGATCTCACAGGATATGCAAGATGGTACACAAGTAAAATCAGAAGTTTCCTAAATGGAAAAGTCTTAAATCTTACTCTATACCACCTTTTTTTTTTTTCAACAAAGAGGGAAGTAGATAAACTCCTTACTTCTTGCTTTGTGACAAATGAATCCTAGGACCATAGAATGTCAGAAATGGAAGGAATCTTAAGAGATCATTAGTTCAAACACTTCAATCTAGAGATAACAATTTGTTTGTGTGTTTTGTATGCTTGGTGTTTAAAATTTTCTTTTTTTCCAGAAATAATATTCCTTTTATTTCAGGAAGGAAATACATAAACACCATTCTACCTTTCCTCCCCACAAATTAGAGAGCTGGGGGTTCCATTGAGTTCTCAATAGGCCTAAGCCTTCCTCTATTCCTTCATTCAAAGTCAGAAGATTTTTTTAAATTAGCTATGTTCTTCCCTACAATTCAAACCCATCCCGAGAGGGGTGACAGATATAAAGAGAGACTCCTCCTTAATATACTAAAGATCTTGTTCCCCAAAAAAAGATAAAGTCCTGGCTGCTTGGAGTAGGGAGGGGGAGGAAATGGAGGCATGTTATGTTTCTTCAAGTAGATGGAGAGCTGAAAGCAATTTCCCTTTAACCTGACATATTTATATATTTACAATGTATGTGAGAAGGAAGTAAGGTTTGAGTGAAGTCAATTCTCAGGATGGGGAAAGAGGAAGAGGTGTACATTATTATCACATTCCTCTTCTTGGTCATCTTCTTTTTTTACCAATCTAATTTCTCAAACATCAACTAGAAAAAGCAAAGGAACACAAAGTGATGGGAGTCAGAGAAATTCCCCAATGTACTCAACTAGTGAATTGACATATGATCAATCCACATTATGGTATAAGGAAAACAAAGGCCCTGAATCCCCTTGGCCTTAATATAGCCCCAGTCTGTACTGTGTTTTTGTTGTAAGTTGATTCAAAAGAACTTCATTTGTTCAATTTCTAAAGTTTCAGACTCAACACAAGGAAGGCAAAGGACTATGAGCTTTGAGCAATCACCTTTTCACTAAAACACCTGATACTATTCTAGGTCCACAGTAGGTGACCAAATGCATCCTTCTCAATTTGTCAGGCTGGCCAGGAGGGCAGGGTCCCAGTTCAGCAGTGTTTGAGAGATGAAATATTAATAATCCAAGCACTCACGTTACTTTTCAGCTTACAAGGCAGGTTGTCTATATAATCTAATTTAACCTTGTCTAACTTTGTTTTCCCTGTTTGTTCATAGGATAGTTGACTTTTCTAACCTACGCATAGGACTTTACATATATATATATATATATTGTTATGAGTAAGATTAGATTAGATTAGCTAGTTATTAGGTATTGGTTATATATTGATTAGGAAGTACCTAGCAGGAAGGAGCTGGAGCTGGGAATTCCAGGTTGGAATGAAGGAGGAGGAAGTCTATCTGTGCTGTGTGTGGACACCATGAGTGGTAGGCAAAAACTGTTGCCAGCCTGGGAGACCTCAGAGCAAAGGACACCTTGCATCCTATTTTCCCCTGGGATCCTGTGTGGTGTGGCATTTAAGGAAAGAACAAGAGAAGAGGACAGTGCTTCAAGCAAACCCCTTACTGCTTAGTTCCTGAGACAACTGTAGCTCCTGGCATCCAGACATCATCAGTGGATTGCAGTGAGAAATCCCAAAGCCACAAAAGCCCCAGCTGTACTCAAGCCTGGCAGGTTCCAGGTTTGAGGCAGAAACCCAGAGACTCCAGTATAGCTCCTTGGACCCTGTTAGTTAGATAGCTTAAATTAGTGTAGTGAATAAGTCCTTCCCTGTCCCTTTGGGTTTTGTTATTAGGTGTTAAGATTTTAGAGTGGTCATTCCTATCCCTCCTTTTAGTTGTTTCTAATTAAAACCCAATTTCACCTTGTTACCTTGTCAGTTAATTCAAGGCCTCTGGCCAGAGTGACAGTTGGCTGTTATTTTTCCAGTTGGGAGTGGTGTAGCTGTACAAGACTTCAGTGTTCAGTTATAGTCTCTCTTACATCCCAGAGAGTGTTCCCATAAACCCCATAGTTGATTTAATATCCCTGGTGACCCCATTACTTATATTTTCCTACAATATAGATAGATAGATAGATAGATAGATAGATAGATAGATAGATAGATACACACACACACATACCCTATTAAATGTCATCATGTTACATTTGGCTCATTATTCTATCCAATTGAGATTTTTTTGGAGCATTACTGTCATCTAAAATGATAGCAAGCCTGCCACATTGGTTTTGAGCCAGTTAGGTAAGCATAGTAGATAGGTAAAGTAAGACCAAGAAAGAGTATTTATTAAGTGTTCACTATGTGCCAGACATTGTGCTAAGGACTGGAGATACATATAAAAGCAGAATGAAAGCTAAACCCTGCCCTCAGGGTCTCTACATTCTAATGGAGAGTGGGGTAGAAATGTAGCACAAAAAATGGAGCTTGAAACTGAGACTTGGGAGGGAAGATCCATGGGATCCTGGGAGCAAAGTCCAGAGAGAGCTAGAAAAACAGTTGGGAAGGGAATAAAGTATGATCTGCCTAGGCCTATCCCCAAAATGGAAGCCCTGGAAAGAATTCATCAGGAGGACAAGGGACTGGCATGGTAGAGGAATATTCCAGGGTGAGGTGAGAGGGTCCCTGGTACCAAGGGAAGCTCCAGGGTGATGAGGCAGCTGATTCATGATGGTAAAGTTTAGAAAGTCAGAAGTGTAGCCAGGGGAGAGGGAATGCTAGACTTGGAGTCAGGAAGACCTAAGTTGGAATTTTGTCTCTCACTAGATATAAAACCTTAGGTAAATCATTTCAACTTGTGCCTCAGTTTCCTCACCTGAATAATGAAGGAGTTGTACTTGATAGCCGCCGATGGACCTTTCAAGGTCAAAATTTAAATGAACCTATAAATCACTAATTCAAAATATTGATTCCAGAGGTAGTCTACTAGAGAATTTCCCCATAGTAAGTGTCTACATAAAACACTATGCTTGGCACTGAGAATACCTAGATTAATAAATTATAAAATCCATACTTCCCTTCAAATAACTCACTTTCTTTATCAGGACATGTATGCATACAAGAAAAAATACACAGTAACCAAAAAGAGAACAATGGGGGTAAAAGAGGGAATAAGACAACGTACTCTAGAAGAAGTTGAAGAGAGAGATTAGGACATAAATCTATTTATTTGGATTTGGTCGTTTGACCAGTTCCAAAGAACTGATTGAATGTAGTATATGAGTTCACAAAAGGAGATCAGTAAGGGTAATGATTGTATGTAGAATGTAGGACTTTAGCCTGAAAGTTCATTCTTTACCCAATGGCCTTCTCACCCTGGCAATATCCTTCATCCCTGTGGCCTTTTCCTCTGATTGGTCAGTTCTTCCTGGAACCTCCACTTTAAGGGAGTCATCTCATCATTCCTTTCCAGCTTTCATTCTTGACTCTATGAACTCTCTCCATGCCCACACAAAAGTGTGTAGAACAGTTAGGTGGCATAGTGAATAATGCACAGGTCTAGAGTCAGGAAGACCTGGGTTCAAATCTGACTCCACATAATGGTAATATATTATTCTATTAATGATTGTTATTATTAATTTTCTAATTAACATTAAACACTAATAATTCATTGTTAGCACTTGCTTAGCATTTATAATATTCTAGGCCCTGTGCTAAGCTTTTAACAATTGTTATTTCATTAGATTTGGGGGAGGTAGGGGCTATTATTACCCCCGTTTTATAGATGAAGATACAAAAGCAAATAGAAGTTACCTTGAGCAAGTCACTTAATATTTATTTGCTTCTGAATTATTAATGTTTAATATATTAATAAGTAAGTTCAAAACAAACACCATTAATATGATAATATATTACTATTATCCTTCTCCCTCCACCCTTTTTATTTCCTTTTTTATTATTGTTATTGTTGTTCATCCTTTGTACTCAAAAGGACCAATGATATGACATCAGGCTAAAGGTACAGAGTGTTCAATTATAACTGCTTAGTCTCAGATGAGCTCAGAAGACGCTACCACAGGTTGGGCACAGTCTGTTTGAATATCTGAGATGGAGATATCTCTAGATTTGCATGTCTTGCCCTTACTTAGCGCTACTATGATTCTGCTTTGCTCACAGAGCATGGTGCCTCCTTTGACGAAGGCACTCCATGTTGGGTTGTCAGGAGCCAGTGTCTCCTAGGCCTCCTGACCCCCATCAGAATGTAAACTCCTTGAGAGCAGGAATAGTCTTTCTTCCTGCTTATATTTGTATTCTCAGTGCTTAGTTCAGTGTCTAACACATAGTAAGCACCTGACATATACCTGTCGACTTGCTTTGACATTCTGATTAAGTTGCAGAGAGGGATTGGAGGGAGAAAACATTCTCTTATACAGTGGTACTGAGAATTCAAGTCACTCAGTAAATCAACAAAATTCCTACTTGAAAACTAGAACCCAATTTGGCCTTCCAGCTTCTTTAACACCCTCTGGGCACGATAAAAACACATGAGACTCACCTTATAAATAATCTGAGTCTCTACACAAAACTGATGAAGCAACAGAACTCTCTTCAGTCTCCCAAAGGGTAACAAACATTGCCCCAAGCTCCCTCTCTACCCCAAGGCCTAACTGCACTACCAGACAGCAGGGGAATCATCTCACAAGGCTCAGGGTTTAGCCAAATACTCTTGGTGATCTTTCAGGAAGGAAGCCCTAGCAACAGCTAAAATGTTGAAGGAATTACTTAAGGGCAAGAGAAGGGAAGGGAAAACAGAAGAAAGGAAAGAGAAAGGGCTTAATGAAGCAAGAAGAGCTCCAAAGGCACCAAACACCTCCATGGAGCAGTAGCGATGAATACTGGACTAATTTTGCCATGAACCCTCACCACCACCCCACCCAAAATAATAGCATATATTATTATGTGCTCTTCGGTGCTCTTGTTGAAATGCTCTGCCTGCCAACTTACATTAAAAGACAATCAAGGGAAACTGTCTGAGCTGGGGGACTTCCTCCCTAAAGCTCCAGTATGCATGTGGGTTTTGTTCAGGCTTTCTTAAATTTCGGAGCTTTTTTTTACCAGAGTAAAAGTCTAATGCTATAATTCAACCAAAGGCTGATCCTGACTCAGAGTCACTGACCTTCTAGGAGAGAAGGGCAGTTTTATCTTCTCTCAGTGTAACGTAGTGCTCCCTCTGCTAGCTGCACAGTTTCATCCAAAATTGGGCCAACTAACTTGCTATATGCCAGTGAAATTCTGAAATCTAAAACTATTCAAACCACATACCCCCATCACCCAATCTTCTGGCTCTTTTTGGTCTCTTTGCTTAAAGCTGCCAGTCAAACACAAAACTTTGGGTCAAAGGAAAATAAAAACACCGGGATTTCAACAGAGGAATGTGTATACACCTGTATTTACAGGAACCCTTCATTAACTCCTTCACACCAACCACAACCATTATGACTGATGATTTGTATCAAACGAATCCTTCCAGAGAGATTTGTGACTGTCTCAGGTGAGTTCCCAGGCCATCTTGCCATAGGGACATTTTAGGATACAGAGTAGACTTTTAAAAAGGGTCAAGGCTGCTTTGCTTGGTCAGTCATGGATTTTCCCTAGGGCTGGCTAGCTAATGGTATAATTTGACATAGAAACCTGTAATGGATTGATTTTTCAACAGCTGCTTCCTTTCCACTAAGGAGTCTCAACTGGCCAGAACCAGGAAGTGAAAGTTGTTATTTCATTATAGGAGGGGAAAAGTGATGAATGGGAAAAAAAACCAATATATTATTTAAAAACAGGGACTGGCTATGGTCCAGGTATCATATGAAGCATTGTCCCCAGGCCTCTCTACGCACACAGATGCAAAAGTCTTCCTTTCCTCCAACCAATTTAAACCTTAATGGTGGCATTAACGAGACACTGAGAGGTTTGACTCTAAGATCTAGAATGTCAAGAGAACCCCTGAATCAAAAGCATTGGTAAATTGTGTGTATCTTGAATCTCAACAAATATATTAAAAAGAACAAAAAATCATAGAATTTTAGGAAACTGTAAAGAATATCAATCTAGGCACAGTATTTCATTTTACAAATGAGGAAACTGAGGCTCAGAGAAGCAAAACCATGGCTGGCAATGATGCTTCACAAAAAGTACACCCATACCAATATATGTCCCAATTACAGAAGTTTCTCTCTTTTGGAATTTTTGTAATTGCATGTAAATTATGTTTTGATAGTTGATCAGCAAGCATCAACTAAATACTTATTAGATCAATCAATCAAGTAGTAATTGAATGCCTATTATGTGCCAGCACTGTGCTCAGTATTGTGAATATAGAAACAAAAAAATGAAACTATCATTATTCAAAAGGAGAAAAGAAGAGAAATGATAAATACATACATAAATTTAAACATTAAATATTAAAAGAATCCACATAAATCAGGATCATGTGCCTAAATATGAGGTAGTCAGGCATACCAGACTTCAATGACATGGTAAACGATCTATACAGATAGATCTATACCAATGATGGCAAACCTATGGCACAGATGCCAAAGATGACACACAGACACTCTCTTTGGGCATGTGGCCACTTTCCTGCCCCCCAAGTTTGTTACTAGAAAGGCACAGGGACTTGAACAGAGCTGCTCCCTCCTCCTCTCCACCATGCCTGATGGCATTTTTTCACATCACCCACCCCTCTGCCCAGCAACCCAATGGGGGTACTTTCTTTTTCCCCTGTGTGGGATAAGGGCAGGGCAGGTGCACCCAGCACTCATTGGGGTGGGGCAAGGCATGGCACACAGTCTTTTGGGGGTACAGGTACAGCACCCCATCTCTAAAGGTTAACTTCACTGATATATACACAAAGAGATACTGGGCAACCTTAGGAAGGAAGATACTAGCAGTTGGGAGGAACCAGGAAAGGTCTTCTATACGAGGTGGCAGAAGCATCAATAAAATATTTCTGAAGTTAATGACTCTTAAACAGGAGCCCTTTATTGATAATATTTCTGCAAGTGACAAGTGGCTTAGCCCAGAACCCTTCATTTAGATAGAACCCAATCCCTGTCCCCTGAGATCAAGCTTTTTTTATTCAGATTATTTCCATCTAGGTAGAAAGTATTAGGTCCTCCCAGATACTGATGGTCTGATTCCTTTGTTTAAATCAAAGCCTTCCCTGAAAGCTTCAGAAAGCTTGTAGTATTGGACTCATCCACAGTTCATTATGAGAAATTTTCTCTGAGGAGAAGTTTGGTTCTGGAACTCTATCAGTCTAGACCGGCATTCAATGGTTATTTAGCTCTTGCTATTAGAATAAATTATATAAACTATGCAAGACTAGTTATTTTATTTCCCTCCAGTCCTTTATCCACCTTCTCAATTAATAATAATAATTTTGTTGTCATTCGGTTGTTTCAATTGTTTCTGATTCTTCATGACCTCAATTTGGAATTTTCTTGGTGAGGATAATGGAGTGGTTTGCCATTTCCTTCTCCAGCTCATTTGACAGAATGAAGAAGTGAGGCAAAACAGCATTAAGTGACTTGCCCAGGGTTGCACAGCTACTAAGTGAGGCCAGATTTGAACTCAGAAAGATGAGTTAGGTTCAGTTCAATGGGACTCTCCATTTACGTCACATAGCTAATAACTGTCAGTGGCCAGATTTGAACTCAGGAAGATGAGTCATTCTGACTTCAGGCTTGATACTCTATCCACATGTAGCTGCCAATAATTGCATTTAGTACAATGTCTGGCACAGAGTAGGCTCTTAATAAATGTTTATGATTGATTATATATCAATTTACAGTTTTCAAAGCACTTTACAAATACTTCTTTTGACATAATAACCCTGGGAAGTAGGTCCAATTATATTCCCATTTTACAGTCGAAGAAACTGAAACAGAGGATAGGTAGCTTGCCTGGAATCATACAGGTAGGAAGTGGATGAACCTAGATTTGAACTTGGGCCTTCTTGACTTCAGTTCTAGTGCTCTATCCACTGGGATACCAACTACTTTATAATCAACCAACAGGCATTTATTATATACTGACTATGTAGCCAGGCATATTGTCAAGTGCTGAGGGTACAAACACATACGAGCAAAGTTAATGCCTTCAAGGAGCTAATGATCTTGGATTTGGTTATTTCTAAAATGTATAGGGAAAGGTTAAACAAAGCCCAGGAAGAGCTGTTCTACTTTCCACATCCTACTCTCTCTGATTATTTCATTAGTAAACATGTCATCTACTCTCCTGGAGAGTAACTCTCTCCTCCTGGGATATGAATAATAAGAGCATTAAGGATAATCACAAAGTCTCAATTGGTACTTAATTTAGGTCAGCTTTTAGAGACAGAACAGCTACAATTCGTCCTTAAGGGCATCAATATGGCATATTCTTTTTAAAAAAAAACAACTTACCTTCTATCTTAGAATGAATAACGTGTATTGATTCAAGGTAGAAGAGAGGTAAAGGCTAGGCAAGGGGGGCTAAATGACTTGCTCAGGGTCACACCACTGAAATATCTGAAATCACATTTTATCCCAGGACCTCCCATTTCTAGGCTTGGCCCTCAATCCCCTGAGCCACCTAACTGCCCTCAATATAGTATATTCCTGAGATAGGTGGCAACTTTTGCTTAAAATCTTAGTTGGAAAATATCCATCTCCCACCAAAAGTAGAACCTCCTATATGATATTCCAGCTCAATAGTTATTCATCCTCTCCTTGAACATGTTCAGTGATTGGAAATTCACTACTCTAACTGTTAAAAAGTTCTTCATTACGTATATAGGTCCAAAATCTATCTCACTGCAACTTGCACCCATTTTGTCCCTGTTCTACCTTCCATATCCTTATATAGCGATGGTGAATCTTTTAGAGATCTTAGAGACTGATTGCCCAAACCGCAACCCTCACTCCACATGTGATACCCTGCCTCCTGCCTTACCCCAGACAGGGGAGGGAGGAAGCACTTCCATTGGGCTGTGGGCAGAGGGGCAGGTCATGTGAGAAATGTCCTCAGGCATTCGTGGAGAGGGGGAAGAGAGCAGCCCTTTCCAGCATGCTCTGGCACTCATGCCACAGGTTTACCAACATGGTCCCTAGTCTATTGTCTACCCCCACTTCTGTAAAATCACTCTAAGCATAGGAAGATAAATATCATCTTTTCCCTAGATTTTCTTTTTTACAAAGAAGAATACAATGAACTCTATAAGCAAGCCAGAGAAAATCCCTTTCAAAAAATTTTGGCTTTACTAGATGAAAAGACTTTAGTTTAACACTAAATGCTGTAAGTCCCATAGATCTATCTTGTAGATACATTCACGTGTTACCAATTCCTGGCCTAGAAACAAACAAAAGTTGACAATATTGAAAAATAATTGGTTATCTGACTTAAGAACAGATCTAAAACTTAGGGCTTCTGTGTCAGGGATCCTTGGTCCAAGTTGGAAGAAAAATGAAATTTTCCTGATAATTCAACCAACAATTAAGTGACCAGTATATACAAATCACCAAACTAGTCACTACAAAAGAAAAAATAGTCTGTGCCCTCAAAGAGCTTCCATTACTCCATTAGTAGCTAAAGCTCACTAGAAAGCAGAGAGTTAATGATTATTTTTTTTTCTAGGTTGGTATAAAACAAATTAAAATATATACATTTCTCACTCCTTCAGAAGGACAGCACAGCAGCTGAACACTCCTGCTCAGACATGTTTTATGGCTGCTGACATGAGCTAGGACCACCATAACTCAGAGTTTCCTCCTCTTCCTCCTCTTCCTCCTCCTCCTCCTCCCTACACACTCTTGAGGTAAAGTTGACAGGAAATAGGGGCCACAAAGTGGAGGGGCTTTCAATGGGAGAGACAGGTAAATTAAACAATCTGGTTCTAGTTCCTTCCTTACACAATGGACCCGGTTTGTTTTGATGGGGTAACAGTGATCCAATAAAGAATTCTGCTACATGTACCAAGCAAGAATGCTGTAGACAAGAGGACAGAGAACAGTCTGATCTGGCTTTATAAGAGAGAAGAAATAAGTGCCAGGAAACCACAGAAACATTGCTTTGCCCTCTTCGGCATCCCAAGCCTGGGCCTGATCCCACCCTGTCATTTATTGTGTTATCTGGGTCAGAGGGCAGGTCATTAGAAAAGAATTGAAAGGGAAAGCTCCTAATTGAAGAGAACACAGAAGTACACTCCCTTCCGAGCAGCACCAAATTCACTCCTCCAAACAACTGCAGCAGAGGCTGGTCAACAGCAGTAGGTCTGCCCCTTCAGAGGCCCTGTTGTCTGGCTTCTGCCCACTGTGAAACTGAGAGAATGCCCAGCAGGTGTCCAGCAGGAAGGCAGCCCATGATGGGTAGAATTGTTTGCTTCAGACAAGCTCATCAGAAGCATGCAGAGCAGAGAAGGAATACTTCCCACAGAAGAAAATGCACCTAGAGATTTGTAAACGAAAACCAAGAGTCAATCCATACACCAATCAATAAGTTAGACACAACCAGAGAGTGTACAAGTGGGATAGAAACCTTAGGAATCTGGCCACTGAGCCAAACAAAAGAATGGGAAGGCAGCCTTTCATGGAGGGAACCCTGCTCTGCCTTGTTTTTAACAGAAATGTTTGTTGTCCAGTCATTTCAGTTCATCTGATTCTTCGAGACTCTATTTAGGATTTTCTTGGGAAAGATAACTGAAGTAGTTTGCCATTTCTGTCTCCTGCTCGTTTTACAAATGAGGAAATTGAGACAAACAGGATAGAGTGATTTCTCCAGGGTCACCTGGCTAGTAAGTAGCTGAGGCTGGATTTGAACTCAGATCTTCCTGACTTTAGGCCCAGCACTCAATTTAGCTGCCCCTTTCAACACTGAAACCCAATTCATTTAATGGAAAAGGAACCAAAGTGGGTTAAACACATTATATTTCTATTTTTAAAAAATTCAGCTTTGCCACTTACTGTCTGGATAACATCTTTGGGTCTCAGTTTCCTCATTTATAAAATAAGAGGACTGGACTCAATATCCCCTTCCACCTCCCAGCCTGTGAATTTTAAAAGTTCTTTCACATTTACTAATACTTGTAGTAACAAGAACCCTTTACATTTCTGTAACATTTGTAACTCTCCAAAGAAAACGTTTATATCGGTTACCTTTGATCCTTCCAGTAACCATGGGAGGAAGTAGATTCAAAGTAACTCTGTGGTAAATGCTTTGTGTTAAGCAAAAAAGGGGAAAATGCATACATCTATGTGTATGTGGTGTTTTTCCCCTAACAAATGTGAGTTTTTGTACAGTATAATAAGTTTATTAAATGCTTATTACAAATCAAGTGTATAGTTCTGGCCCTGACTCTTAATTAGAGCATCTACTAACCCTGAATCTTAATTCCTTCACCTGCAAAATAAGGGAAAGGGGCAGGGCTAGAATAAATTCTCTGTGATGTGTTCTAGATTTGATTCCAAGTGTGTGACCCTTAAATACTTCTTGGAAATTCTGGCACTCTTCAAGAGTTGGAATATCTTGAATGAATGTCAATTTGGTTGATTTCTTTGGGAAATTTTGCCTAACCTCTCCCTCAGAGTCTATTCATTAGACAGTGTATAGTCTCCTTAGATTGGTCCCCTTCCTGTTCTTCACACACAGCACTCCATCTTCTATAGCTATTCTTGAACAATAGCTGGCCCCCATGCCTGGAATTTACTTCCTTTTCACCTCTGCCTCTTAGAATTCCTTTTGTTCCATTGTTTTTCAGTTTGTGTTCCCATTTGGAGTTTTCCTGACAAAGATAGAGAAGTGGTTTGCCATTTCCTTGTTCCAGCTCATTTTATAGAAGAGGAAACTGAGGCAAACAGGGTTAAGTGACTTGCCTCATTTCCTTCAAGTCAGTTCACATGTCACCTCCTTTGGCAAATCTTTCTAATCTCCTCTTTTGGTATTGGAGCTTCCCCACATGAAAAAATAACTATTTTGCAATCTTTAATATGCCATCTTTTTATTAGTGGGTTTCCCATGAGCTCTAAAAAGATATTAAATTCACAACATTTGGATAAAATTAACTTTCAGGTCTATAGAGACTTAATAATAGAGAGCAAAAGGAGAGACCTCAGAGGTCATATAGTTCCATGGTTTCCTTTTACAGATTAAAAAACCAAGGCCCAGAATGAATAATTGACTTGTCCAAGGTTACAGAGCCAGAATTCAAACCCAGGTCCTCTGATTCCAAATCTAAACCTCTTAGAGCCCAAACATTCTGCCAACTACCTCTTCCAAATGAAGTTCCTAAGGGATGCTTGCAAAGAGTTTGGGCTATTTAGGCACAGTTTGGTTTCCCACTTCCTGATGAATGACTGATAGTGCCCCTCTAAACTTTCTGGCCTTTTTGTGGACACAGATGAGCTTTGGGCAGCCATTTTGTTGCTTGCTCATTACCACGTGCCATGTTTGAGAGGGAAGGAAAAGAGGAAAATCATTATTAAGCACTTACTATGTGTCAGGAATTCTGCTAAACATTTCAGAAAAAATATCTCATTTAATCTTCTCAACAACCCTGAGAGGTGGGTACTGTTATTCATTCCATTTTGAAGTTAAACTAAGACAGAGGTTAAGTGATTTGCCCAGAGTCATTAAGGTGTCGGAGGTGGGATTTGAACTCAGAAGAAAGAAGATTCGTGAATGTGATGGAATAATATTGTGCTGTAAGAAATGATGAAATAAGCAATTTCAAAGAGACAGGGAATATGCATGGATTGACAGTCAGTTTAGGGAGCAGAATCAAGAGAATAATTTCTATAATAACAACAATCCTGGAAAGACAAATCATCACCACTAATCAATTGCAGAAGATTGATGAAATGTACTATCCACCTCCTGACAGAGATGATCAATCCAGGGCATAGGTCACATATGGGACAGCTAGATGGCACAGGACTGGAGTCAGAAAGATCTGAGTTCAAATCTGACCTCAGACATTTATTAGCTATGTGACCCTATGCAGGTGACTTCATCCTGTTCACCTCAAGTTTCCTCATCTGTAAAACGAGCTGAAGAAGAAAATGGCTAACCATTCTAATATCTTTGCTAAGAAAACCTCAGATGGAGTCATAAATGGACGGGATTGAAAAATGGCTAAACAACATATTTGTGTATGTGAGTATTGTGTGTGTGTTTATACATATATGTAAATATGGCCTATGAGATAAATTTTTTATTTGACTTTGTATATTTATTATGAAGGATTTCTTTTTCTTTTTTTGTAATGGAACAAGGGAGTGGGATGAGACAAAATATACTTCTGGTTGTTAAAAGTAATCTTTTTTTAAAAACCTTCACCTTCCATCTTAGAATCAATACTTTGTATTGATTCTAACATAATAATTCTATTATAATAATTAATATAATAAATATAAATAATAAATATAATAAATAATTCTAATATAATAATATAATACTAAGAGCAGCAAGGGCTAGGCAATGGGGGTTAAATAACTTGCCCAGGGTCACAGAGCTAGGAAGTGTCTGAGGCCAGATTTGAATCTAAGACCTCCCTTCTCTAGGCCTGGCTCTTAATCCACTGAGCCACCCAGCTGCCCCCAAAAGTCATCTCTTTTAAAAGAAGGCTTAGTCCTTGCCACAGGAATTCTGTAGTGAATAACTTTATCTCTTAAAAAATTATGTGATCATTCTTCTGTCAAGCGAATAATCAATATTTCAAGTTAATTATTCCCCTTGGAGATTTCTTCCAAATTGTCAAGGTGGCCTGGACATAACAGTAACAAGCACCATGTAAAACACTGAATGATATTACAACAAAACAATAATGGCAGGTGCTCTATTAGATAAAAATGTCCAGGACAGTGATTTTCTGAAAAATGACATTAAAAAGAGTTCACTGTGGCTTATCCAAGTCTTGGGGGAGAGACAGGCACTAAACCAGCTGCTCTCTCTAAGGCCCTTCCAATTCTAAGCGTTCTCCACCAGTAATTGATAGCATTCCCTCCCCACAACAATCTCCCTCATTTTTGTCCTCACTAGAAATCTGTGGCTTCTCAGTCATTATTCCCACACCTAGCAGTCTCATGCTGGAGTCTCAGAAGAGTGTGAGCATTACTCACACTAAAACAACACTAGTCACTACCCTGTGAAGGAAACTGGAAGCAAGAGAGAAAGGTAGGGGAGGATGTGGGAGAGACAAGAGAAAAGAAACTGCAACCATCAGGGGAAATACAGACTTCATTTTCAGGTCATTTATTGGTCTCTGATACCCAAGTTGCCTGCCTTTCCTTTAACAGGACCTTAATAGTACATAACATTTCAAGGATCCATTGAAAAAAGCAGACTGGCTATTAAAGGTAGTGAAACCTAAAGCAAAGCCTGCTAGCAGGATCTTTAAAAAGCACAGAAAAGCTTCATTGAAGAAAGACATCCCCTCTCTGATCAGAGGCACCTTTTGGGGTGGGGAGTAGAATATTATCTTCAGTGATCTGCTTTTTTATATATTACCCTCACACTTTCCCATCTTTTCTCCATATTCAAGGAGTAAATTAAAATAGTTTCTTATAAGTAATCTAATGGAGGGCATGGCAGGGGGGCAGCAGGAGGTGACTTGGAGATCTCTATTATCAGTCCCAGGCTCTGCTGCAGTTCTGTATCATCCATTGGATATTTCAAAATTGATTTCCCAGATATCAGCATATCTAGAACTCATCATCTTTCCCCCAAAACATCCTCCCCACTTCAAAACTTCCCTATTTCTGTCAAGGTACCAGTATCCTTCTAGACTCCCAAGTTAGGATGAGTAATACAAGGGAGACCAAGATAAGTAAGTATGATTCACCCATAGCACAAACTGTGAAATCCTCCTTTGGTAAGAGTGAGAGATAAAAAAAATGTCCAGGATTTGCTGAATAGCCCAGGTGTACTACTTGGGCATTGAGAGAGCACAGTAGAGAGAGTGCTGGACCTGGAGTCAGGAAGACTCATCTTCCTCAGTTCAAAAACAGCTTCAGACACTTACTAGCTGTGTGACCCTGGGCAAGTCACTTAACCCTATTTGCCTCCGTTTCCTCTTCTATAAACTGAATTGGAGAAGGAAATGGCAAACCACTCCTGTATCTTTACCAAGAAAACCCCAAATGGGGTCACAAAGAGTCAGACACAAATGAAAAATGACTGAACAACAACAACCATGTGTTCTATTAGTAACTTCGTTATATCAAAAGAAAAAAAGGAAACCCTCCATCACAGTGGGTGGACACTCTATGGCAAAGTTACGGGAGATCACAAATAAAGCTGGTACAAGAGGAGTAGGCACAAAGAATGTGAGTGGCATCCCTGAGAGTACAAGACTATTTGAGTGTTTAAGCATTCTCCAATGCAAAGGTATGAGGCAAAAGGGATGATGGATGAATGCTTCATCCATCAGATAAACAAAATTACAATAGAAAGGCACTGATGAGTGACCAAGAGTATTCAAGACAAGCCTGGGGGAAAACACAGACCAATTCATGATCCATCTCAAGCCAGTGGAGCCAAAAAACCCAGAGCATCTGGTATAAGGGGCCAAGGCAAGGAAATGATCACATTTCATGATTTGTAGCCTCTCTAATTGGGAAATCACATAGCTATTCTTGTGTGGAGCAGGAATAACATTACCCAAAAGAGCCTTTGGGTCCAATGCGAAACAGCCACCAGGCATCACAAATTAACTTGCTCATTTGCATGCCAATACCCAGGATGCACTTCCAGTTTGCTCCAGTTTCATAGATGTCAATCACCTGATCTCTAGAAAAACCTTAGTAGGATTTCACAACTTGTGCTGTGTAGTAAGTGAATCACACTCTTCTCTGACAGTGAGAAAGCATTCCACATATGACTTTTCCCAACATCACTGGGCAAGATCCAGGAATGTGTGATTCTATGGGGGTGGAAAAGTTTGAATATGGAAAGCCAGTCAGACTAAGTCAAGTCTATGCTAACACTTTTGGAGCCGAGTTCCGAGGCACTTCATTGTAGGCTGAGTTCTTGTCATCATTTTAAGAGTGTTGCAGGACATCTGGATGGCACAGTGGATAGAGCACTAGGCCTGGAGTGATAAGGAACTGGGTTCAAATGTGGCCTTAGACCTCCTAGTTGTGTGACCCTGGGCAAGTCACCTAACCTCATTTGCTTATCCTTTGTTACACTTCTGTCTTAGAATTGACCCTAAGACAGAAGATAGATGTTTAATTTTTTTTTAAACCCTTACCTTCCGTCTTGGAGTCAATACTGTGTATTGGCTCCAAGGCAGCACAGTGGTAAGGGTAGGCAATGGGGGTCAAGTGACTTACCCAGGGTCACACAGCTGGGAAGTGTCTGAGGCTAGATTTGAACCTAGGACCTTCCGTCTCTAGGCCTAGCTCTCAATCCATTGAGCTACTCAGCTGCCCCCAGATGTTTAATTTTTTAAAAGAGAGAGGGAGAGGAAGTCTTGCCCCAAATTGCCTAAAAAGAACTATTCCAGGGGCAGCAAATACTTTGGTCAGCCTCATTGGCTTTATACCACCTGAAATGATTTCATTGATGGGACATGAAGCACCTGTGTGCTAAAAGACCCAAGTGCCCAATAAAGTCACTAGGACTTCTGTGATAGGCAGACCATTGACTCAATAAGAGGATCACAGATTGATCTTCACATGTTACAAATGAAGAAACTGTACTGTGTACAAGCATATATAATATGTGCTTAATAAATGTTTATTTAATCAAATGTATGTTGAACTCCCAGAAAACCCAAATTCCCCCAAAAGTTAATTAGCTTGCCCAGGGTCACATACCTAGTAATAATGATAATGATGATGATGATGATATAATAATAATAATAATAATAATAATAATAATAATAATAATAATAATGTCATCTTACAGTCATTTTTCAGTCCTGCCTCCATTTGGGCTCTTTCTTAGCAAAGAAAATGGAGTAGTTTGCCATTTCCTTCTTCAGTTTATTTTACCAAAGAGGAAACAGGCAAACAGAATTAAGTGACTTGCCCAGGGTCACTACTGCCTGAGTCCAGATTTGAACTCAAGAAGGTGAGTCTTCCAGACTGTAGGTCTGGTATTCATTGAGCCACCCAGTTACCTCCAATAATAATAATATAGTGCTTACTCTGTGCCAGGCACTGTGGTAAACGTTTTTGCAATTATTATTTCATTTTATCTTCACAATAACCTGGGAGATTGGCGCTATTATTATCCCCAGTTTATAGATGAAGAAACTGAGACAAAGAGAGGCTAACTGACTTAACCAGCTAGTAAGAATCTGAGATGGGGCTTGAACCTAGATCTTTCTGCCTCCAAGTCCAATAACTTATTCACTCTGTTGTAATGTTTCCTCTTCAAGAGAAATCTATGGTTGGAAGGCATGGCAGTTGAGATCTAGGATCCTAAGAAGCAAACATTGATAGAATTTTCTAATACCACATCTAGATCCTGTGTAAGGCCAACAAGTCAGAAAGGGAGAAAGAAATGAAAGACAAAGCTCAGGACCAGGGTTGATATGGAACTACGATGGCAGCTAGATATAAGGCCCACCAGAGTTTCTCTAATTACTCGGTAGCCCTGTAGCCTCTGAATCTCATGATTTAAAGACAACAGTGAGTAGGAGACTAGGAGTTAGCTACTCTGCTTCTTGAGCCTCAAGTGACTATTAGACCATGAAGAGGGCAACTAAGAAAGTCACATCTGAGTAATCTTTATTTTCCACTAGAGAAGCTAAAAGCTAGAAAGCTAGATTTCTTTCTGGCAAAATTTTCACTCCAATTCACACCAGGAAGAGAGATGAGAAGAGAAAAATAGGCTGCAATTCTCATGAACAGATCACTACCCAATTCAGCACCATAAATAGGATGTGGTTCTCTAGATTCACTAAGACAGGGTTTCATATAAACTTAGATCTTGACATTAAAAGAGATGAGGAAAGAAGGTGTCATGGGTATAGAGTGCTAGCCTTAAGAGTCAGGAAAACCTAGCTTCAAATACTGCCTTAGTAGCCATGTATATGCCCTAAGAGCAAATCATTTGACATCTCTTCCCCTCAGTTTCCTCATCTATAAAATAGGGATAAAAATACTATGAAACTTGGAAAGATATGGTGAAGGGCAAAAAGTGTAAAGTACTTTGTAAACCTCAATGTAATATAAATATCCGTTATTATTATTGTTGTTAGCACTAAGACCAGATTCAAAAGATCCATGTTTGAATCACAATTCTGTTAAGTATTTCTATAAAATATGGAAAGATGCTCTATACTATTACACACATAAAATCTATATTAGATTGCTTGTTATGTGTCAGGGAGGGAAAGAAGGAAGATGAGAATTTGACTCAAAGGAAAAAAAAAGGTTAAAAATTGTTTTTTCATGTAATCGAGGAAAAAATAAGATATTTTTAGGAAAATAAATAAGTATCTGTGTAAACTTGGGCAAGTCACTTAAATTAACTCTTGGCCTCAGTTACCACTTCTCATATCCCTTCCAACTCCAGATTTGTGAACTTCTCTGAGTCTAGGTTGTCCCCTTAATAAATTAAAGGAAATAGACCTAGTTTACAGTTCTTTCCAGCTCTGTAACCAATGATCTTAGAGATAATTTCATTTTAAGGATGAGGAAATTAAAACTTAGACTAGCTAGTTAACCTGACTAACATCATTCAACTAGTAAGCTGCAAACCCAAGAGTAGAATCTCAAGTCTTCTGGTTTGGGTCCCACTCTCTTTCCATAATACAATTCCCCAGGACTGTTACTGTCTCACTTTTATTCCACTTGAACTAAAATTATTTTTCTTCAAAGGGAATATATATATATGTATATATATGAATGATCTCATGTGTAATAAAAACAGGGAATGAGCCCACCTTTCTTATTATCTTGCTCCCTGGTATGACAATCATAATCTTCCAGAGGGATCTAGCAGGTTGGCTTTTTCTTCCATGAAAATTAGCAGAAGCAAAATAACGGTTATATGGAACAGTGGATAGCATGCCAGGCCTAGAATGAGGAAGACCTGAGTTCACAACAGGCCTCAAAAACTTACTAGCTGTATGACCTTGAGCAAGTCACCTAACCCTATTTACCTCAATTTCCTCATCTGTCAAATGACGTGGAAAAGGAAACAGCAAATCCCTCTGGTATCTTTGCTGAGAACACCCCAAATGAGGTCCCAAGGAGTCTGATAGGACTAAAGCAAGTGAACAGCAACAATAAAGAATATAAGGTATATGTACATACTGGCTTAGTATATACACAACAGAATCAAGGGACACAAGTACTCGCCATACTCCATGCCAGCATTACTGGGCACACTGCTGCCCATAGCAGAACTGTGTACTCTCCCTGAAATGTAGTTCCCAGGTAATATTTTTCAGTGAGTTCATAGGAAAAATGTAACTCTAACCTCCTCCTCCTCGTCCTCCTCCATGTTCTACTAAACTGAATTAAATTGATGTATAACTTTCCACAATTTCTCCCTCAAAGCTCTATTCCAATGTCAAGGACAGATCTGATTGTTAGTGGCACAGCTTTAGACTCGGGAAAGCCTGTGTTTGAATCCTGCCTCGAATACTTCCAAGCTATATTGGCCTTGGGCAAGTAACAGTCTCTCTTAATGTCAGTCTTCTTATCCATAAAGGAAGATATATTAATAATGACAACAATAATATCAACCTACAGCGTTGTTGCAAGAATTCAGTGACATAATATATGTAAAGTGCTATATAAATGGAAGCTTGCCTATTATTCTTCTTCTGCTCCTGCATCTAGCCAGGAGTTCTAAATCAAAGTCCATTCATTTTATGTGTGTATATATTTCTATACATTTACATATATGTGTGCATGTCTTTAACATAGACATCCTCTTAGATTCATATATATTTTGATGTTTTCCAATATAATTGGTTTCCTTTATAATCCTATGTATTTTCCCTTATGCATTTATTTTTTTTAAACCCTTAACTTCTGTGTATTGGCTCTTAGGTGGAAGAGTGGTAAGGGTGGGCAATGGGGGTCAAGTGACTTGCCCAGGGTCACACAGCTGGGAAGTGTCTGAGGCCGGATTTGATCCCAGGACCTCCCGTCTCTAGGCCTGACTCTCAATCCACTGAGCTACCCAGTTGCCCCTCCCTTATGCATTTATAAGTATTACTCTGAAAAGGCTTGGTTCATAAGCATTGCCAGACAAAGAGTCTGGAGCATGCAGGTATCTATGTAAGGGGAGGAGTGGGGAGAGCATGGCATTTTTATTCCTGTACGATATATTCTCTGTGTCTATTCTGTATGCCCTCTTCTGTGACCGAGGCATATCTATCGACATTTGAGGTCATAATTCATCATTGGAGTCATACCTCAGGAACAATTCCTTCATCAACCACAGGGGAAAATCCCAACCAATAATCACAGCACCTTATTATAAATGGTTAATGATTCTTTATTGTACGCTCCCCATGCTGCCCCAGAGTATGCAACTTTGCCAACTAAGAGGCTTCAACTGAATTGCCTTTTTTCCAGAGTCCTTTACACCCTTCCCCTGCCTTCCAAACCTGATACTTGACAGAAGCCAGTTTAATGTACATATTCCACCCCTCCCTAATGATATGTTCCATGAAAAAACCACTTCTCTCTCCAACCGGAATGCATAGACACTGAAGCTTTAGCCATTCCCTTCCTGGTGCCAACCACATTCCAATGCTCTTTAAAAAAAATTTTTTTTTTTAGTTTAAAAAAGTAAAGGAAGAGTTCCTTTATTCTTAGGAGACTTGGTCCTGGCCTGACCCTCCTACTACACCATTTGGCCACAAAGTACTCCCCGAGCAGTCTTATGTCACAGCACACAAGTTACAAGTATGACTGCCTGTCTTGCTTAAGAAACGAGACAAAGGAAGTCACCTCCATGGGGATAGATACCAGTCCTCTCCTCAGTTAAATGAACTGCTAAAAAGCCAAGACCCTTAAGATGAAAATGGATAGTTTCAATTATTGCATAATAAAATGTATGATTGAATAAAATGAGCTCTTAATAAAAATCAAAATAAATCAAGATTACCCCTGTTTAGCCCCTGGAAGCTTTTACTTTGATTCAACAAAAACCAATTTGACAAAAATTTTATATCCTTATTATATTTAAGGTATAATGATTCATGTTGAGGATACTAAGAAACTAATGAAACAGTGCCTGCCCTTAAGAGACTATTCATTCTTTAGAGTTAAGTGACTCAGTGGATAAAGCACTAGGCCTCGAGTCAGAAAGACCATCTTTCAGAGCTCAAATCCAGCTTTAGGCACTTACTAGCAATATGGCTGATCAAGTGTATTAACCCTGTATTTGCCTCAGTTCCCTCATCTGTCAAATAAGCATGAAAAGGAAATGGCAAACTACTCTGGTATCTCTGCCAAGAAAACCCCAAATGGGATCATGAAGAGTCAGATATGACTGAAATGACCAAACAACAACAATCTCTTTAGAAGGAATTATTCCTAAATGTTCAGGAATCAATATGATTTTCAATAAATGATTATGGTTAGAAGTAGTCTTAGAGACCATATAGTCTCTTCCGTTCATTTTATAGATAAGATAATTTATAGATAAATTGAGACCCCAAGAAATGATCTGACTAAAATATTACCAAATATACTCCAGTTTAAGTTAGCTATTCAAAGATGGAAAGGCTGAGTACTCCAGTGGCTGCTCTCATGCTCATGGTTTTGTTTATTCTTTCCTAGAATGCTAATTGTTTGCCTCTCCACCTTTTAAAATCCTTTCTAGACTTCAAGATCATACTCAAATTCAAGCTACTGCAAAAAGCTTTCCATTTTATAGTCATTGGCCTATTTGATTCTCTCCCCTTTTTGCTTTACACATAATTGGTGCTTAATGAGTTTTTTACAAGTGTTTATTATCTTTCTCACACCCTGCCCCTACAATATTTTTTTAAACAGACAATAAATATGCAGCATCTAACAAAACAAATTCCTCCACTGGCCATGCCCAAATATGCAGATCTCAAGTTGGATTTTAATTGCATCACTTCTCTGGGAAGGAGTTCATTTTCAGTCTTCTGAATTTTTTAACATTTTAATTGATCAGGTGACTATCATACAATGAAAGATTTCCATGATTATCCTCTTTTGTCACATCTTTTAATAGTTTTTATGTCTCCCATAGCAAATTGCAAGCTGCTAGAGGGTCATTAACCTTAAACTTCTTTGGCATCTGCCATAACACCTAGCTGACTAACTCATTGCTAAAATGCTAGAATTTAGTGGTTAAATGGAAAGATACTGTGATCAACAGTCAAGATACAAAACTAAGCAGAGAATTAATTGTCCCAGAGCTCCAGTGTGAACCAGTGCACTGGTGTGCATCAATAGCATGTAATTATCATCCATTCAGGACTATCCTGCCAACCTCCTTGAAGTAAATCTAAAGATTCAGGAATTGCTTAGGGAAAGAAATGCTGTCATGTACTTAGACCCTGTTGAAATAATAAACATTTCTTAAGTGCCTACTAGTCTATTATAATATTTTATATATTTCTTAAGTGTTCCCTGTTCTCAAGCAGTTCATAGTTTCTTGCATGAAGGTATTTTTACTGCCCCCCCCAAAAAAAGCCATATATTCTGCTTTCACTTGGGGATGCATAACAATAAACAAAATGTTTAAATTGCCCCTATTAGTTATCTGAAATAAGTAATTGGAAGTACACACATGAATAAATGGAATCCATAGATATTGCTTTTTAACCAATAGCTTCCAGGTTCTCTCCTGCCAAAACTTTACCATAACTATGAACAAGCAATGGACTGACTGGAATTTCACTTCCAATTTCCATTGCTATTGGCCCACAAGAAACCTCACAGGGCATCAAAAGATACCAATATCAAGGGGCAAGGGAGAAAATGGGCAGCTCCAGCCATTTGAGCCTCTTCTATAACCATGGAACATCAAAATTGGAAAGGACCTTAGAAGACATCCAACTCCCTTCCTGACACACAAATCCTCTCTACCATCCCAAAATGTGGTCACCAAGCCCTTCAAAATCTCCAGTGACAGAAAGCTCATTACCTAATGAGCTAGTCCAGTGATGGTAAACCCTACCCCCCCCCAGGCCATGCGCAATGCCCCTTCTCCCCACCAAGTGGTAGGTGTGCCCTGCCCCGCCTTGCCCCACACAGGGGAGGAAGAAAGCACTCCCATTGGGCGGCTGGGCAGAGAGGCAGGTGAAGTGAGAAATGTCCTCAGTGAGCATAGAAAGGTGGAGAGGAATGGCCTGAATGTTCAGCTCTCTTCCAGATCTGCCACCTATGAGCCACCCACCTTACCCCCTGTGCACTCCCATTGGGCTGCTGGGCAGAGGAGTGGGTAATGTGAAAAAGCGTCATCAGTCTTGTGGAGAGGGGAAGGGGAGCAGCTCTGCCAGAGTCCCTCTGTCTTTCTAGTAATGAACCCTGGGGAATGGGGGTGGGGGCTGGCCGTATGCACACAGAGGGTGCTCTGCATACCATCTTTCGCACCCATGCCATAGATTTGCCATCACTGAACTAGTCTGTCCCACTTTTTCTGCACTGGAAAGTCCTTCATTGTATTGGGGATGGGGGGAGACTTTAATCCACTGTGTTTGGTCCTGCCCTTTGGGAGCAAAAGGAACAAATCTAATCTTCCATATTATACTATAACACTAAAAGGAAGCTATTATGTCCCTCCTAAATCTTCTCTCCTCTAAGACACACAATCCCAATCAGTCCTCATGGGACCTAATAGACATAGATAAAATAATCAGCATTTGAAGAATTGAAAAGAAACCATTAATCTCAGAACAAGATACAAATTCACTGAGGAATTTCAAGGTTAACACTGGGCATACCAAAGAATATACAAATTAAGTTATGAATCAACATCAAATACAAACAATCCATTAAAAGCCTTCACTCTTGAACACAAGTTGACCATTATCTTATCTCATTATTTAATTTTGAAATACAGACCTCTCCAAAGTTACTGAGTTGCAGGCACTAGGGCAGTGATGGGCAACCTCTTGAGCTTGGTGTGTCAAAATTCGCTAAAAAAAACAAGCGTGATTTGGGTAGTATGTCACTTCAAGAAAAATAACCATAATTTTGGGATATTTATAGTTTAAATAATAAAAATGTATAATTGTAATATATAACTGTATTTAATAAATCAAAATAGGTAAATTAATATAGGTAGAATTGTCATCTATAGTGCAGTGTTTACACTACACTATGTTTCATCCATAAACAAATATGTTTATACAAAAAACATAAGTAAATGTTTCATCCACGGCACGTGGCCCCATACTTCTCTGTATGCGGCCACATGTCATTTAAAATGGCTATGTGTGTCAGTGCTGACATGCGTGTCATAGGTTTGCCATCACCGCACTAGGGGTCAAAACCCCACTGGGTGATCATGCTTTTCCCTTGCAGCAACTGGGAAAAGGGGACAAAGGCAAAAAGCTGCCTTATTCCCCAAACCAGATGTAATAGTAAGGATAAGACTATCATGAAATTAAAATGTTGGAGAAGTAAAGAACTTCAGAGATCGAGTCCAACCCTTCCTCATTTTATCGATGAGGAATCTGAGAGGGGAAATGACTTACTAGTTTGTTTTCATAGACAGGTCTAAAACGCAGGTCTCCTATCCCCTAGGTGAATGTACTTTATGGTATTCTGTTGGATAAAATGTAAGCAGAGTCTCTTTAATTTTTGTTCTAGTATCCTTAACACCTAGCACTATAGAGAGAGAGACAAAGAAAAAGGCAGAGACACACAGACAGATAAAAAGACAGACAGATAGAGGAATGATAGAAATAGAGTCAAGAAAACCTGAATTCAGAAGCATCCTCAGATACTTTGACTATGTATGTTACTTTTGTCTGTCTCAGTTTTTTTTTCAACCATAAAATGGGGATCATAATAGTACTTTCTTTCCAGGATTGTTGTTTGGATCAAAGGAGTAAATATTTGGGAAGAGCGTATCATTACAATTGGTGCTTAATAATTCTGTCTCTTCCCTTCCCTCTCTCCCTAGGAGGAACTTAATAAATATTTGTTGACTGATACATTGACTTCACTAGGTTGCCTACATTAGTACTGTTATCTTTTTTAAAACCTTTACCTTTTAAACCCGGCCTCAGCCACTTCCCAGCTATGTGACCCTGGGCAAGTCACTTGACCCCCATTGCCCACCCTTACCAGTCTTCCACCTATGAGACAATACACCGAAGTACAAGGGTTTAAAAAAAAAACAACCCTTTACCTTTTGTCTTAAAATCAATACTAAGTATTGATTCCAAGGTAGAAGAGCAGTAAGGGTTGGGCAATGAAGGTTAAATGACTTGCCCAGGATCACAGTGTCTGAGGCCAAATTGGAACCCAGGACCTCCTATCTCCAGACATGGCTCTCTATCCATTGGGACACTCAGCTGCTGCCCCACTTCATATTTTTATAATAGTAGTTTTGAAGAACACAGATAATGTCTAAATGATACCTCTCCATTGTGGGGGTGCAAGGGGTTAAATCCCCCCAAACTCTCCCTCCTCTATCTTGTAAGTTCACAAAGAGGACACAGGTACAGAAAAGAGAACAACATAACCCTGATAAAGATATAGAAGGCAGAAAGAAATCTCCTTCCTGGCTCCAGAGGCCAGGCTCTAGTCAAAACTATGTTTGTTGACTGTTTGATTCCAATTATTGAGCTAAGCTTGGTTCCCACAGTAAAAGAGATAATAAAATAGGGACTGCTTCTAGCTTAGGGAGAAGCAGCAACCCGAGAGAGAAGCAGGAGCTGGTAGGAGGAGAGCATGACGGAATACTGTTAGAAGCCTGCTGGTGACAAGTGTCATTCTTTTTAACTTCCTTCATCAAATCTCACCCCTGTCTCTGATCCCAGAGACCCCTATCTGCAACACTCCAGTCCATGATATATCGTAATAAATCGCAATACTCCATGTTAAAAGAAACCTGTTATATGGGTTACTGTGTCACAAAGGGAATGTCATTGTCATTATCATCACCTTTAAAAACATGTCTTCTTTGTTCACTCTTGTGCCTAACTACTGTTAAATATCCTAAGAAGGAAGGGGCAAGGGAAAGGAAGAAAAGGCAATAAAGGGAAGTGGAAGAAAGGAAGAAGAAAAACAATTTATAATGCTATATTAGCCACTATTCAGGAGATATGATCAGAAAAAGAAGTAGGTAAGGGCAACTAGGTGGCACAATGGACTGGAGAACCTGGGTTCAAATTTGGCCTCAGACACTTCCTAGCTCTGTGACCCTGGACAAGTCACTTAACCCTGTTTGCCTAACCCTTGCCCTTCTGCCTTGGAGTTGTTACTAAGTCAGAAAGTAAGGGTTTTTAAAACAACAACAACAACAAAGAAAATGAAATATATTGGTAATGTGATAAGAATAAGGGATAATTGAAGAATGTTCTCCAGTTACCCACATACTCAAGGACCTAAAAGAAAGCCTGGCATGTAATAAGTGTTATGTGAACATTAGCTGCTATTATTAACTATTATTATTTGTAAAATACTTAGTATAGTGCTTGGCACATAGTAAATACTTTATAAATGATAGCTATTATTATTACTGTTACTACTATTATTATATGCTCCCTGAGATCAAGTTAATTCATACTGTTAAATAAGAAAGACTTTTAACAGATCAACTTGATTATTCTTCTTCTCAGTGTAACCCCTACTTCTGACACGAGAAGCATTTTACATTTCTCTAAAAAATCAACAGACACGGTTTCCTTTTATTCTGAGACGGGTTTGGTTTCCTCACAGCCATCTTGCTAACAAATGTGTGTTGAAATCAAAACCAGATATGTTTTCTATTCAATCAAGGAATAGCTTATAAACAGTAAATGGATTATTATACGAACATCATTAGTTCCTTCATTACTAAAATATCAAATATTGGTTTAAAATTTTTAACACTTTGTGTTTGTCAAAATTTTGCACTCCTTCAGTATACCTCTGTTCTACTATTATACTATACTATACTATACTATACTATTATACTATATTATACTATACTATACTATATTTATACTATATTATACTATATTATACTATATTATACTATACTATACTATACTATGCTATAC
>NC_058130.1:604118113-604146378 GCF_016433145.1 Gracilinanus agilis | reverse complement strand
ATTATATTATATTATATTATATTATATTATATTATATTATATTATATTATATTGCTTTTCTCTGTGGTTATTTCCCCACAAGTTAATTGGAAAACTAGTGCAATTATTTGAATAGTTCAGACACATATTGAATAAAAATAAGATGGTTTGGCCTTGGCCAATTTGTTTCATCTATGAGGTTCAAATTTACTTGTTATTTGGCAACAATTCCTTTTATGACATGCAAACAGTCCATATCAATGTGAATATATTTAGATCACTTCCTAGCTGAGTCACTTAACCTCAACTGCCCAGCCCTGCTTGTTCTTCTGTCTAGGAACAGATACTTAGTATTAAGTCCAAGATAGAAGATAAGGGCTTTTAAAAAAAATCTAAACTTATGATTCTAAACTCTACCACACCTTACCAGATAGTACTTATGAATTATTATGAATTTATTGTACTTTATTTTTGTGAATGGCCTTGGCCCATTTAACTAGGCTGATTCTTGGAGATGAGACACTCAGTCCACTATTAAATCTATATAGTTGAAGTTTTTCATTTTTTATTATCTTTCTGAACTTGGAATCCGTAGCCAAGCCTGGAAAAATCTAGGGTCAACTGTATTCTAGTCAAAACTGGACATTAGGAATAGGTTTAAATAATAAGCAAATAAATATCATACTTTTTAAAAAATGAAACTTTTCCCGTCATTCCCAAGAGTATCTATCACAGTGATTTGTGTATGCATAGTGGGGCCTCAATATTATTATCAAGAGGAAGTACTGGTCAGCTCACTGGGCAGAGAATTGAATTGAAGGGAAGAAAGAAGAGGGACTAGATCCTATTTAGGAAAATGTTTTCAACAATCCCAAGTAGTTCCCTTTTTTACAAAATATCCATTCTCTTCTGGTGTACCAACACAGTTGCAAATCATGAAATACAATTCCCAAAGAGCCAAAATTGCATAGTGAAGCCCCAAAGGACAAGATGTATAATGAACATTCCCTATTATTCCCTATTACCCATAATAATTTCTGAGCAGGGACTAGCACTGAGGTATCATTGAGAAAATGTATGATCAGCAAAAAAGGTGGACCAGTCATATATCAAGAGCAGGGGATGACAAGAAGGTAGCTTGAGCACTGGTACCAGTTGGAAAATGAAAGACCTAGAGCAGTGGTGGGCAACCTTTTGAGCTTGGTGTGTCAAAATTTGCCAAAAAAACGAGCATAACTCGAGTGGTGTGTCACTTCGAGAAAAAACCATAATTTCATGATATTTACATTTTAAATAACAAAATGTATAATTGTAATATATAACTGTATTTAATAAACCAAAAACTAATTATTTAACTTGCCTGTTTAGTGACAGTTGTTTTGGCCTACAAACCTCCAGCACAGAGTGTCTACACTACACTACAGCAAATGCTTCATCCCCGGCATGCGGCCCCATACTTCTCTGTATGCAGCCACGTGTCATTGAAAATGTGTCAGTGCTGACATGCATGTCATAGGTTTGCCATCAGGGACGTAGAGGAATACCTCTATATACTGGAAGATCCTCCATAGAGGGTTCATAGGATGGAAGGACCAGGAAAAGGAAGGAATAAAATAAATAGTTATTAAGCACCTACCATGTGCAAGACACTATACTAAGTATTTTACGAATATCATCTCATCTAAAACTCACAACACTGGAAGGCAGGTGCTATTTTTAAAAAATCCTTTCCTTCGGAACGAATAACAACTCTAAGAGAGAAGGTCAAGGGCTAGACAAATGGGGTTAGTGACTTGCCCAGGGCCACACAGCTAGGAAGTATCTGAATCTAGGTCTTCTGGACTCTAGGCCTGATACTTTATCCACTGTACCACCTAACTGCCCCATTTTATAGGTAAAGAAACTGGGACAGCAGAGGTTATACAGTTATTATGTGTGGCTAGATCTAACCTCAAATCCTGCCTCCAGAGCCAGCACTCTATATACTCTGATACCTACCTGCCTAGCATGCATAAAAGATGAGGAGGAGGCCTGAATGGATGGCCATCTACACACCTGGAAAGAGTAGCCACATGAGTGAAATTATAGATCCATCAAAGAACTGAGCAAGTATTGTTGCACCAAAGTAAACACATCCTCTGAGACAATTGGTAGTAGACAGACTGTCAGTAGGATTGGCTTAAGCTCAGACCACCGCCAGACCAGATGACAATATTTGTTTTACACAGAACCCATTTTTTCAGTAACCAAACAAACTGGTGTATACTAAATTACCTGCTTATGAAAGCTAGCCAACTTGTGGTATCCTGAAAACAGCACTGAATAGAGGAAGGGGAGAAGAAGGTGCAGGAGATTCATACCACTAACCAGATATGTGACCTTGGAAAATCATTTGTTGGCTTTGGGGCTCTGTTTCTTCATCTTCAAAAGCCAGGTTTTGGACTAAATGATTCCCTGATCCCTTCCTCCCATAAATTCTCAGATTCTACAAGGTTGCAGAATATAATAAATGTTCTTTGTTTTCTTTTTTAGTGATTTATTATAAATATGAGGATATTACTATTAATTTAATATTAGACCTCTAACCGCTCAAACTCGATCTGCAACAATTTAATTTAAATAAATGATTTTCAGTATGTAAGATGTCATAACTTTTTAACCATTCCCTCTAAGTCTATATCAGATTTTTTTCATCCATTCATTTCCCATTTATTCTTCCCTTTTATATATTTATAGTTTTGTGTTCTGTTCTTCTGGCTTGGATTTTTTTTAATTTGAATTATTTCATAAGAAGTTCCTTCTTCACATAGATGCAGCCAGAGGACATAGTGGATGGAATATTGGACCTGGAGTTAGGAAGACTTAGGTTCAACTCCAGCCTCAGACGTTTACTAATTGTATGACCCTGGGCATGTCACTTAATTCTGTCTGCTTCAGTTTCCTCAACTATAAAATGGGAGTCATAGATAGCACCTACCTGCAAGGGCAGTCATGAGGATAAACTGAGATTTTATTTGTAAAGCACTTACCACAGTGCCTGGCACAGTCTCCACCCCATTCCTCTTTTTAATTCTTTGTCTTCATTGGATTACAGTAGGTCTCTGTCAGTGTAAATGATGAATCTCAAAAAGTGAGCAAATATATTCAAGTTTGCATTACTCAAAGCTATAATTATGTAAAGTACGATCAACTGGAAATAGGCAGTGAATAATGAAATCACTTCCGAAAATTTGGGGGGGTTCATTTTTCACTCTAATCAAGACTTAGCTGCAGAGTATACTACAGCTTGTGTAAGTGATTTAACCATGCTTGGACATAAGGGCTGCTTTTAGATGTTTTTTTCCTTTTTATTTTTTTATTTTTTTTGCAACCACAGATAATAGGTGCTATTTAAAAAACTTCTGATTGTCTTTTTTTAAAAACACTTTGATACTATAATAGAAAAATGGAATAATAGGATAAAAGAGTATGATTATTTTATAATTTTAGTTGTGTAGTTCCAGATTTCTTCCTAAAAATAATTCCCTAATTTGTAGTTACACCAAAAATGAATGCATATGTCTGCTTTTTCATAATTATTTCCATTAATCATTCTTGTAAATTTGGTGGAGCAGGTATGGTGCCTCAGAATGGGTTTAATTTGCACCACTTGCTTAGGAAGGAATCTGAGCATTCTTCAAGTGAGCTGTAACAATTTATGGTTTTTTTTAAAAAATAAATTGTTCATAACCCCAGACTATCCATTAAAAACTAGTTATAGATTCTAAGAAGTATATATGTGTTTTATGTTTTTATCTGAAATGTTTGCCTTGAATGTTTTATTATATTGCTTTTGCTGCATAAAATATTTTATTTTCATGTAAAAAAGAACACAGCTTTTCTCTAGTAATTCCTTTTATTTATTAATTAGAAACAAAGTCACATCCCTTCCAGATGGATATCTTACTCCATTTTCTTCCATGCTTTATGTAGTCTTTTTTAAGTTTCTCTATCATCTCAATATTTTTAATCCCTCTCATATCCATTTTTGCCATTATAAAATCCTATTTTTTGAATTTCCATGTTATTAAATTCATGGTTTGATATGAGAAGCTTCTAGGAAAACAGACTATGAAATAATTGCAGACCTGAAGGCCTTCTAAATATGAAAAATATCATTTGTAAGTGACATATCTTCAAAAATAAATTCTGCCAATAGAGTATTAGAAAATATCTGAGTTTAAAGACAATCTATCTTATAAAATCTTCTGCAAAAAATATTGCTATTGATATTTGTTCATTGTCTTCTAAAAGATAATCCTATTCTTATATACTTCATCTACAAAAATAGGGATAATAATGAAATATTTTAGTACCATGTCATGAACCTGAAATTGAGACAATGAAACACAAAAAATATCTTTGAAGAGCATAGATATCAAACAAGGTAAATAGCCAGAGGTCAGTATCTAGTCTCCTCAGAATTGACTGGATGAGAGTATAAAGTATTTTGAATTTTGCAAAGGACATCTAATGGAAATCTCCCATTTTACTTATTTTTATGGGCATATATATGTATGTGTATAAATATATGTGTATATATGAATATATGTACAAGTGTACATATATTCATATATGAATGTGACTTTCTATTTAAGAAACAGAAGAAATTACTGGGGAAAGATAAATATGTACATATGTATATGGAAATATGTGTATATACACACATATTTGAGTACTGAAGGGAATATACAAGCTGGATCTAAATAAGGACCCAAATTAAAATTGTATGTGGCTATAACCCTCTAATAATGACAATAATAATAGCCCTCTGCAATTAGATTAAATTTCCCCCCCCCCAAAGATCTTCAGGCCAAATATCCTTTTCCTCAACAGAATATCTAGAAAATTATAATTAATTTTAAAAATAAAGACTTATTATTTTCCAGTTCAAAGATAAATGAATATAATCTGAATGAAGTTATTAGTATGATCTGTTTTTTGTTTCCTGACAGATCCAAAATATTCACTTCCAGGAAGATACCCTAGGCCAGGTAAAGAAGACCTTAAGGGAAAAACATATTATTTGTATTTCTGTTCTTCCTGAAAAACATGTGCTAGAGAGAAACTATAATTTCTCCCTGCTTCCCTAGAATTATTATGTTGATTCCTCAGGTAAGTAATCTGAACACTGCTGAGTAGAGGATGCACAAAGCTAACTATAGCCCCAGCCTAACAGAAAGAAGCAGCAGAAATCTTTCCTGCAGAGTCACACAGCATACAAATTTGGCCATTACTGCATGCTTGAACATCTCATGCTGTACACTGCACTTCAGAGACCACATAAAAGATCTCAACAAAAGGAAACCTGCAGCTTGTTGCCTTGATTAGATGAAATGCACTAGGTGGAAAGAGGAAAATTTATACGTGGATTTTGTTCAAATACAAAATTTTTTTTACTAAATTCTGGCAGTGAAATACAAGGAGAATGTTAGAGGAAAAAAAGGAAATCACTGAAGCACGATGTCCCAACTCTGACCTCCTGCTATAAATATATACCTATCCAAAGAACAGGAATAAGATTATACCTTTTTTGCCCCCTTCTGATATTATATATAGTGAGTGAGATTCAATGGCTACTCTGCTGGGATTTTGTAAGATAAAACAAAAATGTTGGCTTATCAAAAATTAAAAAACAAAAACAAGTTCTGGAAAGAACATTTTGAAAACCTAGTTAGGGAATATCGCATTATTCCAATGAATGGGAATCATTTTTCCATTTCATAAAATACAGTGCCATCTGTTAGAGTCATAAGGCAGTTCTCATTCCAGGGACTACACAACCTGTAAGACCAGACTACCCTGTGTTAAATGAGGGGGAAGGGTGTGGTCTTGAAGACAGGCTGGGTAAAAACAAAGATTTAGATAGTACTAGCTGAAGAGACAAAATCTGGGATCCCAGGTCTGAGGCAGCACCAAGGAGAGCTCTCAGTGGGCCTTTGTATTTCTCTCTCCACTGCCCCCATCCCCACTACAACTGGGCTCTGACCTTCATATGGATTTTTCTAGCACATACATAGGGTTTTCTAGCCATATTGAAAGAACAACGTGTGTCTTAACTAATATCATACTACATAAATAAATCAACAGGAGCTCAGACTTAGAGTCCTTAAGTTCTCCAAATCCATATTCCATTGTTTCAAGCATAAAGCTTCCAATATGTTATTCCACTTGGGCCTCCTCGCTTTAGTCTTTATTCCCATCTTGTTCACTGCTGCCACATCTTATCCAAATCCAGTACAACAAAAGATCACTTTCTCCACCCACCCTCCCCCACCCCAAGGTAACAATTTCCTATTCTGAGAAATTCATTGTACTAATATACTAATAGGAGAAAATTGTAGAAGGGCCTTGGGACTCCTCCCTCTTGTTATATGGACATGTATAATATAATAAGAACATTCAGGTCTTAAAGCCATTAGGACCAGGGTTCAAGTCCTACCTCTGATCATAGCCTGGCTGCATGATGCTAGGCAAGTCCCTTAAGCTCTCAGTGATCTGAGCAGCTAATACTATGTTTTTCTTTTATTTAATATTCTTTTTTTCCAATTACATGTAAAAACAATTTAACATGCTATTTAAAATTTTGATTTCCAAATTCTTCCCCCCCCCCATATTTTTCTTCCCCTCTCATTAAGAAAGCAATGATATAAGAGGTATACGTGAAGTCATGATCCATGTTAGTCATGCTGTGAAAGAAAGGAGACCTAAATAAAGTAAAAAGTAGTAGGCTTTGATCTACATTGAGACTCCATCAGTTCTTTCTCTGGAAATGGGTAGCATTTTGCATCTTAAGTCCTTCAGAATCACAATACTACATGGTTTAAAGAAAGTGCGCGTTTACGTTATAGAAAGAGTTTCCTTACTCTGGACTTCTTTCTACCAGTGAAATCATAGGTCTAGTCCCTATTTCTTTACACTTCTATACAAGAATTTGCAGTTCTATTGATGTGGATATCCCTGCCACTTCTATAGCCCACAACCCCTAAATAAGCCAGAAAAGGGTCTTCAAGAGATGAAATAGATAAAAATGTATCACCAGTGCTCAATCTGGTGATGTTTCTTCAGATTTAGCCAAGCTAAGATGGACAACAGGCATACAGTTTGTCACTAAGCCTATACGAAAAGTTCTTCCAGGTTGGAAGGACTTTCCATGGCTTACACTCAACTGACATAGCACAAAAGAGCTCATGGTGACCTCTTTGTCACAATGAGGTCCTAGAATAGCATTTTAGTTATTTAGTCTTTTTATTTTCATTGTAATCGCTTGTATATATAAAACAAAATAATAAAAATAAGTAAAACCATGCTGATAGCATTGGTATAAAGTTTCTCAGGGTAAAATATATTTCTATTTTATATTTGATAACATTAATCATAATAGACACATTTATGTTATAGTATATTATATATTGTGCATTATTATAATATGTATGTTATAATATAATAATATAATGTTTATATTAAATTATATGTTGTATATTCTATAACATATTAATATAATTACATTATATAGAATGATACATATTTTATGTATTTACTATATATGTGTATATACGCCACACTGTATTATATACACATACTGTACATATCATGCCACACTGACTCTTTAACATATGTATCATTTATATGTGTATACTTACACACAATAGGAGAAGGGGAGGAAGAAAGACAGACAGAGACAGAGACAGACAGACAGAGGGACAGAGAAACAGATAGACAGAGGGAAAGACAGAGAGAGAGAGACAGAGAGACAGAGAGGACTGGATTGAGAGTTGAGAAAACCAGGGCTGAGGTCCCACTTCAGACACATACTATCTGTGTGACTCCAGGTAAGTCACTTAATATCTCCGTTTCCTGTCAATTCTCTGAAACTATAATTTGCACAAGAATTGTCATTCTGTATTAGTAGAGGGTTTCCCTCACCTTGGGTTCCCTGGGCTAATGAAATCACAGATCTAGACCCTGAAAAAAGTTAGATCAGTAATGCTTATCCAGATGTAAAGCTAGGCTTTTTGATGACCATCAGGCTAAACACTAAAATAAAATCGAGTCATTTTACAAAGTGCTTCCTATATGCCAGGCATTGTGCTAAACACTGAGTTACAAAAAAATTAAAAAGGCAAAAACCTAGCCCCTGTCTTCAAATATCTCACGTTCTAATGAGAAAAAGCGACTTGCAAACATCCATGTGCGTACATGAGATACAGAATGTAAATGGAAGGTAATCTTGGATCTTTAATCATATGGTACTGACCATGGGGGTCTCCCAGTTTGAGGTTTGCCATGTGTGGAGCATTGCTTCCTCATTTCCACACAGGCTAAATATTCCTGTGATGAGAAGATTCATTTAATATAATACTCTGAACTTCAAGCTTTAGAAGGGATAAGCAAAAGTCTTGGCCAGTAGTCAAACACCAGAAGATGACTTAATGGCTACCATGCATTCTGGAGGTCCATTTCTTCTTTTTTTTTTTAAACCCTTACTTTCCATCTTAGAATCCCAAGGCAGAAGAGTGGTAAGGGCTAGGAAATGAGGGTTAAGTGATTTGTCCAGGGTCACACAGCTAAGAAGTGTCCGAGACCAGATTTGAACCCAGGACCTCAGGTTTCCAGACCTGGCTCTCAATCCACTGAATCACCCAGCTCTTACTACCTCCCATCCCACCTAGGGATCTATTTCAAATGATATCAGGTAAAGTCTCCATAGAAAATATCAGGAGCCTGGGACAAATCACATCAAACAGGTTCTCTACTCTTTCCCCTCAGCATTTTTACATAAGTATAATCAAGATTTCAAAAAGCATCAGAGGCCTCTCTAAGGGAGAAGACCCAAAAGGACAACACAAAGCCACAGTGAGGGGAGGAAATCAGAAGACAAAAAGGTGAGAAGGAACCATCCTACCTGAACCATCTTAGTGATAATGAAAAAGAAATTGACAGGTTGAATGAATGGGAAGCTCAGGAGTTTGTTTTTGTTTTGAGATCAAGAAAGAAAGCCCACAACTTTCTCCCTGACCCCTGGTGCCCACCAGGGTTCCCTGGCTTGAGTAGTGGTCTAGAAGGAACAAAATGAAGATTCCCTCCCATCTGCACTGAGGGCAATGAAACATGTACCATTCTGGATGCTTGGGTGAATATAGATTTGAATATGGGACCAATATAACTCATGACTTCTGAATGTTATTTATAATACTGGTATATAACATATTGTGACATTTAACAAACTTAAAAGAATTTAAGGAAACTATTCCATATATAGGCTTCTAAAAAGAAAGGCAGAATGAGGCAAGGAAAAAAATATTGGGCTGGGTTCCATAAGACCTGAATTTAAAACTTTATCCTATTACTAAGTAATTACAAGACCATGGGCAAATCATTTCAATTTTCTCGGCCTGTTTCCTCATCTGTCAAATGGGAGAATCAGAATAAATTATTTATTTCCAACCCTAAGATTTTTGCTACAAAAATAACAATACAGGCTTCCTCTGATAGACGAATTCTTGTCTCATGAAGGGCCCATATATACAAATGGATATTCCTCTTCCTGCCCCTATTTCTCCATTTCATTTCTGATGGAGAAAGGACTACAAATGAAGACAGAACTACAGGATCCAGAGCTACTCCTGAGAGAGCCAGTATCCTGGGAAGCCCAACTCGGACTTTCTCTATTAGTTCTTATCCTGGAGAGCCCCTCTTCTCATTCTGCTCTTGACTAATGACTAAACAGATTTAATGGGAGAAGTCACTACAAAAATGTTTAACCCCTCTACCCCCTTCCTTAAAAAACAAAGAAAGCTCCTTCCAAACATCCTCTCACTTAAATTCCAACCCCCAAACCTTGTCGGGAGCTATCAGAGCTCTCTTATAACCCTTATTTCTTCAGAGAACCTGTGTGTCAGAATATTTTTTTCCTACCAATTTATGTTCTTTACCTCTTTCAAAACTGACCTCATACCTCTTACCAGAAGCCTTGTCACCTAAAATAGAAATTAGTGCTGGACAGAAGGGGTCCTTTTATAAACTAATACAGCTCTTATAATATCAGCTATTGCAATCTCTTCCTCTTTTCCCTCCAATGCAATGCCACAGCACTCACATAATCAATCTATACTGTTCATTGGCATGTCTGATATGTTGCTTTGTAATTGTATTTCAGTCATTTTTTAAGATGGATTCCATCTCCTCAGCAAGAATAAGAGTGCCTTAAAGAGTGAGACCATTTCTTCTTTTTCTCTTGCATCCTTCCACAATAATAGACGCAGTATAATACATATTAATAAATATGTAGTAAACATTTAAATAAATTAATAAATACATTTATGTTACATTTTAATAAATACATTATTCTACACAGAACAGACACGCAATAAATGATACTGTTAAACAACTACTTGCCTTTTGTGTTTGTTTTTGTTTTCTTTCCAGTGAAAGAAGGGAGCTATCCTTGGTGACTCACTGACTTTTCATGGCCTTGGAGATCCTAGGTAAACCCCATTTTGTATTTCATAAATGGGGGTACTGTGAATATGAGCAAAAAAGAAAATGAAAGGCCAACAGGCATTAATCAAGTAGCTACTTTGTGCCTAGCACTGTGCCTGGTACTGGAGAGACAAACCGATGCAAAACCAAAAAATTAACAGACCTGCTCTCAAGAAGCTCATGATCTAATGGAGGAGAGAATATACAAACAAGTATGTACAAATAATATATACAGGATAAACCGGAGATGATTGCATTGGGAAGGCACTAGAATTAAAGGAGACCAGAAAAGCCTTCTGGTACAAAGTCAAATTTTAGCTGGGCCTTGAAAGAAATTAGGGAAGCCAGAGTGTAGAGATGAGGAGGTGCAGTGTTCCAAGTATGGGGGGTAGCCAATGAGAAGGCTAGGAGATAGGAGGTGGCATGTCTTGCGCAATTAACAGCAGATGATCAGATTTTACATTTAGAATCTTTGCTAAATACAAAATAGAGCTGGATGGCTATACTTTGACAATATATCAGAAGGAGCTACATGACTTGAAATATTTTCTGTCTTTCCAAAATACAGGGGTTAAGAAGTAGGAGACAGGAGGGTGGCTCAGTCTTTTGAGAGGCAGGCCTAGAGATGGGAAGTCCTGGGTTGAAATCTGGCCTCAGATATATCCTATCTGCTCATTTTTGAATGGCAATATCTGAAATACAGTTGATTTCCTAAGTCAGCTAGTGGAGTCAGATTAAAATCCCCAGCCACTTGGGCAGCAAAAGTCAGTCAGTGCTAGACTGACAAGCAGGGGGTAGGGGGGATAGGGGGGTGGGGGGAGAAGCGATGGTCATTAAGGACCTTCTTCATTCATGCTGTGATATCTCTTTCACTCCATCTGGGATGCGTCATCCATATGGAATAATATACTTCTCTGGCTCCCTACAGAAGCAGTGCAAATTCCTGCTTCATGGTTAATGGAACAGTAGTGCCAATTAAATAAAAAGTGCCCAAACTGTCATGGTGTGATAGAGAAAGTACTGATCATAGAGTCAGAAAAACCTCAGGTCCAAAATCAAGCCTTGATACTCAAAAATTGTCTTTAAACTTTAGAACTTTAAAAAGTCATTTAATCTCTCTTAGACTCACCATTCCCTGTTGCTTGTTGTTCAGTACCACCATCGTGCCTCTATTTATCTCTTCTCAGAAGTCCAATAATCTATTTCCTCTTGCTATTACCTAATCATGTGCCATCCAATAGTAGCATCTTTTTTCTTGTCTTAGTCTTTCTTTTTTTCTTTTAACCCCAACTAGGCTATAAACTTTCTTAAAGGCAGGGACCATGTTTTAGTACTTCCCTTGTTTAGCACTGTTTTGGGTATAGTAAGTAGGAATTCAATAAATACTTGTAGAACTGCAGAGTGAAATGCACTAGCAATGAGAGAGGAAGGCATATTGGGGAAGCATTCTCCATAATGGGGAGGGTAGACAGATCCAAATGGTAATTCCAATACTGCTTCTAGGAGTCAATGATCCATTTCAAAGAAACTACCCATGGATCAACTTCAGGCTAAGCTCCTCTAAAGGGATGGAGAATATGCATGCAGATATAACTGAACTTTACTCAGTAGGCTTATCACATTGATTTGGAGCTGGAAGGGATCTCTACAGGGAAGCAAAACTAGCTGCCTTACAAGGATGAGCACAAAGCCCACTTTTACTGTGTTATCACTTCAAAGGAATGCAAGATGTTTTCCTTGCCACACAATTCTCTGTAACCATGGCAGCACTGTCACATGACAGGGGCCACAACACATCTGCCGGGCAGCCACACCTCTAACCAGAGACCAGGAAGGAGAGTGCAAAATTGTCATCAAAAATATTCATGCACGTTCCCATTATAGTAGCTTAATCTATGGATGTGACAGAATCAATCTACAAATGGCATTTACGAGAGATTATTTAAAATATGTTAAAATTTAGGACAGTAACTTTTTGCTCTAATAATAATAATGATAAATTCACATTTACATAGTATTTCTGTGTGCTCTGCCCTGTGCTAAATGCTGATCTCATTTGACCCTAACAACAACCATGGAATGTAGGTACTATTATTATCCTCATTTTACAGTTGAAGAAACTGAGACAGAGGACAAGTAACTTGCCCAGTGTCACACAGCTAGTAAGAGTGAATTTGAACTTGTCTTTCTGATTCAAGGCCCAGGGATCTAGTCATTGTACCACCTGCCTCTAGAAAGAAAACTATTTTCTGAACAGAATAGAAGTATATCAGTCGTCAGAAGGAAGCTCACATTTTTTTCTATCTTGCTGTCAATTTTTAATTTTTATTTAATTTATTAATATCTAAGAGTTAAAAGTTTTAAAACTACACAGAGACTTTATGAGGATCATAATAAACAAGTTGCTTAGAATCATTGGCTTTTAATGTTCTTATTCATAAAAGAGAAGTAAATGATTACCTTCAAAGTCCCTTCCAGCTCTAAAATTCTATGATCCTTTGTTCCTCTTATGTCCTATTCTAAGGAAATAATTCAAAGTGGCTTAAGACTATGGAAATGCTGCAATGAGCAATGCAGAAGTGTAACATATGTCTCTCAACCCAACCCACCAAGGTTTTGTCATTCCCAATGGGAATGGCTCCTTGAGTTGGCATCCATTCTTCACTCTTCTCTATAATCTATTTTTGCAAGTTATAGCTATGTTGTCATAGCTATTTCTTACACAAGGACTCCCTTGATCTGGCAACCCAATATAGAGCTTGCCATTCTAACACAGCCAGGGGCCAACAAGAGCCAAAAATGTTTAGAGTTGGTTTACACATATTCTAAGGGCAGGAGAAGACTCCTCCTTCTAGAAGAGAGGGTAGATTCCAGCACTAGTCAAAATGGGTTCTGGGGAATTGAAGAATAGATGGGAACTATATTTTACATGTATAGATAATAAAGTATGAGGTTTGCGATTATTTATTGGATCATTAGAATCACTGATTTAGAGCTTAAGGGGATTTTAGTAGCAATCAAATCGATGAGGAACTGAGCCCTTAGAAAGGTTAAGTGATGAGTCAAACCCAGGTCTCAACCCTAAGCCAATTGGAAAAGGGCAATAGCTGAGTTGTTAGTAACTTTTTTTATAGTTGTTAGTTATATCTATAGTTATTATGGCCCTTACTTTTTGAAGAGCTTTTTAATGAGCTTCTCAAAGTCAAGAGGAGTAAATCTGAAGGCTTCTTGGGTCTTTTCAGCTTATATTATGTTGTTATATTGTTATATTATGTTATATATTATATACTATTGCCTTATATTATAAACTATTGCCTCAAGTGAGATAATATATGTAAAACATTTTCCAAACTTTAGAGTGCTATATAAATATCAGCTATTATATTATTGTGATTATCATATTATTTTTTTTAGCCAGAGTATGGCTGCTGTACATGCTATAGCTTCTTGGAGCCATGGGAGGAAATTGGGTGACAGGTGGACACCAAAGATGGATCTCAGCAAGCCCTCACACCAGAAGTGCCATTCCTCCCTGAACATCCCATATATCCTTATTAGACCTTATAAGAATGACTAAAATCGGCAAAGAAAGTAATATTATTGTCCTCATTTAATAAATGAGGTTAGATAACATATCACATATTCTTTTTTCAGCCATTCTTATTTAAAGGGGCTTTGGAAAATCCCCTAGTTTTGCATTTCCAGTCCATGAGTAACAGAGGCAAGAGTGGCCTCACCCACCCACCATCTCCTGTCTGACTCACAGAATCTCTACAAAGGATCAGATGTTATATATACCCTCCCTCCTCAGCACCTGATATCCAGGAAAACTAAGGGTTTGGCCTGTGAAGTCAAAATGACTTGCTTAAGATAACAACAAAAACAGTGGCATGGGCTGAAACAGAGAGAGACAGAATCCATGCAGGTGTACATATCTTACAGACAACAGAATTCTCTGGATTCTGCGGTATTGCTGAAGTGCCTCAGCCCATGTCCAGACAAAAGTAGCTATTAATGTATTTGCCCTCTTTATGGGAAAGCCATCTACCTTCTGCCTCTACATAGTAGCTATTGCTGTCATGATCCAAATAGGCATCAATACAATCTACATTAACAAACAATTCTTGTTTATAGAGTGCTTTATGAAGCATTTCCCCCCCCCCAAAAAAAAAACTCTTATGAAGTAGTTAGTGCAAATATTATTATCTCCATTTTACGGATGAAGAAATTGAGGCTAAGTGAAGATAAGTGACTTACTTATGGACATACAACTAGTAAGTTTAAGTCAGAATATGAACTCAAGACTATTGCTCCTTGCCTGCCTTTAGTTTTCCTTATTTTTCCACATCCTCCCATTGAAAGAGGTGCTTGAAAGATCCCATTTTATATATTCTGAACTTTAGGTATGAGAAGTAATCTAGCTGACCATGCATGCCTTCTTTGACCTTTCAGATAAATTACAGAATAGATGTGTTGTTGTTGTTGTTGTTGCTGCTGCTGCTGCTGCTGTTATTTTTGACATGTCCAACTCTTTGTGATCCTATTTGGGTTTTCTTGGCAAAGATACTGGAATGGTTTGCCATTTCCTTCTCTGGCTCATTTTACAGATGAGGAAACTGAGATAAACAGGGTTAAGTGACTTGCCAAGAAAATCCAAAAAGAAAACTAAAGGCAAGAAAATGTCTGAGGTCTGATTTGAATTGAGGAAGGACTCTTACTGACTCCAGGCCCAGCACTCTACTGTATTGGGATCAGCCAAATGCCTAGAAGTAGCATGGGGGAGTCAAAAGCTATGGGGCTTAGGTCAGAAAACCTGAATTTATGTTTTTTACTTAACTACACCATAGCTTCTGACACTGAAAAAGATGCTTGTGGCACCTAGGTAACATAGTGGATAGAGTGCCAGATCTAGAGTCAGGAGGACCTGGCTTCAAATCTGGCTTTAGATACTTCCTAACTGTGTGACTCTAGGCAAGTCTTAACCTTATTTACCTCACCCTTGCCATTTTTTATCTTAGTGCTACTAAAACAGAAAGTAATGGTTTAAAAAAAAGCTAGCCACATTGATGAAATCATAAGTCTGATCAACAACAAAAACCAACCACAAACACCATAAATATATTTTTGTTGGTCAATAAACTTTGTTAGATAACCCTTCACAGATGGATTAACTTCTCTCTGGCTAAGTTCCCTGATCCCTAAAATAGGATATTTAGGATTGTAAATTTAGAGCTTCTGTTCTTCATTTCCCACACTAAAGATGCTTAAAGCATCTCAAGAAAAGACAGTCAATAAGTGTTTAATACTCCCATTTCTTTGCATGTAGAGGCAAGAGGAAAGGTATCTGCCAACTTTTTTTTTAACTAAGCTTATACCAAGGAAAATTAGCCTGCCTCTTTGGAAGAATAATATTCTATGACTATGAACACACTCTTTTAAAGACTAAAGAGAAGAACTATCTGGGGAATCCAAAAGGCCCTTGGAAAAATCATCAGAGTATCACTGAAAGTGTCTGGTTGCCACAATCACCCTCTCTTTCCTCAATTTTATGAGTATAAGGGTAAAGAGAATGAAGCACCATTCTGTCTTACCTGCCTTCCATGCCCCCAACCCCTCACCATATACAATATCAATACTATACTCATTTAAAAGGATCCACTTGGAGGAAAGGCATAAGCAGAAGGAATTAATTAAGATAGTGGCAAGGCAATGAGATAACACACGTAAGGCACTTTGTAAACATTATAGCACTAAGTAATTAATGTTTTTAAGCATAATTAATATTTACACAATATTAATCAACAATTGATATTTACATTATTGTTCATAATAAACAATAATAACACATGTCTTCCTATCCTATCCTCCAATTCTGCCCTTGCACCTTCTGGTCTTTTAAGACTCACTTCCTTATAATACTATGCTTATAGCCTCCTCCTCAGGATGAGACTTTGTGCCCCTGGACATATGCATACTTCCACACATTCAGATAAACTGAAAATTCTCACACTCTGACTTCACAGGTTTGCTGAATGGAGTCTTTGCACTCAATTGGGCTGAGGTGCACTTAGTGCTATGTTTTGTTTCTTATACACAGCATGGGACTGAGAGTGACAATTCCTGATAAATATTCACATCTAGTCTTCCTGTATGCTGAGAGAAGCATCCCCTTTAGGTTGGATTAAGGGTCATGCCTCAGTAGGCAAGCAGAGACCTTTGGGAATTCTGCCTTCTGCTCATGCTGTCACTCACAGCCAACTTCTGGCTGCCACTCACAGTAAAAATCTCAGAGATACCTAACAAATAGGGATGAGACTATGTTGTACTGCCAGGGTTAACCTTAATGCCCCATCTCAGGTTCCATCTATCATTCTGTAGTGTGGCAGTCACACACAGTGGTATGTAAATGGTCCCAGTTACAGGATACATCCTAAAGGAAAGACCTGTCCCTGTACTCTTCCACTCTGAAGTATATGTGCTGTCTCTATGTCCTTCTGAGCCGAAGTATACCAATCCCTAGAAGGCGAAGGGGGTCAAGTATGTGTCCAGTTTCTGACCTGAGCTGAACTCAGTTTTACATGTTAGGACTAACTCAGACATTTCCTATCAATAAATCACTTTGTTAATTCCAAACTCTTGGTCAGTGTTCATCATGGCTTGTGTTTCCTGGGAGAAAGCCAATCCTGGCTTCAGCAGGAAGATTCCAAAGGGCAACAGGAATCTCCACAGTTTCAAGGGCTGACATCACTACCCAAAGACCCTGGCTCTAAAAGGCTGTTTGGTGGAGTAGCTGGGTGTCTCAGAGGATTCAGAGCCAGGTCTAGAAACAGGAGGTCCTAGCTTCAAATGTGATCTCAGATACTTCCTAGCTATGTGATCTTGAGCAAGTCACTTATCCTCCTTGACCTAACCTTTACTGCTCTCCTGCCTTGGAACAGATACACAGTATTAATTCTAAGATGGAGGGCAAGGTTTTTTCAAAAACGAAAAAAACCCCAAAAAAATGAAAGATTGTTTTAGAGTCAACTTCAGAAGTATGTAACAATGTTACTCAATTCCATTCCCCCAAAATAGCTGACATATAACAATGTTACTCAATCTCACTCCCCAAAACTAGGTTCTGTTTGCCCATCCCAAGATTCTATGAATATTGCTCTTTCTAGGCTCTCCTCCTACCTGTGGGACCACTCCTTCTTAGTCTTTTTTTTTCCATACCCCTAGGGCCTTGCACATTGTAGATACTTAATAAACATCTGTGGAATTTAATTGAACAAACTTCTGCAGAAATTTGCTTTTTTTGAGGGCTTTAAGGAAGTGGGGAGCCAGCTTTTAATGAAAGGTAGTTTTTTAAAAGTCACAAGATGTTTCACTAAATGTCACAAAGATTGGCAGGGAGCCTGAAAAGTCTGACCTCAGGCATGAAGTCCAAGTAGCAGCCAACAGGGAATTTGATATTTAGTTTCATCCTGTGCTTGCAAACTTAGCTGGATCTAAACAAGCTAATTCAGAAGAGAAGCGGCCCAGTCAAATGAATGTGCAACACCCACACAAAAACCCATATTAGGGCAATTTTAAGCACCCAGAAGGTCAAGTGGCACCAGTTATCTTCCTTCACTTAAAAATGCATAAACTCACTCACTGGAACACTTAAATAAGTAGGAGGAAGGGTGGCCAGAGAGAAGAATTAACCCCAAATGCATCCTTGATTCACAAGTAAACCAAAGTTGGTTATTGTAAGAGTTGGATTGGATTCCTGGCTTGCCTAATCTTCATCTGTATGATTTTGGGGAGATCTTGTTTTCCTCATCTGTAAAAGTGAAAGAGCAAAAAGTACCTAATCTTTAAGTTCTATTCCAGCTTTCTAATCCTATGACCTAGAAGCCTCATTAACTGGTTCATATTTTAAATTTTTTAAAAATACTATCCCTGGGTCATACAGCTAGGAAGGTAAAGGTTTTTAAAATACGAATTTATTAGCTGAATTTAGGCAGCTAGCTAGTGTAATGGCTAGAGTATTAGGCTTGGAGTCCAGAAGACCTGAGTTCCAAGGAAGCCACAGACAGTTACAAACTGGATAATTCTGGGCAAGTCTTTTAACTTCTTTTTGCCTTACTTTCCTCATCTGTAAAATGGGGACAATAATATAGTACCTACCTCCCAGGATTGTTGTAAGTAATAATATTTGTAAAGTACTTAGCACATTGCCTGGCACACAGCAGACACTTTATAAATGTTAACTATTATCATTATTAATAATTTTTACAAAGCTATCTATTAGTTAAACATTTCCAATACTAGTAGGAATAAGGAAGTGAAGAAAATAAATATTTACATAGGCATTATTTTCTTGTCAACCTAGTAGAGGTCTCAGCTGAAACTTGTAGAATGAGAACTAAATTCCTAACGAAGGAAGGCACTAATAGATTAGAAGAATGTCCTTCTTATACTCTTTTCGTGATTCCAAGTTAGCCAATGGATTGAGAATAAAGGATGAGTTTTCTTTTTAAAACCTTTACCTTCCTAGCTGTGTGACCCAGGGATAGTCACTTAACCCCCACTGCCTAGCCTTTACCACTCTTCTGCCATGAGACCAATATACAATATTAATTCTAAGACAGATGGCAAAGGTTTATTGAAAAAAATAAAATAAAAAAGGAATCAGAGATTTGGCATTTTCTTTCTAATGTTATCCATTGATTGGAATTAAACCTTGAAGCTCCACGTGGCTCAATAAGTTTATTTTATATGTGTGTGTATGTATATATACATATATAGAGAGACAGACAGAGAGACAGAGAGACAGAGACAGAGACAGAGACAGAGTCAGAGACAGACAGAGACAGAGACAGAGTAGAAACTGCTGTGAGGATTCTAACTTATTCTACCATTGATATACCTTTGATCATAACCACCTACCACTTGCCCAGGTCAAGTAGGAGTTTATATGGGGTGAGTAAGAATTTTGTTTTCCTTATTGTTAGGTTAAGGAAACTGCTATCGAGGAAAGAAAGCTAGTAAAAACAATTCAGATGGAAGAAAATTTTCTTTGTTTATGTAGAGGGCTGCACTAACAGATTAAATGACTTTGGCCAAATTATTTGACCTCCCTCTACCTAGTTTCAATGCCATATGAGAATAGCACTGTCCTCCCACCCGTTATTGTCCTATCCCAGTATATGGGGCAACTATCCATTCATCACGCTGCAGATACAAAATAATATAAAATAATTAACTAGAGCGGGCAAAAGAGATGATTAAGGAGTAGTAGGCAATGAATTCTCCAAGGGCTCATTTCATTTAATCTAACTCCAAAGGGGCCATTCTACTTTAAGATGCTGTCTGACATACTGCAGGCACATCTACTTCCTCCATTCTATAGTTCCCCCAATTCTGCCTCATATAATTTTATCCTCCCACCTGACATATGGATAGAGAGCACATATGAATATTCCTACACCAGTGATGCATACATTTAATACATGATACTTTGAGCTGTATAGCAGCAGTTCTTCAGAAGAACATATGCTTTGGGTAGGGGAAACCAGGAATCCTTGATGACAATCAAGTTGGTAAAATGAAAAATTCATGGGACTGGCATCAATAAATCACCATCTATTATTTGCCTAATAGATGCCAGGTACTGTACTAAGTGCTGTGAAATACAAAGACTTAAGGGGGGAAAGAAAGGAAGAATACCTTTGCCCTCAAGGAGCTTAAAATCTAATGGAGGGAGACAAAATCTAATGGAGGGAAGACAAAAAATGCTGCAAAAGGCAGCTGAAAGAGGAGAGGGAATGCTGGGGAGGGGGATGGAAGTGGGGAAATGGTGCAGAACTACCCCAGAGTACCAAGATTGATGGGATCTTAGAGGTTAATGAGGTTATCTCCATGTTTCTTAGAACAAAGTCAATAAGGAGTCAATAAATGGTTTAAAAAAAAAGGTAAGAAAGATTGCCCCTGATTTCATGGAGCTTAAAATAAAATGAGAGGTGGAGGACTAGGTGGATAGATCTCCAGGCTTGGAGATGAGAGGTCCTGGGTTCAAACCTGGCCTCAGACACTTCCTAGCTGTATGACCCTGGGCAAATCATTTAATGCCCATTGCCTAGCCCTTATCACTCTTCTGTCTCAGAACCAATTTAGTATTTATTTTAAGGCAAAAGGTCAGGGTTTTTGTTTGTTTTTTAATCTAATGGGGAAATCAAAGTACAAATGGAAGCTGAAAGGGATTTAGTGATGGGACACATGATGGACACATCAGTAAGAGAAGTCCTCAGGTGGTATACAGCCAGGTGAATGAGGAGGCAATGTCCGAGTTGGGCTCCCTTCTCCTTTTGCCAGGTTAAGTTAGAGACACCTATGTGTGACCTTGAGGTGACCTTGGTAATCACTTTCACCTCTCTGAGCCTCCATCTTCTCTTTCCCAAAATAAAGGGTTGGTATAAGAAATGATTCAAGAGATGGATTTGGAGAACATCTTTGGGAAGGCTTATATGAGCTAATGATCAACAAGGTGGCACAGTGGGCTTGAAATCAAAAAGATTCTTCTTCCTAAGTTCAAATCTGGTCTCAGACACTTTAACTAGTTGTGTGACCTTGGGCAAGTCACTTAGCCCTGTTTACCTCAGTTCCAGTCATACCTTTTGCCCAGGCCAGCCATACTTGTTCCTTCACTCCTTTACCAGTTCTCTTGCTGACTGTTTAGATCAGTGGTTTCCAAACTTTTTTTGACCTGCCGCCCCCTTTCCAGAAAAAATATTACTTAGCCCCCTGGAAATTATTTTTTTTAACTTTAATAGCAATTAATAGGAAAGATAAATGCACCTGGCCATCACCGCTCCCTGGATTGCTGCAGCACCCACCAGGGGGCAGTGGCGCCCACTTTGGGAATCACTGCTTTAGACGCTGTGCCCTCTCTTCCCCTTCCCATTTTCCAGCTCCCTTTTATGTGTCTTCCCCCACTGAAACATAAAATTCCTTAAGAAATGAATTGACTTTCTTTTGCCCTGTATTTCCTTGTGTATCTGTATTCCCAGTACTTAGTATAGTGCCTACATATAGTAAGTACTTAATAAATGCTTATTGGCCTGCTTTCTTGGAGGAGTTAACTTTTAAGTCAGGCTTTAGTAGTTGAGTAGAAATTGTGGGCAGCTAGATGGTTCAGTGGATAGAGTGCCTGAAGTCGGGAAGACTCATCTTCCTAAGGTCAAATCTAGCTTTAGCCACTTCCTAGTTTCCTTTCTAGTGTGTATGTTTTACATATATAGAGAGATAGATACGTATCTATATTTATATTTGTTTGTTCTTTTGAGTAAAAGGGTTAGATAGGAGGAACTCTAAAGTTCCCTTTCCAATTCTAAACATTTTCATGATTCAATAACATGAACACTTCCATGAATATTTCTAATTTATCAGTGCTGCAAGAGAATTTCATTGCCTGATTTTGAAAGGCCACATTTTTTTTCCACTTTAGAAGCTGATTATCATGGTTTTTTTTTTTTTTACTCAGTGAGTCTGTGAAACTTGTGTGTGTGTGTGTGTTTTTCAATTCAATTTAATTAGATTAGTTGGAAGAAGGGAGGGATGTTGTTTTTCTTCTCGGGCAGTGATTTCTCACAGCCTTAAGTCAGCATTAAGTCATGAAGATGATTCCCTCAAAGCACAGCAGCATTTTAATTGTAGGTAGGAGTACAGGCTTTCGAATGCAATTCCTAGAAATTCAGCAAGTAGTCAATGACCCAGAAAGATGATTCTTTTTCATTCCCAATTCTTCTAAGCACATCTCATCTGACAAAGCTAAACTCCTAGGATTAGCTAAAGGAAGGTCCAAGTTGAGGCCAAATGGAAGCTGGGATCACTTTTTTTTTTCCTTCCCTGACTTCACATCTTCTTTCTAACACATCAGGCTGCAAAGGGCGCCCTTCCCTCCCATGGTCAAAGAGGTAAACCTTGGATAGAGCAGGCAGCCTGTGAGCATACTCCCTACACAAAAGGGGAAAAAAATCTAGGTTTGAATCATTCATGAGGAATGACTGAGTGGATAACAGCTGCAGGCTATTATTTAAAGGGATGATACTAATATGCCTGTATTCAGTTATGGATAGAAGGAAAAGGAGGAAGGACATGAAGAGAAGTTAGGGGCAGGGTTCAAAGAGTCCTTTCTACTTCCATCAATTCTAAAGCATTATAACTGGAATAAACTTCAAATTACTGTTAAAACAAACAAACAAGCAACTCCTGGGGAGTTAAGAACTGAGATTACAGTCCCAGCGACTATACAGTCACTATTGTCCAGAGATTAACTCTTTGTCAGGCAGCATTTTCAGAAGCCAACCCATCCATTTCTAGAGTCTGGTCAAAGTGATAAAGAATTTCCTCAGAAAAGGAAAATAACCTGAAAGGTTTGCAGTCTTTACAACTCCTCTAGCATTCATAGTAGGCTGCCTTATATTGTAAAGGTTTCTTTGTTTTTAGATTATGGGTCTTATAAGCCTGACTAGATCATAAGCTCATGACCACCACTGCCTAGCTCCTGACTCACATGAAGAACGTGCTTCCTAAGTGATCATGCGGGGTGATAACGGTGAGGATCAATACTGACCCTCTGCTTATTGCATGTTCTTAGTGCTTTGGTGCTCCCTGGGGATATGGTGGTCAGCGTGAAAGGCGCACATGTCAAGTTCAGAACTTAATGAGGTCCGGGATGTCTACTCTCATCCAAACCAGCCAGTGTCTGACTTTTGCATCAAAACACACAACAATGATACGCACAGCCCGAAACATTTCAAGCAATCTAAATGCATTGGCACAGCTGATACTCCTCTGCTATGCCACCATCACCACCATAACACCAACAACAGTGCAACCTAATTAACCAGAACTGGCTCTTCCTGCCCTTTCCTTCTTTGACATTTATAAACTGTCTTCAATCCATTATTTGTATTCTTCCATCACCTGAGGTATTGGCCAACCCCCATAAAGCTGTTTTCTTTTAGTAACTATTTCCTGTCAAATACCTCTATTGGAGCTATGGTGGTGCCCTATTTTTCTTTTATCAGATGTTCCTTGTGGTTCTTTCATTGGACACATGTTTGCCTCAGGCCATGGAGAGGGTGGGTGGAGGGTAGGGGCGTGGAAATCCTTTCTTAAGCATCATCTCGTTCAATCCTGACTCACTGCCTTCCCAGAAAGTAGCACCAATCAGAGGGATTTAGCAGTTGCAGTAAAGGGTACTGAACAGTATTTACTGTATCCAAGGGAGCTGTAGGTGGTCCCAAGGTCTACAAAATGGGGGAGGGTGATAAGACCTACTCCCTGCTTACTTGTAAGGATCAAGTATGTGATTACACTGTCTGGAAAGTGCTCTGAGCTCTCGGAAGAAAGTGACTATGTTAATGCAAACAATCATTATTGGGCCAGCTCCTATGGTGGAGAAAGGTAAGTAAAATAGATTCCCTAAGTGGAAGGAGTGTTCACCTAATGGAGCCACATTTCCAGAGGCTTATCTAAGCTTTCCAAATCCCAAAGTGCTGAGTATGTGTGCTAAAATAGTCCTTTTGAGCCCTCCGGTTTACTGTGCTATGTCAATCTCAAATTCAAACAACTAAATTAATACTAAGAGCATGAACTGATTATAGGGGACCACAAATGACAGGATCTCCTTCCACTAACTATAAACTTTTTTTTAATGTTAGTAATTCACATTTAGGGCAAAAGGGACATTCTTGGGTTGCCTAGGGGCCCTGATGAAGAGGGGAAAGAAGTCCAGAAGAGGAGTCTAAACTCCTGGGTTACAAGCAAGCTGAAATGTGTGTATATACTGTATTACTGTAAACTTCTGAATAATAAGAGTATACATGAGTCTTAGGATTTGACTCAGTAAATAATATTTGGCCTTTGGGATTCAGAAAATATGTTTCAAATTTATAGAATATTACTACTGGATAGGATCTCAGAGATGATCAAGTCCTACCCTCCAATTTTTTCTCATTCCCTATCTGGAATAATCTTATATTTATTTTGTATATGTCATACATTCTCCTATATATGCATGTTGTTTCTCCTCAAAAGAGTGCTACAGATGATAATCTAGTCCTACCTTCTCATTTTTTATCCTCTATTCTATAATTTCATCATTCACTTCCTGAAATCTTATATTTACTTTGCATATGGTATACATTCTGTCTTACATACATATTGTTTCCCCTCAATAGAACAGGATAGGATAGGCTAAAATAAATAGAAAATAGAATAGAATAGAAATGTCCTTGGCACCCAGCATGACACCTAAAACACAGTAGGTGCTTAATAAATGCTTGTTGAATGATTGAGGATAGTGAGGGCCAGTAAAGCTGGGCAATGGGCACTAGATTATATAGGTAGGCTTTTACCCACTGCAATGCTTGCCTTTGTAAAATTCAAATTCTTTATGCAAGCTTGTAATATTAATGCTACATTTAGAAAGCTTCTTATATAGTTGATATTTATGTAGCTACTTCCCAAGAACATGGGAAGAAGGTAATGTAAGGAGAATGATCTCCATATTCAAGATGATGATAGTGATGGAAATCATACATATTAATAGCACTTTCAGCTTCACAAAAGCTTTCCTCCCAACACTGAAAGTTGGTGATATAAATATGACTAAGCTCATTTAACAAATAAGAAAATGGAGGCTCAAAGAGGTTAATTGATGTACTTTAGGGCAAGTTAGTGAACCAGCCCCAATCCAGACTCAGATTTTCTGTCACCAGATCTCAAGAACTTTCCAATCTTTCACACTATCTCTTATCTCAGACATATATAAGAATAAAAAATGTAGAGGTGACAAATTTATTCTCATGATGCAAATAAACTCATATTCCCAATTTTAGTGAGCCAATGTATGAGATTCTATGGCACAGACATTATCACCCATCAAATCTCACATCAGGATTTAAAAGGGAGAGGAACAGAAAATCCTTGCCTCATTTGGCACCATTTGGATTGGGAACTCCAGACAGGACATATATATGGTACTTATATATAGGCCAAATAACAATAATAAGTGCTCATTTTTCTTGGTTTGTTAAATAGGAGATGAAAGCAACTGGAACATCACATACTGTAAACTCTTTGTTAGTGAGTAGTCTAGTGAAACTCTCTTAACCACTGCTTCTCAGACTTGGCTAATAAAATGAATCTTTATCATTTTAATGATGAATCTCAGGCACTGAAAGATCCTAGGTCCCTTTTGACTCATCATAGAAAGATTAAATAATGTCCAGCAGCTTCCCTATTGAGGTCCTTCTAAAGTATTCTTTTTTATTGTATTTTAATTTGTTGAGAATAGTGATCCAGCATGGTACACATGTGGAAAGAAAAAAAATGGAACATTTTATTAACCAAAACATCAAATTTCCTCAGCAAAATGGAGAATGGAATTTTCTAGACAATGGAATTAACTCTCCTAAGACTTTAGCTCAAGGGGACAGCCGGATGGCTCAGTGGATTTGAGAGCCAGGCTTGAAGATGGGAGGTCTTAGGTTCAAATCTGGTCTCAGACACTTCCTAGCTGTGTGACCCTGGGCAAGTCACTTAACCTCCATTGCCTAGCCCTTACCATTCTTCTGCCTTGGGACCAATACACAGTGTTGATTCTAAGATGGAAGGTAAGGGTTAAAAAAAAAGACTACAGTTCCAACATGGTCATACAGAATCAATTAGCGTGTTTATTAACAAAGTACTATCTTGGGGGTAGTTAGATGGATCAGTAGGGCTAGAGATGGGAGGTTCTGGGTTCAAATCTGACCCTAGAAAGCTATGTGACCCTGGGCAAGTTGGAACTGGTGCTTAGTATCAATTCTAAGACAGAAAGTAAGAGTTTAAAAAAAAAATAAGTCAGCAAGTCTGGGTGCCACTAATAAAAATCCAAAATTCACAACTACCTGTGAAATACAAACTCATTAGTTTTTAGTGGCAGGCACATGTACTTATGCTGAAAATTATATATGTGGACTTCTGGCTAAGATGGTGGCATGAGCAGTCTTAAAGAAGCCAAACTCTCCCATATATATCTCAGCAGTGATCTAAAATGGCCATCTGATTGAATAACGATGGAGACAGCAAAAGAAAAAATATCAGTAAGCTCTTTTATCTAGACCAGAACTGTATTAGATTTAGATATAAATATATATGGCCTATATCTGATCAACTAGTTTGACAAAAACTTCTATCAGAATTTATTCATCAAATCATTTAACAATAAGCCATTAATTTATATAAATCATCAGGCTATGCCTGGTAGGAACAAAAACAATTAAAATGTGGCTGCCAAAATAGTCTTCATAAAGCACTGTCACTAACCATGTCACTCCCCTGCTAGAAAATCTTCAGTGGTTTCCTTTTTCCCCTTGATTAGAAAAAAATACAAACTCTCCACCTTGGTGTTGAAGGTAATCTACCATCTAGTTCCTCCTTACATTTTCTAAATTTCTTTTATTTCACTTCATACTCTCTACAGTGGAACCAAACTGCAATCCTTGTTACTCATACCTGGCATTCCATTTTCTACATATTGGCACTAGCCATTCCCTCTGCCTAGAACATACTTCTTCCTTATCTTTGCTTCTCAGATTTCTTATCTTCTTTCAAGACTCAGTTCAGGCACCTTTGCTATGAAGCCTTTCCCACCTCACCTCCAAAATATTTGAACTCTTTCTTTCCTCAAATTACTTTGTATTTAGTAATCTGAGTACTATAATATACTTTCAAGTAGAATGGTATCTCTTTAAGGCCAAGGATTGACTTGTTTATTGTCTCTTTCTTTCTGTCCATAGCCTAGAAAAACACCTTGATAATTGTTTATTGAATCAAATAGTCTCTCTCCCAAGATTACAATCTAGTAAGGGGATTGTGACTACACAAATATGCCATGCCATACAATAATGATAGTGATGGCTTAGTTCTTAGAGGTTTCAAACAAGCATCACTAATTTCTTTCAGATCACATCAGGACTTAATAGTACCAAATGAGGGATCACAAATCTCATATCCAAATTACTTTCTCTCTTCAAATGGGAGGGGAAGAGTAGAACATGCCACTCGGAAGTGAAACAAGTTCAAATTACCTCATCGCATTCTTTGGATAACATCAAATTCCTTCCAACCTACTGAACCTCACCAGTTATCAAAAGGTATTTGTCATTACAGAGAATCAGGAAAATCTACATCCTTGACTTTCTAGACCAGATTTCATCTTCTCCTGGGTCTCCTGGCTCCTTCCTCCATATGGTCGATGAAATGATGGTACGGAGCATTTAGGCCCAACATCAGTCGCTACAGGAGGTCAAGTCTGGAGAACTATAAGTGATTTCCCCAGTGTTAATTTCAGGCTCCATTGCACTGCCCCATGACTTACAGAAGGGCATTAAGCAATGGAAAGGAAGAGGGAAAGGCAATTTGCTGAGCTTCACTCTCCAAATTATGTTAAGTGTGGCTCTGTGCACAAAAACACATGTACACTCTCTTCCCAACAGTATGAATGCTCAGAAATCTTGGTATCAAGGGCCATTGACTGTGTTTCAGTGGCCAGAAAGAGAGGGAGAGGGGGAGAGAGATTGAAAGAGAGACAGAGACAGAGAGACAGAGACCCAGAGAAAGACAGGCACAGAGAGATAGAGACAGAGAGACAGAGGAAGGAAGGAAGGAAGGAAGGAAGGAAGGAAGGAAGGAAGGAAGGAAGGAAGGAAGGAAGGAAGGAAGGAAGGAAGGAAGGAAGGAGAGAA
>NC_058130.1:604026985-604113185 GCF_016433145.1 Gracilinanus agilis | reverse complement strand
TATATATATATATAGTCCAATGATGCTTTCTCTAATGGGGAAGAAGAGGGAGGGAGTTAAAGGGGTATTTAAATGCAGCAAACATAAAAAAAATTTTTAATAATAAAAAGAGGGGAAAGAACATGATCTTTGCAGGATTGTTTTATTTATTGTATTTGTTACCTCTGCACTTATCAAAGTGCCTGGCACACAGTAGGCACTTCTTATTCATCCTTTGTTTTTTAAGAGAACTAATCATGTCACAGAGAGGTCTTAACTTGAATATGAATTGGATTTAAGAGCAGCCAAGTCCAGCAGTGAGACAAAAGTCAGAACAACAGGAACTAGCTCGGGATGCAGTGAATGATCCTTGAGTTTTTGATATCTGACCAAGCTCTAAGCACATTTCTCCACAGGGCTCATTTCAGCCACCTTCATGCCCACTGGAACAAAATGTTCCCATCCACCCATTCCACCCAGGGATTAATTGATTGCTTGATTGATTAGTCAGTAATGGCTAACTAAGATACTCGTTAATGTTATCACAGTCTTCTCACACTGATTAGTCAAAGATAATACCTGAAGCAATCCTATGATTACCTAAAAATGGAATATGTGCCCTTAATTTTTTTAAACTAAAAAGAAAAGCCAAAAGAAGAACCAAGTCAGTGAAGATCATCCAGATTCAATTATTTTTTAATGCTATACAAATCAATTCAAGTCAAGAAGCATTTATTAACCACTTTCAGTGTGCCAGGCACTGTACTAAACACCAAGAAAGGTGAAAAACAGTCCCAGATTTTAAGGTACTCACAGTCTAAAAACAAACTAGCAGAAAAATCAAGACTGATAAGTTGAAATGTGGGCCCCAGTGCTTCCTCCATCACTGAAAATGACCATTTATTCTAGTTCAGAGACCTTCTGATATGTCCCTTTCCTAATATAAACCTTTTCCATAATATTAAGCTTCAAAGCTTTACATAAGCTAAATAGTCAATGTGCTGCTTTGTTCAATCCCATCTGTTATACTAAATCCATTAACTGTCACCTCCTAATGATGAGGTTATTGAAAAGCATGTCAAAATTCTCCTTCACTGGACATCTCTTCCCTGGTAGAGAACTTTATCTTCTTTTATCCAATTGTTTATAACTGCATTCCAATAGCAGCTCTTGTACTATAAAAAGGGCCAGTATATAGCAAAATTACAAACTATCCAATCCAAATCCATCCAACATTAGCCACTATATACAAGCCCATTAACAGAGTAAGGTTCAAATTATTCTCTTCTTGGATTGCATAAGTTCCCATAATCCAATGATCCATTCTCTTCTTCAAACTAGGTAACTGAATCCACCATCCCAAGAGCATTTGTCCTTTAACTTTCCCTGCATAATATAATTTTTGCAGCTATTTTCAGCTTTTCTCATTAAGATTCTTTCCAACCTTTTGCCAGGCTTTCTTCTTTCTCTTCTAAATAGCTGTCTTTTGTTATTGTCTCTATTTGAGATACAATGGGAAGAAAGGATGGATGAGGAGGAGGTAATTGTGGTGAATGATGAGGATGGAACTTCTTAGCACCATTATATTTTGCATCTTGAATATTAAAAAGTCTACAGAAAATCAGAAGTTCATTACTAAGTTCTTTATTTAGCCTTAAAATGTATAAATGCAAAGGAAGTATAATTGAACTCTGTCAAATACAGCACACCAGTGACAGCTAGGATTTTCCAGCTTTCAATGTCATCTTCAAGAAATGATTATTGACCAGCTCAGCACATCCCACTGTGCCAGACTCTCTGATACTGGGAGACAAAGAGCATCACATCTTCTCTTGAAGCACCTGTTCGATGTAGAAAGTATGCCTTTTACCTATTGTGCTTATATTATATAGGTGGGGCAGGAGGGAAGTAGAAGTATTTATATAGTACCTGGTATGTGCCAGGCACTGTGCTAAGCATTTTATAAGTGGTATATCATTTGATTCTCACAACAACCCTAGCAGGTAGATGCTATTATTATCTCCATTTTATAGCTCAGGAAACTGGGACAAACAAAGGTTAAGTGGCTTGTCCAAGGTCACACAGTTATTAAGTGTCTGAGGCTGGAGTCTTCCTGACTCCAAACCCAGTGGTCTATCTATTTATTGTAGTACCCAGCTGCCCAAGCAAATCCATGAAGTCACTTTTATAAAAATGGTTTGACCTCCTAGGGAAGAATAAAGAAGGAAGAAGGTTAGAGTACATTAAACCTTATCCATCTGTGGTTCTTTGCTCAGTTTCAATTCCCTGAATGCTGACATTTCTGATTGCATGAGGAAGAAAACTAGTAGTTAATGACCCACTGAAAAATTGCCAGGGTACCAACCCTTCCATCTGGACTTTATCCATGACTCTAGAAATGTAGTAATCAAAGAATGGGAGAGCTGAAAAAGATCTTAGTTAAAGAACACAGTGATCCAACCCCTTCACTCTAGAGATGGCTTTATTAATTTTTCCTCCTAGTTTGGAGTCAGCTGGAAATTTGATAAGCATGCTATCTACATCTATCCAAATCATTGATGAAAATGTTTATAACCCCAACACTTAGCATGGTGCTTGGCACAAGCAGAGCAAGCATTTAATATATACTTATTTACTCAATAATTCATTCATTCAAACAAAAGAGTAAAATACAGGTCCCTAGGGCACTCCACAGGAAACCTACTCACAGGTTGACATGACTACTGATCTTTGAGTCCATTCATTAAGACATTTCTGAATCCATTCATTTGGAATATCATATAGTCCGCATTTCTCCAGCACATTCACAAAAGTACCCCTCAATTCTCATATGTAATCAGTTACCAAGTTCTGTTGGTTTTTTTTTGCCTCCTCAAATCTGTTGCATTTATCCTCTTCAAAAAAAACCCCAAACAAACAAAAACCAGTATTTCAAAGTACTTTGTACTCCATAGAACACCACATAAATGTACAATAGAACTATGAACTATGTTTGGCTGAGAAAATGATCAAATATGAGAAGAAAATGAAGGAGGCCATTACACTTATTCTTTAAAAAGCTAAAAACCCATTTATTGAGATTTGAATCTATTGTTGGGGCCCAATAGTAGTTTTTCTGCCAATATTAGCCTCTGATCACTTAATTATCTCACCTCAATGTTGGTTCTATTGATTAATAAGCTTCTCAAGCCTTCTTCTAAGAAGTGTGCGACTTAAGTATGCTAAATTTCCCAAAGGGGGAAGAGAGAGAGAAGGAGAGGGAAGAGAGAGAGAGAGACAGAGACAGAGACAGAGAAGAAGGGAGAGGGAGAGAGAAGAAGAAGAAAGAAGAAGAAGAAGAAAGAAGAAGAAGAAGAAGAAGAAGAAGAAGAAGAAGAAGAAGAAGAAGAAGAAGAAGAAGAGAGAAAGAGAGAGATCTCAAAGACAGAGAAAAACTTCTGCATTGAGCAACAGCTACCACAATACCAAAACAAACCGGAAAATGCAGGGGTGAAAGCTAACATTAATTATCTTCCGAATCAAAAGTCTAAGGTCTGATGGGGTCTACAGAATCACCACATAATAGCATATGGGAACTATACTAATTGAAAGAAAAGATCTGAATATTGCCAAGGGCTAGCAGAACTGCAAGAAGAATGAATAGAGATAAATAAATATTTTATTAAAAATTATCTGATATTATTCTATTCTATTAAGAAGTTTTTGCTAAGGATATTTTTTCTTTTTTGGAACCATCAGCCTATTTTTGATTTATACAGTTACCTAGGAAAGCCCAAACTAACCAAGATATCCCTGCTTTATCCAAAGCCCAATGTTTCAGAGATGAGTAGCTAGACTAGATGGGATAATGTGTGCTACCCACAAGTGATCAATAATCTTCCTATACCTTGACTTAAGTCAGTACCAACATACCAGTATAATGGAGAAATAATTTCTCATATAAATATGTACATATATATGCATAGACACACTCAAAGATATCCTTCTACTGGAAGAAACAGTGTTCGGAAGCCATATTTCCTGTGCAAACCACCTCTTGTCTTGAAGCTTACCAAGACAGTTTTCTATGAATAGCTGACTAAAGCAGCAGTTCTCCTTTCCAGACTCACACCTGTCTTTCAGATGTCTCACCACCCAATATACACGTGTAATTAACACTCATCCAGACAAATTCTGATCCCAACTCTCTCTAGGATCAGCATACAGAACTATATACCATACAGCTCTCTGGACCTATGGCTAAAATCAGGGAAGAGCTGGGAAAGTCTTTACCTTAGGGATTACCTAGTCCTGTGCCTTCATTTGGCAGATAAAAGGCAACATTTCTAAATGAATAATTCTGCCTCCAAATACTTATAGTAACTTTTATAGTAACTAAGAACTGGAAATAAAGTAGATGCCCATCCATTGGTAAATGGCTAAACAAGTTGTAGATATTATTATGCTTTAAAAAATAATGAATATGACGATTTCAGAGAAACATGACTAAATTTATATAAACTGAAGCAAAATGGAGTAAGACAAAATAGTGAATGAACATTTGCTAAGCATTTACTTTGTGCCAAGTACTGTGCTAAATGCTGGGAATAAAGCTAACAGGAAAATAATATATGCAGTGACTAGAACAACAGAAATGGAAAGAATAGGAACAAAAAATTTAAAAATAAAGCCAAATGCAGTACAATAATGATGAGGATCTGGAAAAGGAGTAAAAAATGCACCTACCTATTTGTAAAAATGGAACACTATGTGTGGAACATTGTATAAACTATCATTTAGTTGCCATATTGATCAGTTTTGCTGAATTTTTTTCTTCTCCTTTATTTTTTATTCTTTGTTATACTCTGTGGAGGAGAGAGGGAAAGGATCAAAATCCATAGTACTTTTAAGGTTTTAAAGCCATTAAGATATTTGTGATGTACTACATTTGGAAATAAAAGTGATTTTAAAACAATAACTATCAATGACAATTTCAAAAAACAAAACACAAAAAGAAATGAATATTCAATTAAAATAACTGCTACAAGTTTCCAGAATGTCTAATATCATCTTTACAATATCCACAAATAATAATTTGGTACTTGATGACCACAAAGATGGAAGACATTATAAGAATAAAGAGTAGGTTCCAGAGTGAGGCATAAGGAAAGATAGAAAGATAAAACATGATGATCAAATAAAGAACTCAGTCTACTCTGGATCTCCTCTATCAAAGCTGCCAGTACCTTTGGCAAACAGACATCTTACTGTTTTATGCCTCACTTGATATTTATTATCAGAGGACCACTGAACAGATTTACTTCTGTTGCTTTGCTTCTAAAGACAGTAATGTCTACTACAAGTAGAAATGGATCCCAAACAGCTGCAAATTGACTCAGAAAACCACAAATGAACATTATCTATGCCATACTATATTTTTATTTTATTAAATATTTCCCAATTAGACCTTATTACAAATTTGACATTTCTGTTCCAATGAATCCTTAATAATATTCATATATAGGAATACTATTGTGCTAAAAGGAATAATAAACTGGAGGAGTTCCAGGTGAACTGGAAAGACCTCCAGGAACTGATGCAGAGTGAAAGGAGCAGAGCCAGAAGAACATTGTACACACAGACTGATATACTATGGTAAAATCGAATGTAATGGACCTCTGTACCAGCAGCAATGCAATGACACAAGACAGCTCTGAGGGATTTATGGTAAAGATGCTATCCACATTCAGAGGAAGATCTGCAGGAGAGGAAACACAGAAGATAGACAATTGCTTGAACGCATGGGTTGAGGCGGACATGATTGGGGATGTAGATTCGAAACTACCACACCAATGCAACTATCAACAATTTGGAAATAGGCCCTGAACAAGGACACATGTTACAACCAGTGGAAATGTGCATTGGCCATGGGTGGGGGGAGAGCGGGGGGTGAAGGGGAAAGTAGGGGCATAAAGTATGTAAACAGGTTAAAAATGAATATTAATAAATGTTTAAAAAAAATAAAAGTTTTAGCTGTGAAAAAAATAATATTCATATATAACCAGATGGAAGATATTAATGTAAAAAGGACACATTAGGCAGAGTTTTGTTCTAGTGAATGAAATCTTTCCACAATCCATGAACAAGACCACAATGTGATCTTACATTGATGAGATGGTGAAGATCTCAACTTGTATTTGGAGAGATCCTCTGGAATGGTTTTCTAATGGAGTGTGCATCTGGAATAGGCCACACAAACAGACAACAAGATGATTGAAAAGGAGAAGAGTGGGGACACCGAGTGCTTTCAGAAAATTGCAAGATACTTTTCTTAGACTCTAAGCTCCCTATGAAAACAAAGACCTACTTTTCAGTATGAACATTATAGCAGCGTTGTACATGGCAGTGAGATATGACCACCATAACTTCAGAAGAAGGAAAAATGAGTATCCCACAAGGGGCAAAAAAGAGGTGTATGGTAAGCACATAGGCTGCCACATATAACATATAACCTAGTCTGGAGGGATTCTGAAGGGCAGGAATAAAAGATGTCATTAAGGAATCATGCAACAGGAAGAAATGATGGGTCAGTAATCAGATGTTAAGAGCAACGTTGAAAGATGAATGCTCAGAGTGCTTCACTAGTGCCCTCAAGATGTTAGGAGAAAGTGAGAACAGCTACCAGCATATTAGGTAGCCCCCTGTGGCAAACTTTTGGGAGAACATAAACAAGAGTTTCAGAAGAGGGGGTAGACATAGACATTATCTCTACCAGTAGACTGAACTCCCAAATCAATGAGATCCTAGAGCTATTTGAACATTTCAGTATCCCACAAAGAGAAAGTATATCTCAAAGAAGAATAAGAGAACATTAGAGAGAGCAGGATCCATAGATGGAGACAGGTCTCAAAGCTTTTGAGAGCCCATTGTTGAATTATTGTGAGCATTTATACCTCAGAAATTGGAGATTGCCACAAATTAAAATTTAATTTATTGTTTTGTTGATTTCTAGATTTAAGAAAGTGGTAATGATGCAAATGAAATTTTAAAGAGTGGGCACATTTTTTTTTCAGAAGAACCTAGTTGTTAAATATTTAACAGTACACCCCTTTATTGCTCTATAAACACTACTTAAACTGAGCTGGAGTGTAGTAGAAGCCTCAGAAAATGAGTCAACACCAGACTGGAAGCATGGTGACTATAACCTAAAACACTATAGTAATAATAATAATTAATAATGACAACTGGCATATATTTTAAGATTTTAAGATTTGCAAAGTGCTCTGTATCCATTATCTCATTTGAGCCTCACAACACCCCTGGGTCTAACCCAGTGATTCTTAGTGATCCTCCAAGAGTGTACATCACCTAGGTGTGCCCTTTATTGTATAAAACTCTTACTTGGAACCCCATATGCATTCATATATCTCCCCAAAATTGTATGAAACCCATTCTTGCAATCAAGTACACCTTCTCAAGTCAGGAAAATCTTCTGACTTTCCTGTATTGGCTATGATCCTCATGGCAAGGAGTAATAATAGCACTGTGCTGTTGTATATAAAAAAAAGTTTCAGAATCACTGATCCCAACCTATGATGTATCTACCTGTTCTTACATCTTGGGGTAGTGGAAAATGGCCTTAGAAGTCACCTAGTCCAACCTTTCACCCAACTCCTCCAGAGAAGCATACAACCTCTCTCTGCTTGTACAGTTTCAATGACAGAGAACTTATTACCTCTAAGTCAGTTTTTTTTTCTGTTTTAACAGACTGGATTATTAGGAAATTCATCCTTATCCATGCATCTCCCAACCACTAGTCCTCATGAAACCCTAAGTCTACCTTCTCATTTAACAGATGAAGAAACTGAGGCCTGGGGAGATTAAGTGAGCTACCACAGGAATCCTGGTCTCCTTATTCTTGGCTCATTGCAAGTCCCAATATACCTCTCCACACCATGTAAGACTTCTACTTTTTTAACTAGCACTAGAAAGCCTTCATCTTTCTTCAATGGTTTTAAGTATAGCTAATGAATAGATAAGGGCTGCTAGGCGGTGTAGTGGTAAGACCACCAAGCTTAGAATCAGGAAGACTCATCTTTATGGATTCAAATCCAGCCTCAGAAACTTGCTAGTCATTGATCCTGGGCAAGACCTTTAACCCTGTTTGCCTCAGATCCTCATCTATAAAATGACCCAGAGAAGGAAAGGCAAGCCAGTCCAATATCTTTGTCAAGAAAATCCCAAATGTGGTCACAAAGAGTCAGACACAGCAGCAATGAATAAATAAGCTAAAAGAAAAAGGTAGCAAATGCTAGTAACAAGGATTAGCAATGTAACTGCTTTTCTGCAATGAAATAATAAAGGTATGTGTGGGCTTTTCAGGATTTTCCTAAAATCCCGTTTACCTCCACTGGGAACAAGTTCCTTTCTTTTCTTTTCTTTTCTTTTCTTTTTTTTTAGACCATTAATTTCTGTGTATTGGCTCCTTGGTGGAAGAGTGGTAAGGGAGGGCAATGGGGGTCAAGTGACTTGCCCAGGGTCACACAGCTGGGAAGTATCTGAGGCCGCAGTTCCTTTCTTGAATGCATCACCATTCTATGATTCCTTCAAAATCTTCAGTATAAAGAGATTCGGAGAGGCTAAAATCTTTAAAACAACTATTTCTATTCAAAAAAGAAAACATTTAACCACATTTTTGTAAATTTAGAGGAAAGAGTTTGATGGTTCAGAAAACATAAATGTCCTCATGAAAAAAATTTGAAATGCTACTAATTTTGCTAGGCAGAATTATCTCATTTGAGGCTGTCTAATAACATTTCTTATTATAGAATATTATCTTATTATAGTTAAGAGCAGAGACAGCCAGCTAAGCTTTGTGTCACCCTCTGCACACAGGTTTAATATATGTTTATGTAATGGAGTGACTAGCCTTTGTCTATCGCCTTAGTTCAATGGTACCCACCATTCAAAGGAAATTCTTCTGCTGTGTTATCGAATCAATCTAAGTCAAAATATATACTTGACTGCCTGTTAATTTATTCTATCCGAGAGCCACAAAATATATCTGAACTCCACTCCCTCAGATTTTTTTTCTCCCCTTCAGTTTAAGGCATTCAAAGATATCTAACATTTCCATTTGACTTTAATTTCAAGTTCTGTAGAAATGTTTTTTCAAAATGTTTTCTGGTTTTTCTAAACCAGGAGTCCTCAGTTTGGTAATGGCTCAAATAAACAAAATTTCAGTTCTACAAAATCAGTTCTAATTATTCTTAGAAGTATTACAGTCATTTCTTGTGTTTAGCAATGCTCAGGGATTTTCCATACTCTCTACAAATTTCAAATCTGAAGCATTTCACTCACTACCCTGGAGAAAGAGCTCATTTGAAATGCAACAACCTTCTACTAATGCTTCCAAATACTATATTTATGGAAGGTGGGAAGGAGACCACAAGGGACCTTAACAGAAACATGGAAATTGGCCTACCATGCTAGAAGGAAGTCCAGGGATACCATTTTCCTCTTCTGGGATATCACTTCTGTTGTGATGGCCCAGTGGGTTGAACCCAATCTACTTCCTCATCTCATCCCAGCCTCTGGGAGCATAAGACTCTCAAAACAGTAACCTACTAATATTAAGCAGATATTAGCAATTTGGGGGAAAGAATAGGAAGGATATGGAGCTTGAAATTCCCAGCTAAGAAAACTCAAACAAGTTAGGGCAAGGGCTGGCTCTGCCTCAATATACAATAAGATCAAAGCTTAGGTGAAGCCCTAAAATCTTAATTAGCATCCAAAGGAGCCTTTTGGTCACCATAATCGGACAGATCTAAAAGAGACCTATGGACTAAGTCTATGATCTTTCGTTAAAAAAAAAAAAAAGAAACTCATTAAAACAGAAACTGTCACTTTTTACCACAGGGCAATAACTATTTTGACATGGTTGTAATGACAGCTTACAACATAAAACAAAGGCAAAGAAATGGCATTGTAAGTTTCCCAAGAGCAACAGCTCAAAAACTTGGAGTAGGGGAGTCCCAAATTCTATTTTTGCTTCTGAAGGAAAAAAAGAAACCTGCTTCTGACAAAGCAAGGAGTGGCTCAGTTTCTTCAAGTGGTTAATTTATTCAGCAATCTTTTCTGAAGAGTTCACTACATGGGTTGTGCCATGTGAGAAATTCAGGAAGCCTAGTGAGTGGTCTGAGGAAGAGTCCACTTCCTCTGCTCTAGATTCTGATAGTACTATAGGTAAGAGTGACTGTCCTCTGTTGATATGATGACAGGTAGCATCTTATTATGTGCCAGGCACTGTGCTAAGCATTTTATAATCCTGGGAAATGGGTAGTGACATTATCCCCATTTTACAGATGTGAAAACTGAGGCAAACAGAGATTAAGTGACTTGCCCAAGGTCACTAAGGGTCATAATAGCATAGCTAACATTTACATAGTGCTTATTATGTGCTCAGTACCATGCTAGGCACTTTACAATTATTATGTCATTTGATCATCACAATAACCCTGGGAAGTAGGTACTGTTATTATCCCTACTTTATAAAAGAGGAAACTGGGGCAGCCAGAGGTGGAATGACTTATTCAGGATCACACATCTAGAAAGTATGAGAGACTGGATTTGAACTCTAGTCTTCCTGACTCCAGACCTGGCTCTCTATCCATTGTATCACCTGGCTGCCTTGACTCTATTCCAGTTTGCTCTTATGAAAGTCACAAAGGTTGCCTTTTGTGCAGAAAGATGTGGGCAGAGCTTAACATCTCAAGTGAGACTCTGAAGTGTGGGGGTGTGAATGGGAACAAAGAGGCAGGAGGAAGATGTTGGAAAAAAGAAATAGCAAATTACACATAGAGAATCAGTCCTTTGAAACCAGTTTTATTTTGGTCTTTCCTCTCCCTGCAAACATTTGACATTGACCCTCCAAACCAGAAGCCACACATTTAAATTTCCCAACAGCCCCACTAATTTTGGGTTTCTTTGGTCCTTTCCATCAAGCCTTCCTTCCCCATGAAATCCCTCCACTGAGAAATCTCATTATCCTGCAAAATGAAATCAGCCTGGTCCTCACATTCATGCTCCCTTTGCCTCTTTAATTGGACCTTTTAAATTAAGGGCAGGGCCATTGGCTCCAGGACCTCCAATCAGACTGAGGCTGGTTTTAAATTCAGGTCTTTATGCCTCCAAGCCCAGTAGTGCTCTAGCTACAGAGACATCTAGCTACCTTTAAGAACATAGGGATTAATAAATCTTTTGGTTCTTTAAACCCTTGTCTTAGACTCAATACTGTGTATGGGTTCCAAGGCAGAAGAGTGGTAAGGGTTAGACAATGGGGGTTAAGTGACTTGCCCAGGGTCATACAGCTAGGAAGTGTCTGAGGTCAAATTTGAACCCAAGACCTCCCATTTCTATGCCTGGACCTCAATCCATTGAGCCATCCCTAGTAAATACTTTTTTCCTTAATTCATTCTAGTTCCATGGCTAGCTTTAGATGCTAGTATTTCTCCAATCATGATAGTAGAGTGATCATTACCTTTGTATTTACAAAGCAACATTTTCCTATGATGATAACAAAGTAAATTACAGACACTTTTAACAGTCACTTGTAAATTATGGAGGAATGGCTATCTTGGGTTTAAAGATAAAGAAAATAAAGTACAGTTTAGGATAACATCCCAGAGGACACAGTTTTACCAATAACAAAGAGATCTCCTGCAGGCCAGAGAGATTCTAATGAAAGTAATCCTCAAATCTTCATGAAATAGGTTTACCAATGCAGCTCTGGGTAGAAATAACTTACAAAATGAAACAAAGGCTGTCTATACATAAACACAAAATCTTAATTAGTTAGGCCTGGATTGTCTACTACAGTGATTCCCAAAGTGGGTGCCACCGCCCCCTAGTGGATGCTGCAGTGATCCAGGGAAAGCGGTGATGGCCACAGGTACATTTATCTTTCCTATTAATTGCTATTAAAAGTTTTTTAAAAATTAATTTCCAGGGGCGCTAAGTAATATTTTTTCTGGAAAGGGGACGGTAGGCCAAAAAAGTTTGGGAACCACTAGTCTACTGAGCAGAAGTCAGAAAGTATATATATTGATTTCTATATAACATACATAATATATACATTGATTTTTACATTCTATCAATAACATGGTTCTATAAAAGATCCATGCATTATAAATACCTAACTTGGGAAGAATGGAATTCTCTCCACCAAAAAAAAAAAACAAACACAAACCCCATTACCAATAAGTGGTAGGAAAGAGTTAAATATTAGTTATGATGGCCAATTAACTCAGCTAGTCAATATACAATTATAATGAAATTGATCAAAGATCTGAATCCTATATGATCAAATGAAATAACATGGATATAGGATTTCCCCTACCATAGAGTGCTATATAAATGCTAGCTAGCTGGCAGTGGTGATAATGGTGGTGGTGGTGATGGTCATGGTGGTGGTAGTAAATGATACCTTTATAGCCAAACTATAATTCTACCCCAAAGGACCATTTTTAAAAAACCTTTACTTTCCTTGATCAATGACACATGTTAAAACCAGTGGAAATGTGCATCAGCCATGGCGGGGGCGGGGGGGGGGGGGAGCTCAGGGGGTGAAGGGGAAAGTAAGAGCATGAATTATGTAACCATGTTAACTTTTCTAAAAAATAAATATTAATAAATGTTTAAATTGGAAAAATAAATAAATAAATAAATAAATAAAATAAAGGAAAAATAAAAAATAAAAATAAAAACCTTTACCTTCCATCTTAGAATCAATACTATGTATTGGTTCTAAGGCAGAAGAGTGGTAAGGGCTAGGCAATGAGGGTTAAGTGACTTGCCCAGGGTCACACAGCTAGGAAGTTGTCTGAAGCCATATTTGAACCAAGGACCTCCCCATCTCTGGATCTGGTTCTCAATCCACCAAGCCACCCAGTTGCCCCCATAAAAGGACCATTCTTCTTATGATGATGCTTTTTAAAAAAAGTATGAAGCAGTCAGCCCTGCTAGATAAACAACTAAAGGAGCCCCATCCCTGTTGAAGGTGGTTAGGGCCTGGCATCTTCCTATCAAAGAGAACAACCCACATTACTAATAAAAATCCACATTTAGTTGAATTTCAACAACAAATACAAACAAATTGAGTACAATCCAACCCAACCCAGCCCTAGTAATATAATCTCTTATTTGCTTCATTCATTGACTGCATTGTGTTTATTGGAAGTCCAACTGTGACTCTAGAGTCAACCAAAGAAGAGAGAATCATTGTGCATCTGCAGGTGCTTCTGAAAAAAAAAATGGCTTTTGTTTCCCAGATTTCCCAATGATGAAGAACAAAGCAAAATGACTGCCTCCTGAGACTCTACAAAGCTTAATCCCAGCAAAATCTAATCCTAATACAGTTGCACTGCTAAATTTATCCCACATCCCAAAATCTGTAGCACCAAAGTAAAGAGGTAGCTAGGTGGTACAGTGGACAGAGAACTGGGCATGTAGTCAAGAAGATCTGAGTTCAAAAATCTGATCTCAGACTCTTACAAGCTATGAGACCCTGGGCAAGTAACTTAACCCCTAGTCTCAGTTTCCCTCATCTGTAAAATGAAGGCACATTAGAAGAGGAAACGGTAAAACACCTAGAAAACCTCACGGACAAAGGTGGGGTTTAATCAGGTTCAAAGTGTTTCGGGTGGGCTGCATGTTTGACACCCCTTGTTAGTCCACTACTCTAATGTCTATAAGATTATACCTCTGCTTCCTAGCTGTGTGACCCTGGGCAAGTATTGGTTCTAAGGCAGAAGGTTTAATTCTAGTCTGACTGGAATGGAGCAAGGCATAAGGAAAGGCCCAATACAATAGAAAAAAAAATGAAAACAAAACAAAACCCTCTCTTCAATCAGGCTATGGAGAGACCTCTATTCTACACACTACAGTACACTCAGCTGCTAAATCTTGGGTTTGAAGAGGCTCTTTAAGAAGACAAATACCATATTTGTTTAGAAAAGATTTTTATGACAAAAGAAGCACTATTGATACACAACAGAGCTTGTTTTATTTATCACGAGGCAACATAACCCTACCCATCCCCACCCCAATGCAGGCACACCATGACACATTGAAGTGAGGTCATGCCAGATAACTGGAGAGCTCTGAACCCCCCAATTGCCACTATAATAGTAGGTGCTTAGCCTAGGGATCCATGGCATCTGATAGACCTATGTCATAAGTACAGGTAACAGAAATAGAGACCTAGACATTACAGTCAAGGAAGCCCAGGTTCAAACACTACAGGTAGAACTTCCTAACAGGCAGTATGGTTTGGTGGAATGAATGCTGACCTCAGTTCTAATCTTGGCTCTGTAACATCCCTGGGACTCAGTTCCCTCATATGTAAAATGAACTAGATGGCCTCCTTTCTCATTCTAGTGGTTTGGTCTTCTTTTTTAACCCTTACCTTCTACTTTAGAATCAATATTGTATGTTGGTTCCAAGGCAGAAGAATAATGGTAAGGGCTAGGCAATGGGGGTTAAGTGACTTATCCAGGGTCATGCAGCTATGAAATAGAGGTATTATCTTATCAACATAAGAGGAGTGGATTAAAAAGGAGGGTCAAACATGCCTACGGACAATACGTTGAGCCTGATTAAAATATAATTGGGAAATATTTAACAAAAACAAAAAGTCAATAAAATGTAGATAATGCTACATTTTAAACTATTTCAAATACAGCCCCCAAAGTTCCTAATGTAGGGACTACTGGCCCCCATTTCTATTACAGTTTGACAGTACTGAACTAAATGACCCCTAAAGTCCCCTCCAGCTCTTAAACCTATGACCTCATGGCCAACCTTTCATTCTATAAATTCTATAAAATATAAAAATTCTATAAAATTGGGAGCATACCTGGGGTGGGGGGAGGATTGCCAGGCTAAATGGAGGTATGTAAAGCATTTTGCAAACTAGCTTGAGCCTGTGTGGATAGGATTTGGCTCTGAGTCAATAAAACTTGGGTTCAAGATCTACCTCTGAAGAATATAAGGCTGTGTCACCCTGGGCAAATTACTTAATTCCTAACTGTTTCCAGGGAGCTCTCTACTAGCTCTAGACAAAAAGCAAGTACCAATCAGCTCTGAAAGAGGAAATTTCTAGGAGCAGCTAGGTAGAGCAGTAGACAGCACCATGCCTGCGGCCTTAGATACTTTCTAGCTGTGTGACCTTGGACAAGCCACTTAACCCTGTTTTTCTAGCCCTTTGACCTTTGGAACTGATACTAAGAAAGGAAAGATGGAAGGAGGGAAGAAAGGAAAGCAGGAAGGAAGGAAGAAAGGAACTTACTCCCTTACTGAGAGTTCTCTAAACCACTAAAATCACAAGTTCATTTTTTTAAAAATCTCTCATACTTGTGGGAAAATTTACATCAATATTCCAAGGCATCATAATTTCATGGATATGGGTGTCTACTTTGTCCACTGATAAAGATCACAACCCCTCTATTCCTCTTCTGGTGGTCTCCATCACTTGGAGGCCAGGCCCCTAGTTAGGAGCTGTCCAGAACCTAATTCATCTGATCCTAAGACAAAAGACAGAATAGGTCTGTAGCTGGACCAGTGAACTAATTTAAAGTCTCTCCTGCTTGATAAGACCTGTCAGCACTTCAGTCCCATCTTTTAGATTTCAGTTTCCTCCAGAACGGAGTTTGGTCTTTGCCAGCTGCCCAGAGATGGGGTTCCTTGGTAGAAGAGTATACTCTATCATCCTCTTCCCCACCCTAAGCCCATGAATGTCATGTTACGATCCATGTGTATTCATATGGACATGTTGTCTCCCCACTAGAATGAAAGCTCCCTGAAGGCAGGGATGCTCACTTTTGTCTCTGTATCCCCAGTGCCCAGTCCAGTGCCTGGCACATAGTAGCCACTTAACAAATGCTTTTTTTCACTAAATATCAAAAGTTGCATTGTGCTGTTATGGCTTTAATTCCCCATAACAAGATAGTTTTGTTGGCCCAAAATAAACCAAAATTCTGCCTCAGTAAATTATGTTATAGAACAGTTATATTGGGTATGCAAGGAACCAAAGTAGCAATTTAATTGTTTACTCAATATGACAACTCTCACATGCTTTCTCACTACAAAACTATGTCATGAATGGTACCAGTATCATCCTTTTTTTTTTTTTTTTTTTAATAGATTAGGAAACTAAAGCTCAGAGGCAGCGACCTGCCCAGGGTTGCTGAGCTAGTAAGTGTTAGAGCCTATCTGAGTCAATATTTGAGCTCAGATCTGGGGGCAGCTAGGTGGTAAAGTGGATACAGTGCAAGGGCCTGGAGTCAGGAAGACTCATCTTCTTGAGTTCAAATCTGGCCTCAGGCACTTTATTAGCTATGGGACCTTGGGCAAGTCACTTGACCATGTTTGCCTCAGATTCCTCATAAGCAAAATGAACTGGAGAAAGAAATGGTAAACCATTCTAGTGTCTTTGTCAAGAAAACCCCAAATGGGGTGGGGATCAGGAAGAGTCAGAATTAGCTGAAAAAAATGACTCAAAAATAACTCCTAATTCTATGTCAAACATTAATTCCCCCATAACGTATGTTTGTTTTATTAAACCCTTACCTTCCATCTTAGAATCAATGCCATGTATTGGTTCCAAGGTAGAAGAGTGATAAGGGCTAAGCAATGGGGGTTAAGTGACTTGCCCAGGGTCACACAGCTAGGAAGTGTCTGAGACCAGATTTGAACCTAAGACTTCCCATCTTCAAGCCTGGCTCTCAATCCACAGAGCTACCTAGCTGCCCCCATATAACATATATCCAAAAAACAAGGGGAAAAATTCAAGCCTGTGTTTAGACCCCTTAAAACTATGTAAATGCAAATTGTTATAACCTCTAGAATCGATCCTAGAGATAAAAAATGGGATTTAATATTTATATAGCACTTTAAGGTTTGCAAAATGCTTGATTTATTATCTCATATGAGCCTCACAATAATCCTGATAGATAGGTACTATTATTAAACCCATTTCACACATGAAGAAATGAGGCTAAGAGGTTAAGTAACTTGTCCAGGGTCATTCAACCATTAAGTATCTGAGATAGGATCTAAATTCAAATCTTTTTGATTAGAAGATCTCTGCTATATCTACTAGTAATATATGTTAGTAAAAATGGTTTCTTTCCTGGAAAACATTTTTACAACCTGTTTGTAAACCTATGAATTAGTCACAGTTTATATAACTTTCATCTGTCATAAATCCAGGATTATTTAAAAAATATTTTCCCTGGGGATCTTCCTTGAAAGTGATCTTGCTTAATCTTTATAGGTAGAATATTTCTTAGTTTATAGGTAGAATATTTCTTGTTCCTAGTTTCTTTTTCTTTCTTTCTTTCTTTCGAATTTTCTCCCTCCAACTTTTTGGCTGTAAGAGATCATTTTGCCATGCTCTGTCCCCTCTCACTAACAGCCCCAATATTCAAGAAGAATATATCACCCCTTTGATAGTACTTCAGACAATGTTTGTTTTCTAGGACCAGTAAACAGTGTCCCTGGGAAAACTCCAGATTAACAATACAGTATACTGTGAGGTGTTGTTTGTTTTTTTTTTTTCCTTCTGAGTATAAAGATGATAATCTAGGAGAATAGAAAGATAAGGTATAAGGAGATCACCATCACACCTTTCAACACTAAGGCTTTAGAAATGCTTTTGAAAGACATTAGGGAAGGAAACACCATTACTTACAAAAGGGACCTAGGAGACTTTCGCTTTCCTGCACACAAAGGAATTATGCTTAGGACACCACCACTTCCACTGGCATAGAATTTTAGTAAAGGCATCTAAGGTATCTCAAATTCCAAACCTGAAGCTTAACTATGGCCCAAAAGAATAAAAGAAAGCTCCAAAGTGGTAGTTTTATCACCACCCAAATAAATATATAGTTAGACCAAAACCTTTCTTGCTGGACCAAACTGGGTTTGAATAACCTCAAAAATACTCTAGGGAAGACACCTTATCTCTTTCTACCTCCTGCTTAAGGGCTCAGACTGGAGTCATTCCAGACCCTTGCTATCCCAGAACCCTCTCCTCTAAAACCCTCTGTGCACAAACAAACCCAGGAAATAAAACAAACTACCTAGGCAGAGTGCTGGCAGGAGTTAAATAGCAAAACTCTCAGCCCCCCAGGAGAAGTTCAGACACATGGGGTGTCATTTACTCAGTCTTCTCTGAAGCTGCACAGGCCAACACACGCCTGTGCACGCACACACACACACACACACACACACACACACACACACACACACACAGAGCTCAGCATTTGGTTTCTTCTTACTGCTGGTTTGCCTAAGCTAGGCGATCAGTATCTGACCCGTCTCAGTACCACCCCCGCGCCCCCACCCCCGCCCCCAACACACACCCCCCTCCAACATCTTCTCAATCCACGTGTAGAAGGAAGCGCGTCCTCAGTTCCAGAGAAAGGAAAGCTCCCGGGGTGGAGAAGGTAGAAAATGTGGATGCACAGGGAGTATCTAGTCTGGGTGTATGGGTTCTCCCTAGGGCTGTGGAAGGGCGAAGGTCAGGGGCCTGAGAGGAGTAGGCAAAAGGGCAAGGGCTCAATAGTGAGGAGTCACTGCAAGGTGCAGAGGCAGAGGGCTCACTTACCCAGGGTCTTGACTGCGATTTGCCGGGTGAGAGGGGGAGGGAGGTTGATGCAGACCAAGTCTACATCCTGGTGCAGCAGTACCTCGTCGATGCGACTGGTGTAGAAAGGAACGCTCATCTCCTTGGCCAGCTCCTCGGCTTCTTCCTGTGTCCGGCCCCACAGTGCCTTCACCGCAAAGCCCTCGTCCTTCAGAAGTGGGATGATGACTCGGGCAGTGAGGCTGGTGCCGAACACGCCCACTCCGGGCAGCATGGCTGCTAAGCAGTGCAGCTACCGGGATCTCGGGTCGAACACACATACACCCCCACTTCCCCGGACCTCACAGCCCCAGCCAGCTCCTTCGAGTGCCGCGCGCCACGCAGGGAACCTGGAGCGCCGAGCCCAGTTCAGGGATGCAGTTCGCGGCTCACTGTCCCTCCTGCTGCTGCTGCCGCCGCCGCCGCCCCCGCCACCGCTGTTGGGGCTGCTGCACAGGACTCCGGAGACTCCCGCCCTTGCCGCTGGTGGCTGCAGAGACGCAGATGCCCCGCTGCCCAGCGGAGCACCAGCTCAGGCTGGACACCGGCCACAACGGCAGCCTGCTCCGCTCGCACAGTCCCGGCCGCTCCATAGCCGGCTCATCCCCTCTCCACCTCTTGCGCCGCCTTGGCCGCTGCCAAGCTTCCCCACCTTGGCGGCCCCAGGGGGGCGGGGGGAGTGGATAGGTCTCTGGGTTCACCCCTCCCACACTCGTGCCCCACTGTCTTCGCTGCTGGAAGTCTCACCCACCCTCACCCCCCACAAACGCCCCCCCAAAAGCAAAAAGCTTGCAACCTTCCCAGGCGAGGAGTGAATCGGCTTCTGTCTTCTCGTTATCCTCGTTGCCCTGTAACAAAACCAACCAAAACGAAGCAGCCACCAGGAGGCTAGCTAAGAAGGAAGCCGAGCTCCCTTGACAGGGTGGGGGTCCCAAGTTGCAGAGCGGCGTAGTCACAGCCGATAGGCATCCCCCTCATTCTTCTGCCATCTTCGCCCTCAGCAGCAGCAGCCCGCTCCCGAATCGCTAGCTCCGGGAGGAAGGCGGAGTTGGCGAGTTTGGCTGTCAGCTCCCTGGGTTTTCCTGCAACGCCCTCTCCGGAGCTCCCCACACCATTGGCCTCCGGGCTGAGCAGTCCCCCCCACCCCCACCCCGCCTCGCCCCACCCGCCCTCTGGACTTGTCGCTTGTTTCTCTTTCTGCCTGCTGTCTCCTCCCTTCTACAGCCCCAACTCCACCTCCTTCTCCTCCTCCCGGGTCTTCTACTCTATTTCTTTTTCCTTCTCAACCTTCTTTTCTCCTTTCTTCCCTCCTAACCCCGCCCCAAATAAATGTAGAGAGGGTCGCGATGGCGTGCTCGTGAACCTAGCTGGACTAGCAGCACTAGGAGTACCGCGCTACTGATGGTAACCTCTTCCCCAGGCACCTACAGCTGCTGTCCTGTCCGATATACCCCAAGCTAGTCAAGCAGGGTTCCTCCCCGAAGCTTCGAGGCAGAGCAAACCTATCTGGATTGGGTTACGTACAGTAGCCCACAGGCCACTCCGACGCAGTTAAAAGATCCTTGCACAACGCATCCACTGTCCGCTTGCAGTTCCACTTGCCTTTCTTCATATCCTACTTTCTACATCACAAGCCTGCCCTCCTTCCCCTCTCCTCTCCCCTCTAGCAAGTAAGCGTAATTTGAAAAAAACAACAATTCCTTTCCAGAGCTTCATTCATTTACCGCGCCCCTCCCGTCCCCTTCCACACACATACACATGTCTCCTTTCCCCCATTCATTTGTGTGTGCAGTCCTAGACAATACATTTAAAGCTCTAAGGAGATTTGAGGTGAATGGAAATATGAGCCTGCATGGCTAACGCTGTATGTAGCCGGAGGCAGGGAAGGGTCTGTCTTGGAGTCTGCAAAGGAGTGCTAGCTTCCCCTCTGCATCTCTGAGACAGAAGCTACTCTGCAAGAAAATTATCAGCTTTTTAAGAATCAACAGTAAAGTTAAACAAGCTTTGTCGCCTTACTGCAGTAGATCTTCCATTGAATTTCATTCATTCTGTCTGCAAATAGCCCTGTTTGCCAAGTTCATAACCTCTGCATTCTATGGATCACCCGGCAATGGGCTGTTTTTGCCCCAGTGACCCTAGCCTCACCCCTTACTTCTTACTGCCAACAGTCACCGAAAGGTAGTTTTTTTTTTCACTTTTTTAGTTCCTCTTTCAGGTTTTTTGATCATTTCAATAGCAGTTGTGACAATTACAATCTTTAAAAAAACAATGAAAACATTTAAGAGCACTTGGTATGTATTCACTTGTTGTCTTTAATTGATTAACTCATCCATTTAAACAAACTTTTTTGAAGTTCATGTGTGTGTAATATGTGCCTGGCTTCTGGGGGACGCAAACACAAGAAAACAAAAAACCTTCAGTTCTTATCTTTTAAAGGAATTTATATTCTTGGGGTATGGGGGATGGGAGCCTGGGAAACAATAGACACATAGAAAATTGAATACCAAAATACAAAATATGTATATTTTGTTTGTCTTCCTATCTGTTTGACCATTCTTCAGTATTATTGTCCATGGCATGCCCACTAAGTACAGGTATACCCCAAAACTCTCTCCTGAGCCTCTTCTTTTTTCTCTTCTACACTCTCTCCCTTGGTGACCTCATCAACTCTCAGGGTTTTAATTATCTTCCACATCACCATATGCAAGCCTAGTCTTTCTTCTAAGTCCTAATCCCTTTCCCCACGTGTCTATTGGATATTTCTTTTTTTTTTTTTAAACCCTTACCTTCCATCTTGGAGTCAATACTGTGTATTGGCTCCAAGGCAGAAGAATGGTAAGGGCTAGGCAATGGAGGTCAAGTGACACACAGCTGGGAAGTATCTGAGGTCAGATTTGAACCTAGGACCTCTAGGCCTGGTTCTCAATCTACTGAACTACCCAGCTGCCCCCTCTATTGGATATTTCAAACTGTATGACCTGTAGGCATCACTATATCAACATAGCCTAGGTAAAATACATATTCCCCAGCTGCCCCGTCCCCCAAAAAAGCTAAAAACACCTCGAGCTAATGAACTTCACTTTTTCTATTTAGATCACCACCATCTTTATAGTTACCCAGGTTTGCAACTTCTCGGTCATCTTCACCAACTCTCTCACACTTCTCACATTCAATTAGCAAATCTTGTCATTTCTACCATCACAAAATCTTATGCATCCCAATTCTCCCATAGCAGCTAGGTGGCAGTGTATATGGTTTTGGACTGGGAGTCAAAAAGACCTGATTTCGAATCTTGAACAAGACAGCTGTGTGTCCCACTACCCAACCTTTCTGAGCTTCCGCTTTCTCATCTGTAAAATGAGTATAATAATAATACCTACTTTCTAGGATTGTTGTGAGAATAAAAAGGCATGATATTTATAAAGCACTTTGCAAACCTTAAAATACTATATAAATGCTAAGTATTATCATCACTCATATAATCACTGCCCTAGTCCAGGCCCTCCTTACTTTTCACTTGTGCTATTAAAATCGTGTCTTAACTGGTCTTCCTGCATCAAGTATCTCCTCATTCCAACATATCCACAACACAGTTATCAAAATAATTTTCCTAAAGTTTGTGATTGATTGTATCATTTCCTCATTCAGTGAACTCCATTAACTCCCTATATTATTCTAGGAACAAATAAAAACTCCTCGGTTTGGCATTTAAAGCTCTTCACAACCTGGATTTATCCTCTCAACTGCCAAAATCTTCCCCCACCGAAAATATCTTGTATCTCTTTTGCCTGTCCAATTAAAATTTCAGCTACTTGGGGCAGCTGGGTAGCTCAGTGGATTGAGAATCAGACCTAGAGGCGGGAGATGCTAGGTTCAAATACAGCCTCAGACACTTTCCAGCTGTGTGACCCTGGGCAAGTCACTTGACCCCCATTGCCCACCCTTACCACTCTTCCACCTATGATCCAATACACAGAAGTTAAGGGTTTAAAAAGATATAAATAAAATTTTTGTCTTTATAGGACCTCTTCTGGAATGCCTCTCAACCCATTCTTGAAGGTTAAGTCCTCAGGGGATAAGTATCCCTAGGTTCAAGTTATTTCATGGGTCAATACCCTAAAACTAGTCCCACCATGACATTTTCCTTTAATCATTAAAGAATAAGGGCAACTAAGTAGCTCAGTGCCTCCAGAGCCAGGCCTTGGAATGGGAAGTTCAAATCTGGCCTCAGACACTTCCTGTCTGTGTGATCCTGAGCAAGTCACTTAATTCTCATTGTCTATCCCCCACTGTTCTTCTGTCTTAGAATCAATTTAAGATGGCAGGTAAGGTTTGTTTTTTTTTTTAATAGTCAAAGAGTAATCACAAGTTGATAAGAGCAGAGGTATTTTAGTGAGATAACATCATGAGATCAATAGAAACAATGTTTTCCCTCCTCATAAATTTGAGGCACAATCTCCCACAACTACATGCATGGGAAGAGTGGACATATCCCTAAAGTAGCATAGGTAATTCATACCTCTGGCACTGCAGGACCCAATGTACTTTGTCCTTTCTCTTCACCCCTATGTCAAATCCACTATTAGGGAGCAGGATATGGATAATACTCCTGTATAAGAGATTAAGAATTGGTCAGATCTGTAAAAAAAAAAAAAAAAAAAAAAAAGATGAAAATCCAGAGATGAGAGAGTTTTTAGGAAGAGAGAGCCCACAGTGCCAACTGCTGCAAGAGAAGTTAAGAAAGATGAAAACAGAGAGGCATCACCTTTAGCAATTAATGAATCATTAGTAATCCTGGAGAGAGGTCTCAGTTGAGTGAAGAGATTGGAAGACAGAATAAAAAGGGTTGAGAAATGAGTGGAAGGCAAAGAAATAGAAGCAATGAAGTTTGGTTACAAAAGTGAGGAAAGAGATAGAAGGATAGAGTTAAAGGATGCCAGGATCAAGTAAGGGTTTTTTAATGATGGCAATATATTTGGGCATGTTTTTAGTCAGAAAAAAATTTTTCAATTGGTTAAGAAAGATAGAACTTTAGGGAGAAAAGCTGGTAGAATGATCAAAAGGATCAATTACCAGAAGAAACAAGAGGTTTTGTGGGTTCAAAGGTACAGCAGAGGAGATGATATTAGCAAGGAGAAAGCTCACCAACTTTATCAGAGAACAGAGAAAAGTGAGGGATAATATTCAGATGCTATAAATCAAAGATTTAAGAAGAGAGCTTATAACAAATCACTTCAATTTTTAGTAAATTATTTAACTAGATCCTCTACTAAAGGAATGGTGAAAGGAGAGAAAGTTTGCAACAAACAGTGAGAATAGGATAGAGATTCAGTCAAAATTAGTAGTGAGAGCATGGTTGAGATTACATAACATAAATTTGTACTGGCCCTAATCAGCAAAGCTGTATGACCTCCTCAGTCAGTATTCAAGACCATACAAGTAGTGTTAAGAGCAAAGAAGGCAGGTGAGGAGAATATTCGAAGACTGTATTTTGAGGATAAAGGAATAAGTGAATCAAGAGTAGGAAAGTTGAACTGGCTAAATATGGAATCAAATTATGTCCATCTCTGCCTAATAAGATTATACTCCATTGTGCTGGGTAGATTATTCTTGATTTTTGTCTTAGCTCTTTTGCTTGCCACAATATCATACTCCAAGTCTTCTTCTACCCCCTAGATCTTGTGTGATCCTGACCATAGTTTCACAGTTTTTGCTGTGTTTCCTACTGGTTCTTTTCAGTATTTTCTCCTTGAACTGGGGACTCTGGAATTTGGCTATATTCTTCCTGGGCATTTTCATTTTGTGAATTTTTTTTCGGGGGGGGGGGGAATGACAGTTATATTCTTTCCATTCCCATTTTGCTCCATGGTTCTAAGATATTTAGGCAGCTTTTTTTCATAATTTCTTAAAATATGATGTCTAGGCTCTTTTTTTGATCATGGCGTTTAGGTAGTCTAATAATTCTTAAATTGTCTCTCCTCAGTCTATTTTCCATGATAGTATTTTTCCCATGGAATACTTCACCTTTTCTATTTATTTCATTCTTTATTTCATTGTTTTCTGATGTCTTGTGGAGTTATTAGCTTCTACTTAACCAATTCTAATTTTAAGGAGTTATTTTCTTTAGTGAAGTTGTGTTGTTTTTACATGTGTCCAGTTGATTTTTAAGAAGTTATTTTCTTCAGTATTTATGTATCTCTTTTAATCATTTAAGTGATTCTGATTTTTAAGGAATTATTTTCTTTTTGTGCCTCTTCTACCAAGCTATTAATTCTCTTTTCAAAATTTTCTTGAATTGTTCTTGTTTCTTTTCTAATTTTGATTGTTTGATTTAAAAAAAATTTTTTTGATCTTTTAAAAATCTTTTTCTTTAGCTTTTCTAGGGCTTGTGTCCATTTTGCATTTTTCTGTGAGGCTTTGCCTATAGATGTTTTCAAATGATTATCTTCTTCTGAGTTTGTGTTTTTTTAAACCCTTACAACAACAGAAATATTATTTGAAGAATGTGTATGTCCACTTCCAGAGAAAGAACTGATAAATAGAAATACACAAGACATAGTTTTATATATTCTTATATCTTTTTGTCAAATGATGCCTTCTCTAATGGGGGGAAGGGAGCAAAGAAGTCACCTGGATGTTTTAATGTATCAAATAAATAAATTTACATTAAATTTTTTTAAAAAGAAAGACATGCTTAAGGCTAGACTGAGAAGTACTTTAAATGGTAAGCAGAGAAGCTTTTGTTTCAGTCTAAAAATAACAGGAGACCACTAGGGAATACTGGGATCTGACCTATGCTTCAGACATATTACTTTGGCAGGTATGTGGAGGATAGATTAGAGAAGGGAGAGCCTGACAACAGAGACCAATTAAGAGACTATTGGAGAGACAGCTAGGTGGCACAATGGATACAGTGCCAAGCCTAGAATCAGGAGGACCTGGATTCAAATTTGGCCTCAGGTACTTCCTATTTATGTGACCCTGGGCAAGTCACTTAATCTTTTCTTGCCTATCACTTGCCCTTCAGTCATTAGAGTTGTTACACTAAGGGTTTTAAAACTGAAGGTATTTTAAAAAGAGGCTTTTGGAGAGTTCATCTGAGAGCTGATGATGGTCTCTAAAGTCTAAACTACTAAGATGGTGACTATAGGAGTAAAGAAAGAGATACATAGGAGAAATGTGTCAGAAAGCTCAACAAGATTTGGCAACTAATTAAATATGGGAGGTAAGGGAACATAAAAAGTTGAGGGTGGGGGGCAGCTGGGTAGCTCAGTGGATTGAGAGTCAGGCCTAGAGACAGGAGGTCCTAGGTTCAAATCCAGCCTCAGAAACTTCCCAGCTGTGTGACCCTGGGCAAGTCACTTGACCCCCATTGCCCACCCTTACCACTCTTCCACCAAGGAGCCAATACACAGAAGTTAAGGGTTTAAAAAAAATGAAAATAAAAATTAAAAAATTAAAAGTGAAAATATTAAAAACAAAAAACAAAAAAAAAGTTGAGGGTGAAGCTATAGTACAGTAATTGAAAGCGAAAGCACATATACTGAGGAAAGGGATAATTTTTAGTAATTTCTATCTAATCACTGCTTCATTCAGCAAATATTTATTAAAAAGGCCTATTTCCATTGGCATTGTCCTAAACACTGGAAGAGAAGTAATTAAAAATAGAATATGTCCCTGACCTCATTTAAAAAAAACTTACTTTCTGCCTTATAAACAGTCTAATATAGAAAGGCAAGGGCTAGGCAATGAGGGCTAAGTGACTTGCCCAGGGTCACATAGCTAGGAAGTGTCTGAGGTCAGATGTGAATCCAGGTCCTCTCAACTCCAGACCTGGTACTCTATCCACTGTGCCACCTTGCTACCCCTGAGTTTGTGGCTTAGGTTTCTCTGTCACCACAATAGCTGTTTATGTTCAGGTTCCTTTTTGGTTGTTTGCTCATTTTTTCTAGCCTATTTATTGGCTTTAGACTTTGTTAGAATTGGATTTTGCTCACCTCTGGGAATACTGGAGATGTCTGATCCAAGCTTATCTCTTTTATGTCCTTTTGTTGCTTTCCAAGTTCAGTGGATGCCTATAAGTCTACAGTGTTTCCAACATGGTATGATCCAAGAAGAGGTCTGGTCACTGCTCTCCAAGCCTGTGCTCTGATCCTTATACAGGTAGGATCCCTGCTCACTCATGATTGTGACTGTTTCTCCTCATCCGGGAACTGTAGCCTGGAACCGGGTAATGGGATAAAGAGCTGCCAAATGGCATCCATCCTGTGCTTGGCTAGTATAGGGGGACCCAGCATTGTGGTAAGGACATAGAGGTTTAGAGGGGTGAAGCACATGGGGATATGGAAGGATATGCTCAGATATAGGAATATTAGTTGCAGCTAGAAGTGGAACACTTGTGGATAATAGAAGAAAGACTCATCAATTCCTGTGTGTGACTGTATTGAAGTGAAGGTACAGATCCTGAGAATTAAGGAAGCTGATGAACTTTTAAGCACGAGTATTTGATGAGACATCAGCATGTATATTTAAGACCTCATATAGTTGCGGAATAGAGGAAGATGTGAGCCAGATATCTCCTGAACTCCTTAAGAAAACAAAGAGAATTTCCTGGAAGCCATTGTAGAAAACAGACACCAGGCTGTGACTAGTGTGATATCTCAGGATGGAGTGAACCTCAGTAGAGAAAAGTAGTGATAAATATATCCTATGTCAAAGCATTTCCTTACCCATCAGATTTAAGGCAGATTGATAGGAAAGACCAGTCTGTGTAGAGTAGAAAGAACATGGGATAAAGTGCCAGAAGAATTAAGTTCAAATTCCTGCTCCATTATTAGGTAGTTGAGTGTGGTTACCTTGGATGAGTGAGTCATTTCACTCTCTGGCTTTGGGTTCTTCATTTGCAAAATGATGAGTTTAAACTACAAGATCTAAGCTGATTTTCTTCACTCTTATGAAATTAGGGCCCTCCAAAAGAAAATGTATTCCACCCTAATTATAATCTCTCAAAGGACAATCAGCTCTAGTAAACAAGATATACTTGACCTGAGTTTGGATCTTGTGTGAAATAATGACTAGCAGGATTCCCAGAAGTTCTACATAGCAGATTACTATACAGAAGTGCACACAATGACAAGGTAACTACCAAAAAAAAAATGCTGTGGGGGATTCATATCACAGGAACATAAGTTAAAGCTGGAAGTCATGCTATGAAACGTAAACTTGGGAAATAGCAGTCCGACAAAGATGGCATGTTGTGACCAGAAATAGGGCAAAGAGATGCAAGCAGAAGCAGGTTCTATAGAGTAATTACAGAAAAGGATACTACATCGATTAGCCAGTCAGTGAACAAGCAACAAGCATTTATTAAACATTTCCTATGTATCAGGCAGGGACTGTGTTAAGCTGCATGCTCTACACAAAGCGTTTGCACTGTGGAAATGATTGCTGATGGAAATGATCTCTAGTGGAAATGATCATTGGTTATGAAACAATTTTGGTCATGCTCAGTGACAGCAATATAATTTTTTTTCAAACAAAACATTTTAGAGCATAGTAATGTCGATATAGATATAGATGGTGGCATATGCCTAGACAAGGACTGCTGCACTCTGAAAAACTAAAACTGTTTATTGGAAAGCAATAGAGGAGCTCATGGTGGACATGAACACATAACCAAAATGGAATTAAGAGCAACCAGAGTACATAATAAGAGGTATCTTGATGACTCAGTGGATAGAGTGCTAGACCTAGAGTCAAGAACACCTGAGTTCAAATGTGACTTCACTTATTAGCTGTGTGACCATGGACAGACCACTTGACTTTTGTTTGCCTAATCCACTGGAGAAGGAAATGGCAAACCACTCCAGTATCTTTGCCAAGAAAATTCCATATAGAATCTCTAAGGGTCATTTGTTTGACCCATTTCCATTCATAGGACTGAAACGACTGAATACCAACAGTGTCTGGCACACAGTAGGTACTAATAAATGATCATTCCCTTTCTTCCCCCTCCCTCCATCCACCAGACCAGCTAAGGTGGAGACTGGCAAACGATGGTGCCTAATCATGCCAACTGTCTACTTTGATACTACTGAACTAAAAAATGCTTTTAAAAATAAAGTTTTATTATATTTTAAAATGTAAAAGCCATTCTTAGCTGGATGGCTATACAAAAAAAAAAAAACAGACAGCAGCCAGATTTGGCCCTCAGGTCATAGTATGCCAGTCCCTGAGCAACATAATGGGGAGATGCCTATTAAGAACTCAAGCCTTATGAGCATGTTCAGCTTTTCTCTGCCTGATGGCACTCCCTCTATGAACCTTGGAGCAAGCAGAGACTATTTTCCATCTGTTTACTGTGTTGTTAAGAGTGGCTACGAAGCCCAAACTGTGGGCTTACAAAAGACACTCACCAACTAAATCAATCTCTCTCTTTCCTAGTGGTGCTCAAAGGAAGACATGCTCTCCGCTTCTGAATGGGAAGGGGCTCAGACCCTCCCAAACAGACCAATATACGGCCCATGAGTGTGGGGTCTAGCTGTTTTTCTGCCTTGTGCTCTTTTATGCTCTTAGGTATAATACTGAAGACGGTTGTGACTTGTGAGCTTGGAAAAGTCCAAAGAGAGAATTTGCTGGCCACTGAGTCTGGAACACCACTAGTTTAGCTCGCCAGAATAAATGACTTTCAAGATGCAGCCCGGACATGAATCAGTCAGGTAAAATGCCACGTCCTATAGCAAGTGAGTGATTTGACCAGCAGCTAAGCCACATTCAGAAGTGAAACTTGACTAGGAAAATGTTTTCTGGGGATCGCTTTAAATTTGAACCTACTGTCTCCAGGATCAAATTAGTATGGGAAGGTGGAGGGTGCTCCTGGTATTGGTAGAAATGCTCTGGAACTTCTATTTTTGATAGAGCTTCTCAGTATATATGAGGTGTCAATTGATTAAATGATACGGGGGGGGGGGGTCAATAAAATCACTGGGTCAGTTAAGGAAACAGGGAAGATACTAACTATAACAGGTAATTGATGCTATGGAGAACACACCAGAATGAGAGGCTTGAATTAGTAACAATAGAAAGATACCCTCTAGCCCCTCAGGGATACCTCTAGAATCCTACATTACTCTTGGGGACTGTTTTTGCTCATCAGTGTAAGTGAGAGGGAGAAGGGCCCTCCATATTTATACAAACAATAATATTTTACATTTAAATTTTTTCAAAGCTTTTATAAAATATCTCATTTGACTTTCATGATGATCCTAAATCTTCATTGTTAGAGATTTTTCACCAGGGGAATCTCTACAGTGCTAAAATCAAAAGACTCCTACAAAAAAACCCAAGCTTGTTAAATAAATGTTATCTCCAATTGGCAGGCAAAGAAATTGAAAAATAGAAGTTAAGTGACTTTACTAAGATCACACAGAAAATCAGTGGTATAGACAAGAACCTGGGGCTCAACTCCTAACCCAGTATTCTTTCCCCTAATTCATGTTGTTTCAAAGTACATTGTAAAGTAAACTTAAGTATAAACATGCCAGAATGAAAAACGTTTCCTGGTATTTTCATCACAGAGAAGTTTTGAAAAGAGCATTGCGTTCCCATGTGCTTTCCCAAGCAATTTTATTCCCATAAGGTACTGCTTCCAAGGTTCTATTGAATTTGACAGCCATTTATTACATCGATTCCAGCCCAGCATATACTGATAGACATGCTTATTTATACATGATTCAGGCTTTTATATACAAAGATGCCATATTAATATCAAACTTTTTATCAAGACTTTTTAAAAATGCAGAATCCTACTTCTACTTAATATTTGTCATTTTACAATAATGAAAACAAGGTTGAAAGATGGTTTTCCCCCAATCTACAATTTTTTTCTTTGCATGCCACTTCCTGCAATTTTCAGATAAAGTTGGTGATTTGATTATGAGTTCCCAGATGACTAAATTATCTAAACTTTTGAAAAGGGGACAGCTACAAAGTGTAATAGATAGAGTGCCTGGCCTGGAATCAGGAAGAATCATCCTCCTGAGTTCAGATCTGGCCTCACACTTACTGTGTGGGCCTGGGCAAGTCACTTAACCCTTCTTGCCTCAGTTTCCTCATCTATAAAAACGAGCCAGAGAAAGAAATAGTAAAGCAGTCTAGTTAATCTTTGCTAAGAAGACTCCAAGTAGGGTCATAAAGAATTAGGCACAGCTTAAAAACAATTGAACAATAATTGGAAAGAGAATTGAAGCACCAGAAGCTTTGCTTTAATGAAGTAGTAGGAATTTGATTAATATTTGTTGGTTGACTAACTTGACCAATGCAGAGGGAATAAGAGTTGCTGAACTGCTCCTGACCACAATCCAGGTTGCTGACACTGACACCAACTGGGTCACGATGGAAAATGTTTTTTTCTTTTTTTTTAAACCCTTACCTTCCATCTTAATATGGATAATTAGTATGAATTCTGAGGCAGAAAAGTGATGAGAGGCTAGGCAATAGGGGTTAAAGTGACTTGCCCAGGGTCACACAGCTAGGAAGTGTCTGAGGTCAGATTTGAAGCCAGGTCCTCTCAACTCTAAGCCTGTCACTCTATCCGCCGTGTTACCTAGCTGCCCTTTGCATGGCAGCCACTTTCAAACAACCTTCCAAAGAATGGGCAGAATCTAAATGGCAAAGTAGTCAATTAACTGATGAAAGTTAGCACTCAGCACAGTGTCTGGCACCTAGTATATGCTTAATAAGTGTTTATTGATTGATGAAAATATACATGATTTAAAAAAACTGTCTAAGGGCTGCCAGCCTTCAAACATAGCAGCAAGACATGATGGCAGGTTAAGAACCATTTTTCAAAGCACACTCTCCTTGCCCAGGACTTAAGAGATATACCTACTGGCTGATTTTGAAAAGGTAGCTATAGATCAGGGTAATAAGTGAGTATGAATAAAAATAGGACATCTCTTAAAAGCTGGCTTTTAGCAAGCAGGAAGCTTCATAGAAGGTTGTCAGATACCTGTCTACAGGAGACTTTCATCACGGTCTTTTCTTCTAATAGGGATTATATTGCTATTGTTGTCTCGTGATTTAGATAGTTGTTGTTTGGTCTTTTTCAGTCATGTCTGACTCTGTGACACATTTGGAGTTTTCTTGGCAAAGATTCTGGGTTGGTTTCCCATTTCCTTTTCAAGCTCATTTTACAGATGAGGATCTTGAGTCAAACAAGATTAAATGACTTGCTCAGGGTCACCTAGATAGTAAGTGTCTGAGGCTAGATCTGAACTCAGGAAGATGAACCTGACTTCTGGCCTGATGCTCTGTCCACTACCCCACATAGCTACCCAACAGAAATAGCAATAGTCCTTAAACCAGTGACCATCAGGAATAGTGGGCCTGTAAGGGGTGTTTAATTTTTTGTTATTGTTGTTTTAGTCGTGATAGTGTGGGGTAAAGGCGGAGAAGGTACAGGCAATAAAAGATGAGTTTAAAAAATAAAGTCATTAGTGGCTCAGGATACTTGTGAGGGATCTTCCAGGGCAAAATAAATTAATTCATTTCTATCAAATGGACATTTGCTCTCTACAAAGTAGCCAGATGCTTCAAAGCTAAGGAATATTGAAGATGTTTACAAATTTTCAAAGAAAGAATGAATGAAAAGCATTTTTTTAAGCAGCCACTAGGTGCGAAGCACTGTGCTAGGCACTGGGAATTCAGATCTAAAACTTGATCTCTACCAGAAGCTTGCTGGAGCCAGCTCCAAAAGGCTGACAGAATTGACTGTTAATTTTCAGTGTGGGCATTCACCCCTCAGAAATCAGAAAACACTACAGATCAGATCTTGACTTGTCTTTTTGTTGGTTGTCTCTATTCAGTAAAGTAATGCAAAAAAATGTTAATAATATAGATTGAACTTAAAAGTTTATCTTACATACTTTTTCCCCCCATCTAAAGATTTTTTCCTCCATCTAAAGATGTTGGTTGTGGTTGCTCAGTCATGTTTGACTCTTCATGACCCCATTTGGGGATTTTTTTTCGGGGGGGGGGGAGGCGCAAAGATACTAGAAAGGTTTGCCCTTTCCTTTTCTAGTTCATTTTTACAGATGAGGAATCTGAATCAAACAGGGTTAAGAGATATGCCCAGAGAGGGCAGGTAGGTGGCTTATGGTTTGAGAGCCAGGCCTGGAGACAAGAGATCCTGGGTTTAAATTTGGCCTTAGACACTTCCTAGCTGTGTGACCCTGTGCAAGTCATTTAACCCCCATTGCCTAATCTTTACCACTCTTATGCCTTAGCAACAATACATAGTCCTGATTCTAAGATGGAAGGTAAGAGTTTTTTGTTTATTTGTTTGTTTTTAAGGGAAAGAGAGACTTGCCCAGGGTCATACAGCTAGAGTCTAAAGTCAGCTTTAAACTCAGGAAGATGAGTCTTCCTGATTCCAAGCTCAGTGCTCTAACCACTCTACTACCCAACTGTCCCTTTTTCCAGATGAGGAAATATTTACCAGCATATTCCTGGTCTCTACCCTCAAGCTACTTAATAAAAAGAATACAACAGATAAAGGGAAGTGGTGGCCAGAGAAAGGAATCTTGTTCTGTGGAGTCCTGAGGTATGTGAGTGGAGTAAGAAGTCTCAATTGGCATTCCCTCTCCAGAAGCAATGATAGAATTGATTTGATTAACAAATAAAGCAATGTTCTAGCCAAAAGTGACATAGTATCTGCCTCATGGAAGCTTAAACTAAAAAAGCAACATAATTCATATTATCCAATACCATGGATGCAGGGACAGCTGGGTGGCTCAGTGGATTGAGAGCCAGACCCAGAGATGGGAGGTCTTGGGTTCAAATCTGACCACAGACACTTCTTAGCTGTGTGATCCTGAGCAAGTCACTTAGCCCCCATTGCCTAGCCCTTCCCACTCTTCTGCCTTGGAACCAATACACAGTTTTGATTCTAAGACAGAAAGTAAGGGTTTTAAAAATAAAAGAAACAATACTATGGATGCACAAATATTAAAATAATACACAAACACATACCTACATACTAAGTGGCACATGTGCATATATAGGCAAACATTTCATCAATAATCAGTATTGTTGCACTAAATATTCCTTCTAACAAATAAATACAGCAATAAGCTACTTATCTAGGAATCAGAAATTTGATATTGTCCTCTGCTCAAGAAGCTTCAGAGGTTCACTACTTCCATCTCTTTGGGGCGTTAAAAATCCTTCATAATCTCACTTCAGTTTTTCTTTGCTAGATGGTTTCATATTCCTTTCCCTCATGCTTTCTCCTTGACAGTCAAACTGGCCTGCTTATGGCTTTTCCTGCACAAGAATCTTTCCCCTCTGTGTCTTAGAGCAGGCTTTCTCTTCAATGAGAAAATATAACCCTCTCCCTTCTTTGCAGATATTAGGAACTATAAGAGTGGAGCATTTCATGTATTATAATGCTTGGTTGGTGAACTGGATCATCTTGCTGAGCTTTTCTCTTTCTCTTTTTTTTTTTCAGTCTTTGTTATCAGGGATGGCTCCTTGTAAGGGGAGAAGTGCATTTGGAAATGGCAGTAATGGGGCAGCTAGGTGGCACTGTAGATAGAGCACTGGGCTTGGAATCAGGAGGATGGGGTTCAAATCTGGCCTCAGACACTTCCTAGCTATGTGACCTTGGGCAAGTCATTTAACACCATTTCCCTTGCCTTTGGCCTTCTGTCTTAGAATTGTTAATGAGACAGAAGGTAAAGGTTATGGAAAGAAAGAAAGAAGGAATGAAGGATAGTGATGCAGAAACAAAAGATACTGATAGTTTTCTTTAAAGATTTTAAAGTTACCTCCATGTCACAATAATAGAATAACCGGATTTCAATAAGGGAAATATGTAAATAAATACTTTGAAGTACATATATTTATGTACTCTATATGTATGTTTTAATTAAATTATGGGTTTAAATATATGCATTTGTGACTATATAGGTTTAGGCAGCTATAAATATAGGTCTAGGTCTAGATATTCTGTAAAATAAAATTTAATTTTTATAAAATATCCACAAAAAATAGTTTGATAATTTTGCCAGCTACATCTATTGGCCAAAATGTTATTTTATAATTGTTAGAAATGTATGAGAAAAAAATGGCAAAGAATTGGAAATTGAGGAAATCTCCATAAATTAGGGAATGACTGAAAAAGTTGTGGTATAGGATTGTAATGGAATACTATTGTACTATAAGGAATGGCAAACAGGATGAATTCAGAAAAATCTGGAAAGACTTACATGAACTGATACAAAGTGAAGTGAGCAGAACCAGCAGAACATTGTACATAGTAACCGCAATACTGATCAACAGCAATATTCCAAAGAATTTGTGATGAAAAATGCTATCCACCTCCAAAGAAAGAGTTGATATAGTCTGAATGCAGACAGAAGCATATTATTTTTCACTATATTTTTCTCTTTTATAAAACCCTTACCTTCTACCTTAGAATCAATACTGTGTATTGGTTCCAAGGCAGAAGAGGAGTAAGGGCTAGGCAATGGGCATTAAGTGACTTGCCCAGGGTCACAAAGCTAGGACGTGTCTGAATACAGATTTGAACCCAGGACCTCCCATCTCTAGGCCAGGCTCTCAACCCATTGAATCACCTAGCTGCCCCCTTAGTTTCTCCGGAACATCAAACCTCCCTTTCCTTCACAAAAGTAAATTTTGATCAGTTGAGATTATAGAAGTAGACCTGTGGAAGGGCCATTCAGGTGAGAAAATATAAGATCTCTAGGTTGTTGTGGTTAAGTCATTTTTCAGTCTTGTCTGGTTCTTCATGACTTCATTCTGGGTTTTCTTGGCAAAGATACTGGAGTGGTTTGCCATTTCCTTCTCCAGCTCATTTTAGATGAGGAACAGGGTTAAGTGGCTTGCCCAGGGTCACATAAGTGTCTGGGATCAGATTCAAACTCACGAAGATGAGATGATTCCAAGTCCAGTGCTCTATCCACCACACCCCGTAGATGCCCATGGTCTCTAGGTAGCCTTATGCTTTGTGGTTGATTGAAATAAATAGCTGCGATAATGTGGAAAGAGGGTAGAGAAGATAGATGAAATAAGAAGTGAGATAAAGATAAAAATAAGGTTTGTCACTAGTATTTAATTGGCAATGGATTCTTGTCATGTAATCTTCAAGGGCAAAATGCTAGAAGATATAAATTCATTCCTATCATCTGGATGTTTCCATATCATACAAAATATCCAGATGTTTCAAAACTGAGGAGTATTGAAAATGTTTACAAATATTCAGATGTCTAACATCATGTAGAACAAACACATCCATATGATTGATTTTTTTTTACTTTTCAGCAAAATGCTTTGTCACAGGAGCAGCTAAGTGGCTCAGTGGATTGATTGAGAGCCAGGCCCAGAGGTGGGAGATTCTGGGTTCAAATCTGGCCTCAGACACTTCCTAGCTGTATGACCCTGGGCAAGTTACTTAATGCCCATTGCCTAGCCTTTACCACTCTTCTGCCTTGGGACCAATACATAGTATTGATTCTAAGACAGGTAAGGATTTAAAAATAAAAACACCTGCAGACTGGGAACATTTATCTCATGGAGACTAATGTAGTTCCTGTCCAGGTCCTCTTCCTCTTCTCATTCACTCTGTACATGACTGGTCCATTTCTTTTTTTTTTTTAATTAAAAAAACTTTTTTACATGTTGATACAATTCCTAATAATCATTCTCTGACATTTTGCAGTCCATGCTCTCCTTTTCTCTCTCTCTCTCTTCTCCCCTCCCCAAGATGACAGGTAATATGATGCAGGTTTTAAATGTAATATCATGCAATACATATTTCCACATTGGTCATATTGTGAATGAAGACATATGTGGTCTCTACCAGAAAAAAAGTCATCAAAGAGATAAAGTGACAAATGGTATGCTTCAGTCTGCATTCAGACTCCATCAGTTCCTTCTCTGCAGGTGGAGAGTCTTTTTCATCATGAGTCTCTTGGAATTTGTCTTGGATCCTTACACTGCTGGTAATAGTTAATTCATTCAGAGCTGATGATGTACATTATTGCTGTTACTGTGTAACAATATTGCCCTGGTTCTACTCTCTTCACTTTGCATCATTTTATGTAAGTCTTTCCAGATTTTTTTTTATGTTCGTCCTGTTCATCATGGCCCACTTCTTTAATACCAACGTACCTCTCCATAATGATACCTTTGGTTACTTTTATTTGTCTCATGTGCTACTGTTGCTAATACACCACAACCCATTCACATCTACTTCCCTTTGAGTCAGATGCAATTTTGCTTCTTCTGAGATCTTTCCATCCCAGGAGAGCACCTCCAAGAGACTTTCAGAGTTAAAAAAAGAGGTGCTTTTGTAGCATTGGGGCAGCCTGAGATGAGTGTCTCCAGGGAGGTGACATGGCAATCATAATAGTTAATATTTGTATAGCTCTTTAAGGTTTGCAAAGCATTATAATAATAATAATGGACATTTAAATTACATTTTAACATTTGCAAGGGATTTTATACATATTATCTCATTTGCCTGTCAAAACAACTTTATGAAGTAGATGGAAGAGATATACCACTTATTCTATGATTGGCTATTATTCCTATTTTACAAATGAGAAAACTGAAATCGAGAGTAGTTAAGTGACTCCCCAAGGGTCATACACCTAATAAGTGTCCAAGGCAAGATTGGACATTTTCTTCTTTACTCTACTTCTTCACTCTGAGTCCAATGCTCTATTCATTGTGCCAAACTGCTTCTCCTTTAAGCCTTCCTTTGATAGTGGCTGGAGTATTAGATCTGGTGTCAGAGTACCCAGGTTCAAATCTTGACTTTGCTACTTACTACATGTATGACCCTGGGCAAGTGTTTTAATCTCATATTTTCTCATCTGTGAAATTTAAGTTTTTAACTCAGTAACCTATGATGCCCCTTCCAGCTCTATAGTAGCAATCCCATGGTCCTATGAATTATTGATAGTGATCTGCTATTTCCCAAATGCAATCTTGCCCCATCTCTTCCTCCTCTTCTATTCTGGGTCCAGCTCTAAAGATCTTTCCAACCCTAAATCTATAACCCATCTATGGCACCTGGCTATTTGTTAATCTAATGGACTGCCCACATGACCAAAAACATAAATGTTAAAAAGTACTTGTAAATGACCCAGAACAATTCTGAGGGACTTATGAGAAAGAATGCTACCCACATTCAGAGGAAGAACTGTGGGAGCAGAAACACAGAAGAAAAACAACTGCTTGAACACTTGGGATGATGGGGATATGATTGGGGTTGTAGACTCTAAATGACCACACTAGTGCAATTATCAATAATATGGAAATAGGTCTTGATTAATGACACATGTAAAACTTAGTGGAAATGCACATCAGCTATGGGGGTGGAGGTTGGAGGGAGAGAAAGAAAATGAATCACGTAACCATGGAAAATTTTTCTAAAAAAGAAAAAAATGAATTAAAAAAAGAAAAAAGTACTTGTAGTAGAGCAATTAGGCGATGCAATGGATAGAGCATTGGCCCTAGAGAAAGGAAGACCTGAGTTCAAATTTTACTTCAGACACTTACTAGCTGTGTGACCCTCAGGAAGTTACTTGACCCTGTTTGCCTCAGGTTCTTCATCTGTCAAAGGAGCTGGAGAAGGAAATGGCAAATCATTCCTGTATCTTTGCCAAGAAAACCCCAAATACAATCACAAAGGGTCGGGGACGACTAAAAAGACCGAACAACAATATAAGCGAACATAATATAAGCTAAATAAATGCTTATCTGTCTATCAAATCCATCTATCTACCTATCTAAATATCCAGCCCCCTAAAAATAAGGTATTTCTGATGTATTTAACTGTCTTCATAATAAGTTTAAGTATCACCTGATGATCAATAGTTTAAGACCAAATAAAATAATTAAAACCAAAACAGTTGATCTAGGTGGCTACATAGAAACATGACCTATCTTTTCTCTCCATTTTTCAAGTGCTGCACCAGATTGTCTAAATACTGTAATTAATGCATGCAACTAATATTTATTAAGCAATTACTATGGGCAAAGCACAAGATACTAATGAAAATTAAATCAGTGCCACTTAGAATTGACTGAATGGAGAGATCTTGCAACATAAATAAGTATATTTTCCAACAAAATATTTCAAATTATTTCCTCCTTCATTTTTCTTACTTTGCTCTCCTTGATTTAGGATTTGTTACAGCTCTGTCATGGATTATGAAAGCTTCAAATCATGTAAACCAAAGCTCCTCCTTTATCTTAATCATTAGAGTACCAGAAGCTGGGACCAACAGACCAGCATATTCAATCTAGAAAATATCAGATGGATTGGTATGTTCAAGATCCCCCCTCCTTTCTCTTTATTAATTGGGCAAAAGGAGAAAATTTCTCCCCCTTCACATTGTCCTTCCCCTCTCCACTCCCTCCCCCCCCCCCCACACACACACACTGGGAAACATACTTAGAAAGAACCAGGCTATAGAAATATTAAATAGTCCTTGGTTTGCTGAGATTCTAAACAAATAATAGGCTGAATCTTGGAGCTAACTTGACAGTTAAAGATTCTCTTGATTTTAATGCTATATGGTGGTAAGGTGTCCAATTTTTCATCCCATTCTATCCCCAAGGCAAATAATAGATGTTCTTGCTTCTGAGAGAAGCCAAAAATTCTCTGTTTCCTGCTATGGTGCCTTAGAAAGTAGTTTCCTCATTACAGAATCAGAGGACCCAAGACCACTAAGGAAGACAAGAAGTCTAGAACTAATCTAGCATATAAAATTCCTTAATCCCAGACTAAAAATTACAATTCTTAAAATATTCTTACCTGCTAAACTTCCACTTGTCTATCATCATTCAATTGTTCTTAGTCATTTTCAGTCATGTTTGACTATTCAAGATCCCATTTGAGATTTTCTTAGCAAAGGTACTAGAATGGTTTGTCATTGCTTCCCCAGCTCATTTTAGAAATGAAGAAACTAAGGCAAACAAGGTTAAGTGATTTCTCTGGAGTCACATAGCTAGTAGATGTCTGAGGTCAGATTTGAATTCAGAAAGATGAGTCTTCTTGACTCCAGGCCCAGCATTCTATCCACTGTACCACCTAGTTACCTATCAACATGGATCATCCCAATTCCCTTTATTTTATTTTTTTAACCCTTAACTTCTGTGTTTTGGCTCCTAGGTGGAAGAGTGGTAAGGGTGGGCAATGGGGGTTAAGTGACTTGCCCAGGGTCACACAGCCGGGAAGTGTCTGAGTCCAGATTTGAACCTAGGACCTCCCATCTCTAGGCCTGACTCTCAATCCACTGAGCTACCCAGCTGCCCCCAACCCAATTCCCTTTAGCTTAGAATGGCTAAGTGCTTCATGGGTTCCAAATAAGGATAACATTTTCTGTTTTACATTATTGCACATGTAAAATCTATATCAGATAGCTTACCAGTTTCAGTAAGGGGGGAAAGGAGGGAAAGAGAGAAAGAGAATTTGAGGCTCAACATTTAATTTTAAATGACTACTTAAAAAAAAAGAGTGACATTTTCCATTTGAAAACATCCCCCAAGCCAGTTTTAGTATTCACCCACCTGGGTACACAGGGTCATGGTCAATTATGCAATCAATCATTTATTAAATACCAGGGATTGTGCTAGGCTCTGGAAACACAAAGGCAAAAATTAAACAGTCCTAGCCTCTAAAAATCTTATATTGTAACAGAGGAGACAATAAACATTTATTAGGTGCATTATCCTGAACAGATCACTTAACCTCTTTGAGTCTCAATTTCTTTATCTGCAAAATAAGGGAGTTGGACTTGATGTTCTCTAAGGTCACTTCCAATTCTAAATCTATGATATCACTTATGGTCTTACCCACATATGTTGGTTTAATGAAATTAAGACATTCTTTACCCCAAAAGTACAGTTATTTTTTTCCTAAGTAATGAATTGCTTAACTTCCTAAAATTAAATATTAAAATTGCTGAACATACAATTTATAAATACATGAAATAAATAATAAACATAAAGGCATAATTAATCATATTTTGGCCATGTGAAGGATTACAGTCAGCCACCACAAATTTTCAATTTAATGTCAGTTGACATTCTCTTCACTTCTGAAAAGCAGTCCTATACCATTCAATTTCTCTCAAGAAATTAAGCAAAGTATCTCCTTAAAAATCATAAAATCAGGGGGCAGCTGGGTAGCTCAGTGGATTGAGAGCCAGGCCCAGAGATGGGGTGTCCTGGGTTCAAATCTGACTTCCAAGCTATGTGACCCTGAGCAAGTCATTTGACCCCCATTGCCTACCTTTACCATTCTTCTGCCTTGGAGCCAATACATAGTATTGACTACAAGACGGAAGATAAGGGTTTAAAAAAATAAAATCATATTCCTATCTCTCTATCTTCTCCAACTTCTTCCCAATCATGACAAGAAACAATCTCTTGTTTCCGTCAAGTTATTGGCATACATTTTACCTCATAGATCAAATATGATACTCTCCTCTCTCTCTCCCTCCTTCCCTCCATCTCTGCCTCTATCTCTGTCTCTGTCTCTGTGTGTGTCTTTATCTCTCTTTATCTCTCTCTCTCTCTCTCTCTATCTATCTATCTATCTATCTCTCTCTCTCTCTCTCTCTATCTCTTCCTGCTCCTCTAAATTTTATGGAAAGAAATACCTTATAGAAAGATATTTTTCAACTTTCTCATGAACACTGACTTTTTTGCAATATTCTATTTGACTCTTAAACTATATAACAATATTTATAGTCTCTGGAGTAGAGGTATTTGAAACAGATTACAGAGGTATATACGAAATATATAAAAAGTAATTACTACAAAATCTAGTAGAGAATGACACTGGAAATTGGATGTTGGTGATGCCAAAAAAGACCTCATGCTGAAGGTGGCAGTTAAGCCAAGGAAGCCAGGGATTTTAGAAGATAGAGATGAGGGAGAGTATTCTAGGTATAGGAGACAGTCGATAAAATGACACAAAAGCAGGAGATGGAGAATTCTGTGTGAGAAACAGTGAATAGATCAAATATATATATAATCTGCAGTGTAAATGTGTGGAGGGGAGTGATACATAAGAAGGATTCAGGGAGGCCATGGTCACTTCCTAGTTGTATAGCTAAGCTTGAATTAGGACTAATAATGAATCCCATAAAGTGGTTGTATGCATTTCAATTCACATTATTTGAAGCTATAATTATGTAAAATGTGGTCCTTGGTTCCAGTCTGATGGAAGTTTTCAGTGTAAATAAGAATAAAGCAATCATTTCATGGGATTCATGGGAACCTACCTGTACCCTCTATAGATCTCTCAAGTAACCTGAGAACCTCTTAATGAATGGTGGAGTTTTGGTTATCACTTCATATCACTTTAAATAATTTGCACTCTTTGTCCTCCCAATCAAGAGAAAACAAGGTAACTCCATTCAACAAATTCAACAATATTCCCATTATTCTGAAAAATGAGAATATTTCAACCTGATCCATAGATCGTCCATCAAGGATTCTTTCCAGTTCTAAATCTATAATCCTAACATCTTATAATTATATACATTATAATAAGGAACACTCACCCAGTATCTCACTTTTCACCAAACACAATAAAAATTGTGATTGTCTTTTCCAAAAGAAATACCAAAAATAAAAACCTTTATTTTAACATTGCTATAAGTTCCTTTGATTTTCTTTCCTAAAAAATCACCTTCAATTCTCTCTGCCTTAGTTGTTCAGTCAAGTCCAACTCTACATGATTCCATAATTGTTTGTCTATGAGGTTTTCCTGGCAAAAATACTAGAGTGGTTGGCCATTTCCTTTTCCAGTGTGTTCCCATTTTATAGATGAGGAACTAAGGCAAATAGAGGTTAAATGACTTCCCCCTGGTCATACAGCTAGTAAGAGCCTGAGACCAAGTTTGAACTCAAGTCTTCCTGATTCCAGGCCCAATGTTCTATCCACTGCAGCACTTAGCTATCCCCTTATATCTTAGAACTAACTTCAGATCAACCTAGTGCAAATATTAATAATATAGAAATAGGTCTTGATCAACGACACATGTAAAATCCAGTGGAATTGCTCTTTGGCTATGGGAGTGGGGTGGGAGAAGGGGAGGGAAAGAACATGAATCGTGGAACCGTTGAAAAATATTCTAACTTAATTAAATAAATAAACTTTTAAAAATTAAAAAAAAAAAAGCTAACCAATCAAAGCTGCCAAGAGGCTTTGCCTAAAAGAGCTGTATTTTAGCTCCTTAAAATCTACAACTTGGCTTCAGCCAAAATCTTTTTTTTTTTCAGATATATATAATACAAAATGAGGGAACTTTTAAAGAAACAGAATTCATATAACTATCCCCATGACATATCCAGCTAACACACATGATTCAACAGACCTTGAAAACCAAGCAAATATGATGCCACTAGTTTCTCATCAATGTGAAGCATGATGTTATGAGAAACATTCAAGACTTCATGAGCAAATTCAGCCAATCATGGCATTACTGAGGGTCAAAAGCAAATAGAACAAAGCAATTTTAAGGAAATGTACACGTATTTGGTAGAAACAATGTGGATTTATTTCCCAAGATTTAAAATATAGTTTAATCCTATCTCTGAGAATTCCTCTTTGGGTCCATTATTCTAAAAAGTGATTTTTACTTTTGTCACTTTGTTTTTAACTTTTTTACTTTTGTCACTGTGGTCAGCCCATTAAGGATCTAGAGCATAGGATGTAATGACAAGGTATTATAGTTCTATAAATAAACAGAAAGCAAATACGGTACTTTTTCAAGACAGATCAATAGGTACATGGGGGGAAAAACTGTTTAGCAACCTGAATCATTACAAGCTACTCAGACACATATTTATTAGCAAACCAGAAAAACATCAATTTAAAAGTCTAGCTTATAATAACAGCTGTTCAAAATTGATCTGTAAATTCTAGGGCAATTTGTAGCAGAGAGATGGGAATCAGGACCTGGGCTTTTCCTTTCCCTTCAAATATACCCAATTAAATAAAGAACACAATGGCCCCACTGCACTCTGAATTTCTCACAAAATGAAACACGTCTCATTGTTGATTCACCATATTAATTCACTAATTGTTGAAAAGAAGAAAAGGCACATGGGCCACTACTAGAATTTAAGATGCAGACGAACAGAGTTAAGAGTCCATAGTCAGTCATTCAGAATATCAGTAGACATGCAGAGAAAATGTCTTAGTACAAGTGCTTCCCTTAAATATAGAAAACTTTTATTGTTGTTCCTTAGTTTTCTTTATCTTTTTTTTAAATCCTTACAATACTAAGTATTGGTTCCAAGGCAGAAGAGCAGTAATGACTAGGCAATTGGAATTAAGTGACTTGCCCAGAGTCATACAGCAAGGTAGGTTCTGAGGTCAGATTTGAACCCAGGACCTCCTATCTCCACACCTGCTTCTCTCTATCCTCTGAGCCATATACCTGCCCCAAAATGAAATCTTTTTAATTGCTTAGAACAGTGGCTAGCACATAGTAGGACTTAATAACTGCTTATTTACTTCCTTACCCCATCTTATGCCTGTGAAGTTGATTTATTATTCCCTGGTGTAACATTTTGCATTTATCCCTACTGAATTTCATAGTTAAATTAATTAAATAAATGATTTAATGAAATAAAGCATAAATTGTAATTTTATAAATAATTAAATTAATTGATTCCTACTTCCATCATCAAGATCTTTTTGGAGATCTCTGAATTGACGAATGGAATTTCCTCATCAGAATTTCCCCAAGCAAATGAAATCCCAAGCCCCATCTCATCCAAGACCAAGAAGTGATAACTTAGCCTTCGCAGAAGAAAGTCAGTGGAAAGAACACTGTCTTGAGGTCAGATGAAGTAACTAACTGACAGGGAAGAGGATGGGACCTTGATTAGAATAAGAACTACTGGGTGGAGAAAATTCCCTGGATCAAAGCCGAATGGCAACTTCTGTACAACTTGTAGCTTCAAAGCAGTGATTCCCAAAGTGGACGCCACTGCCCCCTGGTGGGTGCTGCAGCAATCCAGGGGAGCGGTAATGATCACAGGTGCATTTGGGGGCGGTGAATAACAGTAAGGGGGCAGTGATAGTATGTGACAGGGGCACGAAGTAATATTTTTTCTGGAAAGGGGGCGGTAGGCCAAAAAAGTTTGAGAACCACTGCAAAGACTTGCCTAGAGGGTTGGATAGAAAGTGGACACCAAAGGTGGGTGGACAGCCTCAAAAAGGCTCACGCTAGAAATGCTAGTCTCTCTTAATTCCTCATTCTTATTCCATTCAAGTATATGAGTAATTGTATTAATAGAATATGATATAAATTGCGTTTTCCTCAAAGCCTATTCCAAATACTTCTATTTCTGTCGTGGGCAACCAGTTATCCAGGTTTGCAACCATGGAGTCACCTGTGAGTCTTCCCTTTTACTCACATTCTATATTTAATCTGTCACCAATTCTTGTGTTGGTACAATGGATAGAACCCTGGGAGTTGAGTCAGGATCTGAATTCAAATGAAGCCTCAGACACTTGCTAGCTACATGACCCTGGGCAAGTCACTTAACCTCTGTTTGGCTCAATTTCCTCATCTATACAATGGGGATTATAATAGCACCTCTCTCCTAAGGTTGTTGTGAGGATTCAATGAGATAATAATTATACAGTGCACAATATAGTAGGTCCCATATATAAATGTTAGCTGCTATTATTATCCATCTTCTTCTCTCCATACACAAATCCTCTAATCTAGTTCAGGCCTTCACTACCTCTTTCCTAGACTACTGCAATAGCTTCCTAGTTGTTCTCCCTGCTTTTAGCTTCTGCCCTTTATAAGCCATCCTTCAAGCAGTTGCCAAATCAGTATTCTTGCAACACAGACGAAATCATGTTATTTCCTCCATTGAAAAACCTCCAGTGGCTCCCTATTGCCTTTAGAATAAAACATAATGTTTTCAATCAGACATTCAAAGCCTTCTCTAAGTAAACATCTACCTACCTCTTCAGATTTGTTTCTATTATTCCAATCAAATTGACCTACTTACTGTTTCTCACACAGAGAAAGAGAATGAAGAAAGTGTTGGTTCAAGAGAAGTGGGTTCAAATCCTGCCTCTGATTTTTACTTCCTCTGTGACCTAAGGCAAGGATTTAACCCCTTGGGTTTCAGTTTACTCATCTGTAAAATGAGAGGGATGACCTCTGAAGTCCCTTCCAGTTGTAGCTTTCTTACTTCTTTGCCTCATTTATGGAATGAATTCCCTTGTAGAATCACTAGTTTCCTCCAAATACAGTTTAGATGCTACCTCCTACAAGAAGCCTTTCTAGATTCTACCTGTTTGCTAGTACTCTCTCTTGAAATGATTTTTACATCCTTTGTATTTATTTAACTGAATACATATTATATCCCCTCCCCATTTTTTAAATCTTTGTGTCCCTTCATCAAATGCAATATCTTACAAATAGTAAGACTATCATAAATTTGTTGAATTGAGCTGTTTTCAAATATTTGAAGGACTGTCATGTAGAAGAATTAGACTTGTTCTGCTTGGCCTTAAGTAACCGAATGAGAAACGATGAGCCAAAGCTACAAAGAGAATGATTTAGGCTTAAAGGGAAGGAAAACTTCCCCACAATTATTATTTAGTCATGCTCAGCTCTTTGTAATCCAGTGGACCATAGCATGTCAAAACAATCTGTATGGTTTTCTTGGCAAAGAAACTAGAGTTGTATTTCTTCAGCAGTGTATTAAGGCAAAGAGAAATCAAGTGACTTGGCTAGGGTCACACAGCTAGCAAGTATCTGAGTCCTGATTTTATCAGACTCCAGGTCCAGCACTTATCTACTGAGCCTCCTAAGTTTCTAAGTCTCTAATTTTAATCACGTGAGCCTCTGTTCTTAAATCACCACATTACACATTCGGACAAATCAAGGCATACGATGGTTACATAGAAAAAGCAAGACGATTATCAGGAAAGCAAGTTCCCAAGATACCTCCAAGGGACCCATGATGAAAAAATATTGTCCACAGTCAGAGAAGGAAGTGTTGGAGTCTGACTTCAGACTAAAGCATATCATCTTATTTATTTCTTTAATGAGTTTTTTTCATTCTATGTGTGATACATATCTTCTGTGAGGGCATGAGCAATATGGAAATATGTATTTCATGAAAGCACTGGTATAACCTATATCAGACTATTTACTTCCTTGGGGAGGGGAAGAAGGAAGAGAGAGAAAAAAATCTGAATCCTAAAATGCCAGAAAACAGTTATCAAAAATTGTTTCTACATGTAACTGAAAAAGAAATAAATAAAATGTTGACATAAAAAGGCAAGAAGAGGAGAAAGTTATAGGTTAAGTAACTTGCCCAGGGTCACTCAACTAGTATCTAAAGCCCAATTTGAACTCATTCAGGTCCAGTTTTCTATCCATTGACCTATCTAGCTGCCCGATTAGAATTATTCAAATAATAAAAATAGCTAAAATAGCTAATGCTTAATATATGCCAGGCATTGTGCTAAGCATTTTACAACTATTATCTCTTTTGATCCTCACAACAACTCTGGGAAGTAAGTTATTATCATATCTATTTAATAGTTGAGGAAATTGAAGGAAATATTGAGTGATTTGCCCAAGGTCACACAGCTAATAAGTATCAGAGGCCAGATTAGGCTTAAGAAATATCGGATACCTCATCATTGAGAGTCTTTAAGAAAAACCTGGATAACTTCTTTCAGAATATTTTGCAGATGGGATTCTTAGTCTCCCACAGATTAGACTAGATGTCATCTGAGGTCCCATCCAATTCCAAAAGTCTATGATCCCAGCTTTAATCCTAACATCAAAGTCTTTTTTCATGCCCTCAATTTTCCCTTTCACTAATGTGATTCTGTCTTTTTACAGGATTCTCTTAGTGCACTGCTACTGAGTCAGCAACACACACATAGTTCATGTTCTTTCTAAGCGACAGCTCTGTTCATGTAAGATGTCCTACTTGAAAACAGAAGTTTCTCGATGATATCATCCATCTCAATTACCAGCGCATGCCTCAGCAAGCCCATCTCTGGCAGAGAACAGAGTGTAGTACAGTCTGGGAACTTGGATCAGGACTTGGAATCCACCCTCAAGAGTCAGCCCTTGGATAAGTGACTCAGTTAACACCATGTTGCTTGCCACCTTGGGGATATCTTTCACTTACTCATAGGACTCAAAGAGCAAAAGAGCCAGGTCCAATTTGATTTGGGTGGCCTAACCAGTCCAATGAGTCCTTTAGATTTTCTTCCTTTTGTGTTCGGTTTCAGGCATTTTTTTGATCTTAGCAAAGGATCATATCTCAGCTAAGTGCAGTCATGTGTCCTATTCCTTCCAAACTATAGAATATAATTATAAGGAACCACCAGAGGAAAGGAGATGAAGGGAATAGGCATTTATAGAATGCCTACTATGTGCCAGGTCCTATGCTGAGCACTTTACAAATATTATCTCATTTGATCCTCAGAACAACCCTATAAGGTAGGGTTATTACTATTATTACCCCCATTTTCTAGTTGAGGAAACAGAAGCAGACAAAGATTATGCAACTTGACCAATTTGGATCCTATAACTTTAGAAAATAAATGTGGGAAACTGTTATTACACATAATTGGAAAAATAAAATATCTTAAAAAAAAAAAAAGGAATGAATGTAATGATCCAGGATAATGCTGAGGGACTTATGAGAAAGAATGCTATCCAGATCTAGAGAAAGAACTGTGGGAGTAGAAATCCAGAAGAAAAACACATGATTTATCACTTGTTTATTGGGTATATGACTTGGGGGTTTGGGTTTTAAAAGATTACTCTATTACAGAAATGAATAATACGGAAATGGGATTTGAGTAATAATGCATGTATAACCCAGTGGAATAGCTTGTCCTCTCTGGGAGGGAAACAGCAAGAATCATGTAGTCATAGTAAAAAAAATTTTTTAATTAAATTAAACATTTTTTAATAAAAAAAGGAATGAATGTCCAACTCTCCAGTTTACATTGTTTGTCTAATAATCTACTTCTATGAAGAGGAAGGACTCAGGTCTTCCTGAGCTATTCACTATACCACCTAGCTGCCTCACTGCCAACATAACAAAAAGAATGCTGAGCTCTTATTCATGAGAAGCTGAAGTTCAAATCTTATCTCTGCGACCTGCTAACTATATAATACTGGGTAAGTACTGACTTCTCTGAGTCTCAGTTTTCTCAATTGTAAAATAGCGATAGTAATAACTATGTTGTCTACCTCAAAGGTGTCATAAGGATCAAAGAAGATAATGTTTATAAAATATTTTGTAAACCTTAGTATGTATGAACAGTAAATAATATTATATTATTTTCCTTCTTAACTCACCATGAAAATAAAAAAATAGCACCCAAAGTCTTTATAAAGACTTTTAAAAGTCTTTTTTTTGTTAAAAAAAAAAAAAAAAGTCTTTATAAGGCCAGAAACAATTAGCCATTTTGAACAAAGGAGAAAAAAGTTAAACCAGTTATTTGGCATCAAGGAAATTAAACAGCCAACTGATTGCATTTTTGACCTTTCAAATTGTTCTTTTGTCATGATCTAAACAAAACCTATGTCATTTCAAGCCTATGACACCCCAAAAAGCATCCTGGTATTGTGAGGGTGGTTATGGTGTTTCAGTGACAAGGATTTTATTTAATGAGATGCCTGGATCCTAGACAGCAAGGCTACATAAGAAGGTAGGACAACAAAAGACAGATGTCCAGCCAAGAGGACTGTGAGTTGGATACAACACGGAATGTCAATAAATAGGAAAATCAAAAGTGAAATATCACAACAAATGGCATGAAGGGAAAAAGACCTAGATTACTAGTCAGGTCACCCTCGTAAAAATCAATATCTACGTGGGCAGCTGGGTAGCTCAGTGGATTGAGAGCCAGGCCTAGACAGGAGGTCCTAGGTTCAAATCTGACCTCAGATACTTCCCAGCTGTGTGACCCTGGGCAAGTCACTTGACCCCCATTGCCCACCCTTACAACCTTTCCCACCTATAAGTCAATACACAGAAGTTAAGGGTTTAAAATTTAAAAAAAAATCAATATCTACAGCTAGAAAGGAACTTCAAGGTCATCTGGCCCAACCTCTCATTTTGCAAATGAGGAACAGAAAGTTCAAGTGACTTACTTATAGTCACACAGTTTGTAAGTGGTAGAAGTCAGGAGTTGAACCTGAGTCCTCTGATTTCAAAGCCAGCACTCTTTCTATCTCTTGTTGTTCAGTAAGTTGTCTGACTCATGACCCCATTTGGTGTTTTCTTGTCAAAGATAATGGAGTAGTTTGTCATTTCCTTCTCTAGTTCACTGGTGAGGAAACTGAGGCAAAAAGGATTAAGTGACTCACCCAGGATTACACAGTGTTTGAACATGGATTAGAACTCAGAAAGATGAGTACTCTAGCCACACCGCTACTAATGAGACCCCAAATCCAGAGTCAAAATGGAGACTCGTCATAACAAATCAAGGAGTCACAAGAGTCAAGGAAAACCAAACTGAGTGAAGGAAAAACTGACAGTGGAGGAACTGGTTTTCTATATTCCTTCAACACTCTGAGCTTCCAAATGCCAGCCATTAGAAATGGGACAAAGGGTAAACAAAGTAGACACAGGTGCCATGACTACAACAGGGGGTAAGAGAGAGATGGCAATAAGGGACATATTTCCATTTTGTCTCTTACAAATGTACATAGTTTTTAAAACCAGAAAACTCTTCTCTCCATGACGCATTAGTATGTATTTTGTGAAAAGCCACATCTTATGTGTTATGGCAAATGCTCAAAGTCTCTGATTGACGGTTACACACAAGAAGTGCAATTTTCAAATCTTGCCTGGAGTGAAGAAATGCTTCTTGCCAGCTCCTTAAAGGAAAAATCATGCCAAATGCTGGGACTTGTACAAACGTTCCCTCTCCTGTTTGCAGCTGGCTGGCACCAGGGCATGGAAACATGAAGTCGTTGAGCAGCACATATATTGTAGGAGTAAAGTATCAAAAAGAGGATTGATTGAATGCAGTAATTTATGTAGTGGTCCACAAGTTCACCTCTGAATTCAGCATAGCCAAGGAATTAATTACTACAACTCTCTTGGCTGCCTTTCATCTATGCTAGGACAAAAAGGTTCTTTGGATCTTTGCTCTTCACCATCTGATTTTATTTATCTCAGTTTTTTTTAAACATTTACGTTCTGTCATAGATCTATACCAGTGATTCCCAAAGTGGGCGCCACCGCCCCCTGGTGGGTGCTGCAGCGATCCAGGGGAATGGTGATGGCCACACATTTATTTGTATTACATTCTATTCTGAGTTCAATAAATAGTTTCATAATTTCCAGGGGGTGCTAAGTAATATTTTTTCTGGAAAGGGGGCGGTAGGCCAAAAAAGTTTGGGAACCACTGATCCATACCAAGTATTGGTTCCAAGATAGAAGAGCAGTAAAGGCTAGGCAATGGGGGTTAACTGACTTGCCCAGGGTCATGCAGCTAGGAAGTGTCTGAAACCAGATTTAAACCCAGGACCTCCCTTCTCTAGACCTGGTTTTCAAGCCACTGAGCTACTTAACTGCCCCTCACCACCTGATTTCTACAAATCCAAGCACGAACTGGATGTCAGAAGCTAACAAGTTCTTGGTCTTCTCCATTACTGTTTCTCCTAAAGCAGAAATGAATAAACACAAAGAGGGGAAGTATAGAAGCCAGAAGGAGACTCTGAGGCTCTGTCCCATCCAAGGTCTTGGAGCATGTCTCTCTTAAATGCAGCCAGAAGGGAAAAGACTCACTTTTGCCAGTTAGTATTTTTTTTAATTCACCACAGTTCCTGCTCACCAGTCAAATCTTCACCTTGTTGGTTAGATGACTGGAAGCAGCTACAGAATGTTTACATATGCTCCAATTCAATCAATCAATCAATATTTATTAGGTACCTACAACATGTCAGGCATTGTGCTAAGTACTGGGGATACAGAAAGAGGTAAAAGATGGTCCTTGCCCTCAAGGAGCTTACAATCTTTTTTATTAAACCCTTAGCTATGTATTGGTCCCAAGGCAGAAGAGTGGTAAGGACTAGGCAATGGGGGGTAAGTGACTAGCCCAGGTTCACACAGCTGGGAAGTGTCAGAGGCCAGATTTGAACCCAGGACTTCCTGTCTCTAGGCCTGGCTCTCAATCCACTGAGCTACCCAGCTGCCCCCTCAAGGAGCTTACAATCTAATGGAGGAGACAACCTATAAACAAATATATATGAAGCTAGCCATATACAGTATAGGAAATAATTGAGAGGAAAGAAGCTAGAACAAAGAGGGGTGGGGGAAGGCTTCTAGTAAAATTTGGGATTTTAGGGACTTAAAGTCAGGAAAATCAGCAGAAAGAGGTAAGGAGGGAAAATGTTCCAGGAAAGGGGGTTAGACAGAGAAAGTTTCCAGAACCAAGAGATGGAGGGTCTCGTTCATGGAACTGCCAAGAGGTCAGTGTCCCTTGTCTCAAGAGTGTGTGGGAAGGAGTAAATAAGAAGTCTTACAGATCTTAATTTTGCCCCTAATAATTTCCCCTTGCAATCCTATTGGGAGGTGAAATCTTCCCAATTGGATCGTAGTAAACCATGCAACTCCTAATCTTATTCCTAAACTTATTATACTCTTTCCCAAACACAGTGCTTAGCTTAACCGTATCTTATTCTATCACTATGCTAAACCCATTCTAAGCTGAACTATGCTAAAGATAGAAAGAGAATTTCAAGAAAAAGAAAAAGGAAATCAAGGAAAATACTTGCAAACTTGCAAGTCTAAACATCATAATTACAGAAATTCATAATTCAAACTAATAACCCCTATTGCATCTCTCTTACCACTTTTTTGCCTTGAAACCAATACACAGTATTGATTCTAAGCTGGAAGGGTTTTATTAAAAAATAAAAATACTGGAAATGTAGGAAGGATCTAGGTTATGAATCTGAATGCCAGAGCATTTTGTATTTGATCCTGAAGACAATAAGGGAACCACTGGAGTTTATTAGGGGGAAAGATGGAGGGGCAACAAGGTGGGATCTTTGCTTCAGGAAAATCACTTTAGTGGCTGAATAGAGGACGGAAAAGAGTGGGAAGAGACTAGAGGCAGGCAGATTCACCACCATGCTATACCAATAGTCCAGATTTGAGATGACCCTTGTTATAAGGTTGTGTCTCCCCTCACCCCAAGGAGAGAAGGAAGAGAAAATAAATACCTTTAATTAAAAGAAAAAATGTAAATAATTTTAAATTTAGAATCTGATTTCTTTTGATTCAGGAATTAGCAAACTATGGCACACAGGCCGGATCTAATCTATCATCTTATTTTTTTGTACAGGCCACAAGCTAAAAATGGTTTTTACATTTTCGACCATTCTCATTTCATGGGTTACATAAAAACACATGGGGTGGGCTGTAGTATACTGACCCCTCTTTTAGATATTTATTGTACGTGTGTCCCTGGAGGGAATAAATAAGGATAGGAAGAAAATCATAGTCAGAGAGAAAGAAGACTTTCTATCTAATTACTGAGAATACCAGCTGGGACCTCAAAACAAAGAAGATTTTATTGGTACATTTTATTACAGCTCCCTAAAAGCCAAGGAGAATAAATAAATCTGGAGTGTCTTGGATAAAGGATGAACCAAGCAGTTTTCAGGAGGGAGAAGGTTTAGTAGATAGGCTGGGATGGAGCTGTCTGAGGCAATGACTTCAGACAATTTTCCTTCTCATTGTCTTTCTCATAAAAAAGAATCTTATTCCCTCTTCCCAGGAGGGAAGCCCAAGGCAAAGACTAGAAAAAAAAAAGTCAAATGTATAAGCTGGGGAGTTGGAAACACAGTGGTACCTCCTACAGGAAGTTGGGCACCAGAGAGAAAGAATGCCTATTTCTTTTATTCCTCAGCCAAAACACTACTAGTCTAGGTTTTAGCCTTCCCGACTGTTCTTATGGGATTAAACTGTTCTATCATTTTGTCCTTAGTTAACTGTCCTTGCTTCCATCCTTTCAAAATGTGATTGAGTAAATAACTTAACTAAAAAGTCAAATCAGTATCTTTAGACATTCCCCTCCTTTTTCACATCTTCAGAACCATTTGCAGTTGAGTTTTCAGAATTTTGCTCTTGATAATTGCCCATTCCTCATGAGTCAACTTCATTTGTAAAGTCTGAGGCCATGGGATGCTTTTCTTTGCCCCTGAACTATTCAAAAACTACCTTCCTAAAGTTGAATGTACATGTCAGGCAGTGCCTAATGTTACATCCTGTTATTGTTCACAAAATTTAATATGGTAAGGTTGTTTTTTTTCCTCCTAAGTTTCTCATTACTTAGGGAGCCATTTCCTCTTAATTGGTCAGAATCAGGTCTAGAATACTGTATAAGAAATAAATTATCAGCAAGAAAAGTCAGAATTTTATTGGTTGTTTTTAACAAGGAGACCTTTAAAAATCAGACATATTGCTGTGGTGCCCATAACATGTTTTTTTCTCGGGACCAGTTTTGTGACCTATCTTATCATCTATTTCCTCTGTCTGACCAGTCCTGTAATATACATCCATCACCATATTGCCTCTGTTTCTCCTCCTTTTTATCTTTAATTAAATATTTTTATGATGTTTCCTTTTAGTATATCCCTTCTCCGAAACAAGTAAGCACAGTCGGTTCCTTACTATTCTACACTGCCCCTATTCTCCAATGTCACTGAAGGCATATAGAGTTGACACCTCTTCCCCCAACAGAGATTGCTGTTAGAAAGTAGAATTCCGTCTACCTTCTATATTTCTTATTTTTTTATTTATTTTATTTATTTATTTTTAACCCTTAACTTCTTTGTATTGGCTCCTAGGTGGAAGAGTGGTAAGGGTAGGCAATGGGGGTCAAGTGACTTGCCCAGGGTCACACAGCTGGGAAGTGTCTGAGGCCGGATTTGAACCTAGGACCTCCTGTCCCTAGGCCTGGCTCTCAATTCACTGAGCCACCCAGCTGCCCCCTACCTTCTATATTTCTTGCAAGTACTTTGGAGGGAGCAGCTTAGTGGATTGAGAGCCAGGTCTAGAGACGGGAGAGTGTGGGTTCAAATCTGGCCTCAGGCACCTTCTAGCTGGGTCACTTAACACCCACTGCCTAGCCCTTACTTCTCTTCTGCCTTGGAATCAATACTGAAATAATTCCAAATAATTCCAATACTTAGAATCAAAACAATATACAGTATTGATTCTAAGAAGGAAAGTAAGGATTTTTTCAAAGAGTATTTTGTGGTGGCAAAAAACTGGAAATTGAAGAGATGCTCATCAATTGGGGAATAGCTAAACAAGTCATGGCATATGATTATAGTAGAATACTCCTGGAAAAAAAAAAGAATACTCCTGGACCATAAGAAATGACAAGCAGGTTAATTTTGGAAAAATATGGAAAGACCTACATGAAAGTATAAAGAGTGAGATGAGTAGAAACAAGAAAACATTATATATAGCTACAGAAATATTGTTTGAAGAATGACTTATGTATGTTCACCTCCAGAGAAGGAACTGGTAAATAGAAATAAGACATAGTTTTATATGTATTTATGTATACATTTTTGGTCAAATGGGGAAGAGAGAGGAGGGAGTTAACTTGGTATTTTAATGTAACAAATTAATTAAGTATTTAATTTAAATTTTAAAAAATATGAAATTGATGTTGGAGGCAGGGGGAGGAATACATCTCCTTCCAAAAATAGCAAAGATAGGAGGAAAGGACTTACTTGCACAAAAATATTTCTAACAGCTCTTTTTGTGATGGCAAAGAACTGGAATCTGAGGGAGTTGTCTATTAATTGACGAATACCTAATAAGTTATGGTATGTGATTGCAATAGAACACTATTGTTCCACTAGATCTGACAAATAAGACAATCACAAAAAAGAATACCTGAAAAGATGCAAAGTAAAATGAACAGAACCAGAAGAATGTTGTACACAGTAACAGCAATAATGTACAATGATCAACTCTGAATGACTTAAATATCAGCAATACAACTCTAACGGACTAATGACAAAAAAAGACTCTCCATCATCATGAAAGGAACTGATGGAGTCTGAATGCAAATTGAAGCACGCCATTCTTCACCTTATTTCCTTCATGAAATTTTCTCTAGTATAAGTGATATATGTATCTTCTTTTACAATATGATGAACAAAGAAATGTGTATTATATGATAATATATATATATTACCTGCTTTCTTGGGGAGGGAGAAAACATGAACCACAAAATTATCTGAAAACAATTATTAAAATTATATCAATGTGGAAAAAATTAAAGATTAATTTTTTTAAAACGTTAGGAGTATATCTCCTCAATATGTAGTATTTGAGGATATTGCCAAAAAAGTCATATAATAAATTTATAAATCATCCTTTTGCATCTACTCCACAAAGGATGGTTCCTTCCCTTGCCCATTGGATACATATTTCTCTTGCAAAATGCATATTGCTTATTTATTTAACCTTAGAGTACATGTTATTTCAGTCACTTCCTTATCCCTTCAAGGCTACTCTTGATGTTTGTTCAAGCCTAATTTCACTTTGTAAAAATGTTATGGACTCACAACCATAGAAGATGATTTGATCCAGCTACATACATATCCCCTTTTATCTTCTGCTTAGTCAAGTTCTTTACCCTGCTAAGTGGACTCATATTCAGAAGTCCACATGGGCATTTCAGGACCTTCTTAATGGCCAGACTCAATTTAGAAGTTGTCATGAGAAAAGTAAAAAGGAAAAAATGAAAAGGAGTCTTTCATCCTCAGTCTCAGGTATACTCAGTAGGTGATGATTGCTATTTTTTTTTCTGGGGGATGATGGTTACACTGACTTCTCTAAGGCAGGAAAGAATAAGAGGAATTCATTCACCCAAATTCAGCAAGGACTAAAAGCTAGAAACATTATATATAGAGGGATAAGCTAAAGAAGTTCCATATCTGTCTGAGAAGCAAAGGAAAAAGCAAAAGAATAGAGAGGAGTTTGAGTGGAAAGCAACTCAGCAGCCAAAGGGCAGCAGGTAAAACAGAAATTTGATAAAGTGTAGCTTACAGAAGTCAGAACTTTCGCAGTCTTCTCCTCTCTCCTCCATTCCCCTCTCTTCTCTTTTCCCTCAGCCCCCTCCTCTCCCCTCCCTTTTCTTATTCTCCCCTCCTCTTCCTTCCCCTTCATTTCCCTTTCCTTTATCTTTCTTTCCTTTCTCCTTCCTTCCTTCCTTCCTCTTTCCTTATTTCCTTTTCTGTCATTCTTCAGACTAGCTCTTTCTATTTCATTCAGACTGGAAGTAAAGCAGCCATTTGGAGTCCCATTCCCACTACAAATCATCATAGGAGCTTTAACCTACTCCCTTTCCAACCTGAGTCAATCCTCCCCTCCTTAGACATCCTTCTCCTAAGCACTCATCAATATTGATGCTAGACTCAGTTAATACAACCAACTGACATAGCCCACTGCAGCTCAGAATTCTAGAACTCAAGCAATTCACCATTTTCAGCTTCCCTGGAAACAGAGATCACAGGCATGTGCGACCACACCCAGCCGACTATGAGTTTTTCCTAGGAGGTATTTGTTCTCTTTTTCATTGTCTTGTGAGTCTGTGGGAGATTGTCTGTAATAGTAAGAGTCCACACATGTTAGACAACTTAAATTTGGAATGTGCCCATCAGCAGAGTCTGGGTTTTACTGGTAGGATAATACCCATAATAGGGGTAGATTGGCAGTGGTAGAGTTGAGAATGGTTTAATATTTCAATTTTTTAAATTTTGTTATATTGATTTTTTTTTTGATATTTATTTTGTTATTCTATCTGAATTAAATCCTTGGTCATTTGATTTATGTTTTCTTCCTGGTATGTTCATAGAAAATTCACTGGCTATGATCATGAACCAAATATTGCCCTCATACTGAGCTCCAGTAGCAGTGTGATTGCAGAATTGAATGAGATACCTGTTACAAGTTGGGTGAGGCTAATAATTTTCATACTATCATCCTTACAATGATGTAAAGAAAGCATTTTGTAAACCATAAGACTTTGTAATTTATTATTATTATTATCATTATTATTATTTGCAATAGTAGTAGTAAAGCTTTTTTTAATCCTGGCTATTTTTTTCCAACGAATTAAAAGGAAGAAAGGTATATCTATCCATGCCTGTGTCAGGAGTTCGTATGGGGATCTCAAATGTTTCAGACTACAGGTTAGGACTAGTAGGAGCCAGAGACTAAGAAATAAAAATAATTGCCCAGATATGGACATTCATTTCCACTCCTACTCCTGTTTCTGGATAAGGTGTGGTGCCTAAAATTTGTATTAGTTAACACCTTACCAGGAATTAGAATAGCAGGCTGAGAGCCAAGCCCTGGGGGAATGCAATAAAAGATAGGAACTCTGGATGTGAAGGTACAGTTGAAAGGGGAATGGGAAGTTTCCAAATATAGCAGTTGTGTTAAAAACCAGACCTGTCTTAATGCCTTCTGTGGCTACAAATACTTAAGAAAATAAAATATTAAACTGGGAAAGGACCTAATATGTCATCTAATCCAAACCCCTATTCCTACAAATTAGAAAATTGAAGCCTCAAGTTAAATTTATTTTATTACTGCTATAGCTCCAGCCATATCAGCAAAGTGTACTTGGGTGGTCATATACCCAAAGAACTCTTCAGATGTACCATTGCTGAGTTAGAAATTTACAAATATGACCTGGAGTAAAAAATGTTAAGTCTGAGAAAATATAGCTTCATTTCATCAACAAACCAAATCGACTTTCCCCTGTGTAGAGTAGTGCAAAGAATATGGTTTGGAGTTAGAGAAACTCTGCTACTTACTACTTTATGTGTCCATAAACTTAGCACCTTTTCCACACTGGACCTCAAATTCCTCATCTGTGCATTAAAAGGACTTAGACAAGATAGCCTCTTCTTCCTCTAAAGTCATGATCCTATGAGCCTTTTCAGCATCTCAAGCTCCCTAAGGGAGATAGTCAGTTGCTAATGGCCCAACTTTGGAGTATATCTATATATAAACCACAAGATTATTTAAAGGCTATATAAACTCTGAGGTGTTTTACTTTGTTGTCTTTAATCAGTGACTCAGATGAAGGTATTTGGAAGACAAAAAGCTATCTGAGATAGCTAACAAGTTGGATGACAGAGTCAGAATACAAAAAAAAAAGATTTTGACAAACTAGAAAGATTGACTGAATCTTGGTTGATACACTCTCTTACAGACTACCTGAATAATCACAAAGAAATTGACAAGATCATCTCTTGTTGAGAAGAAAATTCTGCTCAAATCTCTAGCTGTTGTCAAGTGTTTGAGGGGCTGACATGGGAAAAGGAATTAGATAAGGAAGCTAGAGTACAGAACAGCTATGGTTGTGTCTACATGATACCACGAAGAGAAGACGATTTAAAACATTTGATCAAACAGAATCTATTTGTTTTTGTTTACATTTGATTTTCTTTTTTTTTTTCTCTCTCTCTCCAACTGAAGTAAAAACTGACAAATTATTTAAGGTCCCAACAAAACTTCCTTGGCTTATGGTTAAGCTAGGAGAGAGGGGTGGGAAGAGACAGACAGATAGACACAGAGATACAGAGACAGAGAAACAGATAGAGACAGAAAGATAGGCAGAGACAGAGACAGAGACAAACAGGCAGAGACAGACAGAAAGAGAAGCACATGACTGCCCTTTGAACACTGATAAGCTATTGTGGACCAAAGAGGGAGAACACAATGGTGAAGAGCTTTGACAGCATATATTATTATAACTTTGAAGGGACTAGGGTTGTTTAGCTTGGAGAAAAAAAGGTTGAGGGGCAATATAATAGCTATGTTATATTTAAAGGGTTGTCATAAGGAAGAGATCTGATTTGTTTTGCTTGGTTACACAGCAGAATTAGGAACAATGGATGGTAGTTATATTTAAAAAAAAAAAAAAAGACAAATGTAGACTTGAAAAGGAAAAACTTTCTGACAATTAGCACTATGCCAAAATGGAATAGTATACTTTGGAAGGCAGTGGATTTCCTCTTAGTGGAAGTTTTTAAAGAAAAACTGGATGACCATTTGTTGGGTATGATACTGAAGGGTTAATGATGGGTTGGACTAGTTGATCTCTGAGGTTCTTTCCAACTGTGTGATGGAGCTGGCACTAAGCTAACTTATTCTTATGATGTTATCCCTACCTTGCCTCCCTAGAACTTGCTTTGGTAGTAACAGATTCTTTGAGATGATCAACTTCAGTGTTGGGGGTTGAATGGATAAAGGGAATATTAGATATTGTGTTTTTCTTCCCCTCAGGAGTGAAATTAATTAAAATGCACTACCCTGCTGTCTACCAGTTTATGTATTCCAAACACACCTAAGCCTGATATTATTCTATTAGCTCCTATGTTTTGCAGATAACCAAAGACATCCAGCCTTCAAAAGGAAAACTGATGGTTAGTTATAATCAATCCTTCAAGGGTTCTATCAAGGAAAAATCTTCGTATAAGCAAACAAACTGAGGTACACTGAATATTTCTTATTGTTAGAAGCTTTAAGGAATAATAAATTTCCTACGAATCCATGCAAACTCTAAGTGCAAGGTGTCAAGATGCAGAGAATAAGACTAAAATAGAAAATGGGTGAGATGTCACAAAGTGACTTCTTTCTTTTTCTTTTTAATTTCAAGACATGATATTTTCCAATTCACTGTAAGGTTTTCTTTAAATTACTATCTAAAAAATTATAATACTAATAATAACTAGCATTTATACAGTGTTTTAAGGCTGGAAAAGAACTTCACAAATACCTCATTTTATCTTGACAATAAGCCTGACAGGTAGGTGCTATTATTATCTACATTTTACAGAATAGAAAACTGAGGCAGATGTTAAGTGACTCAGTCAGGGGTCACATAGCTAGGCAGTGTCTAGGGCCAGAGTTCTTCCTGAGTCCAGGCCGAGTACTTTATAATGCAACACATAGCTATGTCTCTGTTTTGTATGTGTGTACACATGTACATGCATATATTATGTGTGTACATATAAAAATATACATATATATATTGATTGGGGAATATCTCCCTCCCACCTCTACCTAGATCAAATTCAAGTATGTTCTGCTACACAGTGAGCATTTCTTTAAATTTTCTTCTTTAAAATTTTTAGGATTGTAATATATAGAGTTGGACTTTTTTGTTATGTATTCAACCCCCTCCTCAGTTTTTACAGGTGAGGAAACTGAGGTCCAGAGACATTAAACAGCTTGCTCAAGGTCATGAAGCTAGAAAGTATTTCAAGTTGGTGTGTTTTCCATTATGCCATAGAAAAGAGAATATATTTTTATGTTAACATTCCATTTCCCTATCTTTTAATATGTGGGGGCTAAGAATTAATTTATTCTAAGTAATAAAAGCTTTTCAGTTAAATTCAATAAATTTTTATAATTATATACTCTGTTCAAAGCATTCTAAAATGGGTACTGTTTCTCTGCTTTTGGAGATAATGGGAAAGAAGCATTTTTTAAAATGACTTCCTAGACCAAAGTTAATTCTTGAGAAAAAAAAATGTGGAAAAGTGAAGTGTACTAAACTATGTTAATGAGATAGGCTCTAAATTTGTGTTTCTAACTTCAACCCTCACTGTTAGTAGGAATCCTTCAGAATCTCCCCAATTGACTGTGTAATGGGAAAAGGATAAAGATAAGGATAAGATTTAAGAGAAGTGGAAGGTTGTCTTTAAGACACATGCTAGGAACTCTAGAGAAAGGATTTTAGCAGGTAGGGGGCAGAGGAGGAACAGTTTGGAAGGGACAACTGTTAGAGTGAGTGACTTCCTTTGGAAGCATAGGAACTCTTCCTGTCCTGAAGGGAGGAGGAAAGGCCGGCTTGTCAGAGTTTGGCTACCTCAACCTGTCTGTGGAGAAGGAAAAACCATAAAATCGTCTTTGGAGGTTCTCTGTTTGGAGAACATCTAGCAAAGGTTCTGACTGTACCTGCTGTGTTTTTTATCAACTTTCCAGAAGGTTTTGTCCAAAGTCCACACATTTTCCACATTTATTCATTGAGATTTTCTCTTCTTTCCTCACATCCCAATAACAACCTATACCTTCTGTTGATGATCCCACTTTACTGAGAAAATTGAGGCCATCTTCCATGAAGTTCTTCATAATCCTACTTTGTTCCTTATAGCATTTTTACATCTCTGCCCATTCTCACTAACTATGCTCCAGCCTCAGAGTTGGACGTATACTTGTCATCCTTCTACTTATATCCTTGATTCCACCCACATTCCTTTAGGAACTTGCCCCCCAATCATTTTTTCTCCTCTCCTTTTCTTCCTATCCCCACCCCTGTCTCTCTCTCTCTCTCTCTCTCTCTCTCTCTCTCTCTCTCTCTCTCTCTCTCTCTCTCTCTCTCTCTCTCTCAGTGGGAGAGAATAATCTAGTGGTGTGGAAATAATCTAGGTCTAAGGTATAGCCTTGGAAGATTATGCCTTATCCAAAATGAAAGGAAAGGAAAGAGGAGTATCAATGTATATAGATTCATATATTCACATGAGAAACTCTAGGGACTAGGTGAAGAAAGCACAAGAGAGAACATTTTAGATGAAGAAAATGGAGGAGAAACAAATAAGATGTATTATTATAGTGGGGGTATACTACAGACCACATGGATAGAAGGAAGAATTATGAATAATTCAAGATACCAATCACAAGCCTGTCATGGGAACATTCTACACAATAATGTTCAATTATCTAGATACTTTGGAGTTGGAGATAGACATTCATATAGACAGATGGACAGACAGAAAGATACATAAATATATATAGAAGGAAGGAAGGAAGGAAGGAAGGAAGGAAGGAAGGAAGGAAGGAATAAAGAATGACATAATCAGACTTGCCCGTTAGGAAATCACTTTAGTGGCCCAATGCAGGATGGTTTGGAGGGAGGAGAAACTTGAGTCTGGCAGGTCCACCAACAGGCTACTACAAAAGACTGAGGTGATGAGGGCCTGTACCAAGGTTGGGGGCACTGTCAGAGGAGAGAAGGGAGTGTGTTCCAAGAGGTATTGAACAGATGAGATTGGCAGGCGTTGGCCACAGATTGGATATGGGGCATGAGAGATAGTGAGGAGGATGACAGCTACGTGAGAGCCTAAAAAACTGAGAAGACAGTGTTGCTCTACGTAACAGAAAAGATAAAAGATGGAGAGGGTTTAGAGGGAAAGATGAGCCTTGATCAGACTACATCTGAAATGTAATTTTTGTTGTTCAGTAGTTTCAGTCAAGATGATCCTAGTTTTCAGATTGAAGTCATGCCCTACTAGAGTATATTTCTCCAGACAGAACATGTTGGGTCTATACTTAAATTAGATGTTTGTCCTCTCAGCCGCCAGGAACTGCATGCAGTCTTCAGTTCCTTTGGCACCAACTGGCCCTGCATTAAAAGGTGATTTTTGAAGCCAACATGTCCCGATTTTCAAAGGTACAGAGGCGATTAGAACAGTTTTGGAAATAGCTTCGAAAACAACAGATGGCTCTGCCACATATGACACATCACAAATCAAAAGGTTCCAAGGGAGCCTCAAGTTCCCCTCTTCCCCATAATAGAGCCTTTCTTAAACTATCCCAGTCAGAAGTGAGCTCTGTTTCTGTTTTTGTCTCTCTGTCTTTCTTTTTGTCTGTGTCTTTGTTTCTCTCTATATACTGGTCTCTATCTTTGTCTCTATGTATCTATCTCTGTTTGTCTCTTAGTGTCTCCATATGTTTGTCTCTCTGCTGCTGTCTCTTTCTTAATCCATCTCGATCTCTGTATCTCTATCTCTCTCTGCCTCTGCTTCTATCTCTATCTCTGTATCTGTATCTCTGTGTGTATGTGTGTCTCTTTCTTTCTCTTTTCTCTTTTCTCTCTTTCTTTTCCTCTCAACATTTATAGCACTGTAGATCATAAGAACTCTGGGACACCTTCATCCCAATTTCCACTCCCTCTTGATGAGTTAGGTCCCTAGAGAATTTAGCTAGCTACATCTCTCCCTCAGGGTTCTAAGGTTACCCTGATGGGTCAGGGGTGGTTTTATAATGTTATTGGCTTGAACTTCTATCAATATGCCTGCCTCCATAATTATTCATTAAAAACTATTTTCCTAGTCAAGCTTAACTAGATTTTAGAAAGAGGTATTTACTAAGATGGTACAATCAGAAGAGTAGGCACAAAACATCCTTCTTAAAAGTCTCTAAAAAACTCTCCCATGGACAATCCTCAAAGACTTATGACAGGGAGTGCTATGCACCTCCAGAGAAAAAGCTATTGGAGTCATCTTTCGCATCAGCATATTTATGGTTTTATTTTGGGATTTTGGTCAAGTATAAATTTGCTCTTACAGCAATGACCAATATGGAAGCATGTTTTGCATAACAATAAAAATAAAATTTTAAAAATTTTAAATAAAAATTTTTAAAAACTCTCCCATAAATAAATACAAGACAACCAGGTAGCACAATGGATAGAGTGCCAGGCTTGATAGAAAGTCAGGAAGACTTGAGTTCAAATCCAACCCCAGATACTTACTAGCCAGGTGACTGGGCAAGTCATTTAATTTCTGTTTGCTTCAGTTTCTTCATCTGTAAAATGAATATAATAGCATCTTCCTTGCAATGTTGTTATAAGGATCAAATGAGATAAATTGTAAGGTGATTAGCATATAGTAAGTTCTGTAGAAATACTAGCTTTTATTATTATTATACAGATTCCAAGGGAAAATAAGCTCAAGTTTAAAGAGCTCATGTGGCAAAGAGGTAAACAGAAGCTGTTGGCTGTTAGAAGTCCTTCTCTCCCATCTGTGAGATGCTTAAGAAGTTCCCTGTAGAGGTGTTTGGTAAATCTTTGTCCCTTTTTGTCCTTGTCTCTCAATGTAGATCCTGCTACTTACTGATCTAGAAATGTCATTTAGGATACTGGTGGGTAGATAGAAATATGGAAAATTTGACATTCTCTGGACTCTTTAAAGATGAAAGAGTCTTCATCCTATCAAAAGTGGTGGGAGAACACTTAGATAAAATAGAACCCCACCACCCACTCCTAGCCCATCCTTACACCTCCACTCCCAGGCAGCTCCTTCACAGACATTTTAGCTAGAGCTCCATTCTGGCTCCTTTCTGGAATTCTTTTTTTATCTAATTCAATTCTTTTATCTGAGATCCAGGAGGCCAATTTTTGTCCAACATCATTTTACTTTATCCAGTGGCTTTGAAAGACTTTCCCCACTTTTCCAACAGGCTTTTCTTTCAAAGCCTTACTTCTGTCTTAGTATCAGTTCTAGTTTAGAAAAGTGGCAAGGGGTAGGCAAGCTATGCGACCTGCCCAGGGTCACACAGCCAGGAAGTGTCTAAAGTCAAATTTGAATCCAGATCCTCCCAACTCCAGGCCAGGCTCTGTATCCACTGTCCTAACTCTTTTCTCATAGACCTGATACCATGAATGATTAATTGAGAATGTTCTCACCTAGTTAAGGTATCAAGCCTAAAAGTGGGAAGTAGAGTGATTTTGATCTTCCTCTAATGGTACATTATTTTCAGTTTCATTCATTTGGCATTTAACATATACTATATAGGGAAGCAGCTGGGTAGCTCAGTGGATTGAGATTGAGGCCTAGAGATGGGAGGTCCTAGGTTCAAATCCGTCCTCAGACACTTCCCAGCTGTGTGACTCTGGGCAAGTCACTTGACCCCCATTGCCCACCCTTACTGCTCTTTCACCTAGGAGCCAATACACAGAAGTTAAGGGTTTAAAAATGTAAAAAACCAAAACAAAACAAAACAAAAAAAAAACACCACATACTACATAGTAGTATCATTTCACTTCCAGGCAAACTCTACTAACTTGCTATTTGACCATGACCAGATGACTTCATTCTTTGTACCTCATTTTTAAAATTTATAAAATGAAAGGATTGCCTCTAATAATCTCTAAATTCCCTCCTTTTTCACTCCCTCCACAGTCAGGCATCCAAGAACCTGGCTGAGCAAGTCCTATGGGGTATCCTTCTCCCCCAATCTTCCTGTCAGTTTCCCTTTTCTCTTATCCATTCCTGGTTAGTAACTCCAACTCCCACACCATCAACTAAGAATCACCATTTCACTTGGATCTTGGACTATTGGAATAGCCTTCTTCTAGGCTGTCTTCCTGTTTCATGTCTCTCCTCTCTCTAATCTGTTTTGCACACAGCTGCACAATTTTATATTCCTAGAGGACAAGTCTGACTACATTTTCTCTTGCTAAAGAATTTTCAGTTGTTCCCCAATTCCTTAAGGACAAAATACACACTCCTAGAGTTTGGCATTTAAAGAGATTGACAATCTGGCTCAAGCCAATCTTTCCAGATTGATTGCACATTGTTCTTCCTCACACACTCTACAAACTAGCTAAACAGTACTTGCCATTTCCTGAATATGAAATCTGCCATCACTGCTGTGCTTTCCCTCCTCACTTCAGTCCCCTTACAATCCTTAGCCCTCTTCAAGGTTCAGCTCCATACCACCTCCCTGCTTCTCTTGTTCTTTTCCCTTCCCCAATTTATACTTTTCCAGTCCTAGCAGGTAGTTCTGGACAAAATAGCGTAGTAAGTATGGTTTGATTTTGTTAACCTAGGTTTTATCAGAACCTGCTCTGAGGACAAGATCTTATTTCACACATTTGTGCCTTAGTGTGAATCTTTAAATGAGTTTTTATTGATATTTTCTCTTCTTATATGACCGTTGTTATCCCAAGAATCTCTCTTCCTCCTCCTCCCAGAGAACCTTCTTTTATGAAAAAAGTATTTATTATGTCATATCATATCATATCATGTCATAATATATCATATATCACATCATATGTTATATATCATATCATATCATATTGTATTAGCTATTTCTCAATTGATAAATAGTCAAAAGATGTGAACAGAGAGATTTTGGATGAAGAAATCAAAACTTAATATAACTATATAAAAAATTCTCTAAATTATTATTGATTAAAGAAATGCACATCAAAACAACTCTAAGATACCACCTCACACCTATCAGATTGGCTAAAATGACAAATGTTGGTAGAGAGATTGAAAAATACAGGCACTAATACACTGGTGGTGGAACTGTGAATTGGGGGAGCAATCTCAAATTATATACCCAATGAATTATAAAATTGTATATACATTTTGACCCAGAAGTGCCACTGTTAGGTTTATTCCCTAAGGTGATCAGGGGAAGATTATAGCAGCTCTCTTTGTGGTGGCAAAGAACTGAAAATAGAGATGTCCATCAATTGGGGAATGGCTAAACAAATAATAGCATATGAAATTGATGGAATACTTCTGTGCTGTAGAAATGACTAGCAGGTTAAAAATAAATCATGGAAAGACCTACATGAAATTATGAGGAGTAATATGAGCAGAACCAAGAGAACATTATATATAGCAACAGAAATATTGTTTGAAGAATGGCTTGTGTATGTCCACCTCCAGAAAAAGAACTAATAAATAGAAACAAGCAAGATACAGTTTTATATATACATGTATCTTTTTGTCAAATGATGCCTTCTTTAATAGAGCGAGGGATGGGAGGAAGTTTCTTGGGAATTTTAATGTAACAAACAAATAAATTTTAAATTTAAAAAAAGGAAATAATATTTTTAAGGAAAAAATTACTATAACTGAACAATACACTGAAAATGTCAGAAAACAAGTGCAATGTATAACAACTGTTGACCTCAAACCTCCACAAAGGAATAGGTCGGAGTGTTTTCTCATATCTCTTCTTCATTCGAGTTCTTGATTTTTATAATTTTGTTACATTTATTTTAATTTCCTTGATGTGGGTTGTTTTTTGTTGTTATAGTTATCATGTATAATTTTCTTGATTCTTACTTCACCCTTTACCAGTTCATATCAATCATTTCACACTTCTTTGTATGCATCTTTCATACTTCATCACACATATTTCTTACGGCACATAGTATTCTATTACATTCCTGTACCATAATCTGTTTAGCCATTCTCCAATTAATTGGTGTCTGCGTTGTTTTCCAATTCTTCACTATTACAAAAAGTGCTGCTACAAATAAATAAACTTCATCATTCTACAAGATCTCATCAGGTGTTGGGCTTTACCTTATCACCACCATCTCTGAATAGAGGGTAGAGCCATGAACTCCAAGTACGTAGTAGGAGTAGGTGCTCAGGAAATGTTGATTGATTCATTGGAACTTACAGAGACTTTTTTCTTTATTGTCTTGGTTTCTTGGTTTTACTAAGCTCAGTAATGGAGTCTCTGGTTCAAAGGATATGGAAGTTTTAGTTACTTTATTCGCATAATTCCAAATTGCTTTCCAAAATGGTTGCATCATTTCACAGCTCTACCAACAATATGTGAAGAGTGGCTCCATTGAAGGAGTAAACCCAGCTCTGAAGATCTCATTTTTCACCTGCTTTGTATTACTTTGGAATTTCTCCAACTTTTCACCATGCATGGGTATTGTTCCTGTGCTTCCAATCGCTCCTCCTATTTTCTCTTCCTTTTGTGTATTCTCTATCCCGCATTAGATTGTAAGCTCCTCGAAGGCAGGGGGACTGTTGGCCGGGGTGGGGGCAGGGGAAGTCAGTTTTGTATTTGTGTCTTAGCACTTAACACAGTGCCAATCACATGATAAGTAATTAATAAATGTTGGCTGATTTAAGCATAGAAGGAAATTCTTTTACATAGCTTCCTTGGGGGGCAAGTCTTGGGACAAGGGTATGGAAATCTTATTCACTTTATTTGCATAATTATAAATTGCTTTTCAAAATGGTTGTATCATTTCACAGCTCCATCAACAACATATTAGTATGCCTATCCTTTTATCACCCCCGAACATTGAGTTTTTAATTTGTTTTCAATCTTCCCATTTGAAGAATTTGCAGTGAGACCTCAAGGTTGCTTTGGTTTTCGTTTCCCTTAATATTAGTGATTTGAAGAATTTTTTTATGTACTTTGCAATTCTTCTTTTGAGAACTATTCATTTATATCCTTTGACCATTGATCTACTGTGGAGTGGCCTTAGTGTGAATTTAAGTTTTAAAAAAAAAGTTACTTCTCTTGGAGGCATTTTCATTCTAAACCATAAATTACTTAGGCTAGTCAAGGGTATATATATATATATATATATATAGCTAGATGGCAGAGTGGAAAAAATTCTGGCCTGGAGTCAGGAACATCAGGGTTCAAATCCAGCCTCAGATACTTACTAGCTGTGTGACCCTGGGCAAGTCATCATCCCTCTGGTTGCCTCATTTTTTCTCAATTGTAAAATGGGGGTAATAATAGCACCTACTTCCCTTATTTTGAGGATCAAATGAGATAACACTTGTAAAGTACTTTAATACAGTCACTGGCACATAGTTGGTGCTTGATAAATGCTTGTTTCATCCTCCTATTACCCTCAATAAGCATTTATTAAGCACTTGCCTTGACCAGGCACTGCAGTAAGTGCTGAAAAGACAAAGAAAGGCAAAAAATAGTCCCTGTCCTTAAGGAGCTCGAATTAAAAAGGGAAGACAACATTTAAACAACTATATCAATCCTAGATTTATACAGTGTAAATGAGAAATAATCTCAGAAGAATTCAAGGAATTGTGGGATTAAACCCAGATAAAGAAATTTCAGATAGTTGTAAAAGATAATGGGGGAGGTCCAGCTAGTGCCTTTTGTTTATTTTTTTATTTTTCCCATGATTACACAATTCATGTTTTCTCCCTCTCCTCTTCCCACCCGGCTCCTGGAGTTGACCAGCAATTCCACTGGGTTATACATATATTATTATTGAAACCCTAATAGAGCTTTTAGATCACCCCATTATAAGCAGCTGGTTGTTCAACCTACACACATGCTGCCCCTCCCTACACCAATGTTGGTGTGGGCTGCCTAGTTCTTCTCAACTATATGAGACATCCTTCAGTTTCTGTCCGCAAACTACACATCCTGTGAGACAGAAGGCTCTTCTCCATCTGACACCCTAAAGAGCTTGTCTCTAGCTTCCACCAAGGCTTGATGAGAACAATTCAGCACAATAATTTCAAAACAAGATGAAAAACTAGAGTCATTTTGGACAAAAATAATATAGACTGGGTTTTGTGCAGGACTTCCTTCAGATGATCACAAAGCTTGTTTCAATATTCAGACTTTTAACCCCATGCCATTAACTGATCCTTTCCAAACTGGACAGATATTAGTCTGGGACAAGCTTCTCCTGAGATTTCTGCATGTCAACTTGTCCTCAAGACTAAGAGTGACTGCAATGTGCCTAGATATTCCAACCTTGACTGCAGGGACTCTGAAATAGTACTTTACGGATCCTGAGGCTACAGGAAAAGGAAGGCAGATGCTTCATTCAGTTCCCTGATGGTGCTTAAAAAAAAATCTGGGAAGGGGAAATAGGTCAGTCACCTGCTAAAAATAAACCTCAGAGGTGTTTGGGAAGAGAGCCCATCTCCCACACTGTGACAAGAAAACAGCTAAAGAATCATGTAGAGAAAGAGCCAGGGTTTGCAGGAAAAGGCAAAGAGGGCAAAATTTATATCTGGGTCACTCAAATCTTTGGCCATGGGGAGGCAGGCACACAGAGCATGGGGGATATGGGCCATGTCTGCTAAGGTCAGATCCTTGTAGGCAAGAGGTCTAGAGGCCAGAGGGGTCAGCAGGAGCAGACAGATGCTATAAATCTAGGCAGGCACAGGCCAGAGAAGTAAGCCAAAGCAGACATCAGAAACCCTGGCTAAAAGTCTGGGGAACAAAAGGTCAGAGCCCACATAGTGTCAAAACAATTGGGTTTTTTTTAAATCATTTCTCTTGTTCATGTTCTTTTTTCTCTTTATCTTCAGTTTTTCACATAACACCTTCATTTCCAAATATGTCCCTTCTCTTCTACTAATGTACCTTCTACATCAAATAGTTTGCTCCTTTCCCCAAACTACCTTGTATTAATTATATATGTACTCAAATATTATAAATTGTGTCCTCTGTTAGAATATAGTCTCCTTAAAGGCAGGGATGTGTGGATTTTAAATTTAATATTCAATAACTAAATATTATATTTTTATAAAGTTTTATTAATAATAAACTAAAAAGGTACTAACTAGCTCACTCCCAAGAGCAAAAGAGAGAGGGAGGAGCTACAGAATTTATAAAACAATAACATGACCAGGCAAACATGCAGGCACAGGAGAGATTAAAGGGAATTTTGGGAAATACTAAGAGACTTATGGGGGATGCAGTCCAAGGTTCAAAATCTCCATTTACATAGATGGGTTTTCTTTTGTCTTTGTATACCCAGGACTTAGTACAGTGTCTGGCACAAGTTAAGTGCTTAATAAATGTTTGTTGAATGAGATGGGGTAAAAGCCAAGATGGTGAAGTGATAGGAAAACAGTGTGATAAGCTCCTATCCACAAATTCCTCTAAATGGTTCTAGAGATAATAAGGGAAAGACTTGTACAGAAATATTTATAGCCATATTTCTTTGTGGTGGCAAAAAAATGGAAAATGAGGGGATGCCCTTCAAATGGGGAATGGCTGAACAAATTGTGGTATATGCTGGTGTTGGAATAATATTGTGCTCAAAGGAATAAAGAACTGGAGGAATTCCATGTGAACTGGAAAGACCTCCAGGAATTGATGCAGAGTGAAAGGAGCAGAACCAGGAGAACATTGTACACAGAGACTGATACACTGTGGCACAATCGAATGTAATGGGCTTCTCTACTAGCAGCAATGCAATGATTCTAGGACAATTCTGAGGGACTTATGAGAAAGAGTGCTGTCCACATCCAGAGGAAGAATTATGGGAGTAGAAACACAGAAGAAAAACAACTGCTTGATCACATAGTTCGATGGGGACATGATTGGGGATGTAGACTCTAAGCAATCTCTCTAATGTAAATATTAATAATATGGAAATAGGTCTTGATCAATGACATATGTAAAACTCAGTGGAATTACTTGTTGACTATGGGGAGAGTGAGGGGAGGGAAAGAACATGAATCATGTAACCATGGAAAAATCTTCTAAATCAATTAAATAAAAACTTTCCATTAAAAATAAATAAATAAATAAATAAATAAATGCCTCTAGAAAATGCATCAGACAATTCTGATGGGGAAATCCAGGAAAAGTCACAGTAAATTATTTATCCAACCCAGCTCAGCATAAGGAAGCAACCAGAGTAGGTCTGTAGACTGGCTTCTATCCCAATGTAGTTCCCAAATATGGGTTTGAGGGTGGCCCATTGTAGCCTGAGAACTTTTTTCTTTAATTTAAAATTATTTACTTATTTGTTTGTTTGTTACATTAAAATTCCCAGGTAACTTCCTCCCATTAGAAAGAAGGCAAGATTTGACAAAAAGATACATGTATATATAAAACTATGTCTTATTTATTTTTATTTATCAGCTCCTTCATTGGAGATGGACATATACAAATCATTCTTCAAACAATATTTCTGTTGTTGTATATAATGTTTTCTTGGTTCTGCTCATTTCAGTCTTCATAATTTCATGTAGCTCGTTCTGTGTTTTTCCAAATTTAACCTGTTTGTCATTAGTGCACAATAGTATTCCATCACAATCATATGCCACTACCTGTTCAATCATTCCCCAACTGATGAGCATCCCTTCAACATCCACTTCTTTGCCAACCCAAAGAGAGTTGCTATAAATATTTTAGAACATATAAGTTCTTTTCCTTTTTCCATGATCACCTTAGGAAATAGACCTAATTGTAGTATTGCTGAGTCAAAAGATATACACAGAGTTATAACTCTTTGAGCATAATTCCTCTCCAAAATGGATAGATTAGTCTAAACTCCCATTAACAGTGTATTAATGTCTTCATTTTCCCACATTCCCTCCAATATTTGTCATTTTTCCCTTTTATCATTTTAGTCAATCCAATATGATGCCTCAAAGTTGTTTTGATGTGCATTTCTCTAATTAATAATGATTTAGAGGGAGCACCTAGGTGGCTTAGTGGATTGAGAGTTAGGCCTAGAGAGGGGAATTCCTAGGTTCACATCTAACCTCAGGTACTTCCTAATTATGTGACCTTTATCAAGTTCCTTAACTGTTGCCTAGCCCTTACCACTCTTCTGCCTTGGAACCAATTCACAGTATTGATTCTAAGAAGGAAGGTAAGGGTTTTTTAAAATAAAATAATGATTTAGAGCATTTTTCATATCATTATATATAGCTTTGATTTCTTCATCTAAAAACTCTCTGTTCATATCTCTTGGCCATCTTTGACCACTTATGAATTGGGGAATGTCTCATATTTTTATATATTTGGCAAAATTCTCTATATATTTTAGATGAGACCTCTGTCCAAGAAACTATAACATTCCCCCCCCCCAACTTAGTGCTTTCCTTCTAATTTTAGCTACATTTGTTTTATTTAAACAAAAAAAATTTAAACTTATTGTATTCAAGATTTTCTTGTCATCTAGTGGGAATTTTTTTTGGCTGTGATATACAACTTCTCCTTGGATACTAGAATGATCTGAGAAGAGCAGGTTGAGCTCCTGCTAAGACCTCAGGCATGATGCAAGCCAGCATCTAGTTCAGAGGAATAATTGGTGCAGGAATTCCATACCAAAGGAGAGTCTAAGATTCTGCTCTGAGCCAAAAGCTTTCTAGTTGCTTGATGAGGCAGAGTCCAACAGCATTCTACTCTAAAAACATACCCAAACCCAGGTCAGGAATTTGAAGACCATGAGGCCAGCAATTAGACTTTGCTCTAGATCAGACCACTTTACATGCCCTGAAAGCTTCTAGGTCCCCAATCTGTAATAACACTCAATACCCCAAAGAGGCAAACTGGACCAGCCCAGACTTTTCCTACTGAAGTCCATATAGCCTGGTTCTAACATTAATTCTGAAGTCAGGTAGTAGACTGGAAGAATGGGCCATCTTAAAAAGAACCCTACCATAATAAGCTATTATAACACATAGGGCACTTAGAACACAAATGCAGAAGAGATAGTTTCTAAAATATCAATAAACAAGGACTGAGGGGGAAATACAATATGAGCACAAACTCAACTAGAAACCTTGGAAGAAATGAAACAAGAAGATTTTTTTAAGAAGAGTTAACAAGGTATTTTGTTTTGTTTTTTAATGGAGAGTACTTAAAGAAAAGAAATGAGAACAATGAAAGAAAGAACTGGAAAAAGAATCAACAGCTTGCAGCAAAAGGCACAAAACTCTGCCTAAGCAACAAACTCCCTGAAAATTCGGATGGACCAAATTGAAGCCAATGACTTGATGATGCCACAAGAAATATTTAGACAACATTAAAAGCCCTCCATCAAAAATGGAAGAAAATGCAAGATATTTCTTGGCAAAAAAAAAAATGATCTAGAAAACAGCTTGAGAGGAAAAAATTAAGAATAATTGGACTATTGAACTCTATGGTCAAAAATAGAACCTTGGACATCATATCTCAAGAAATATTGAAACTATCCAAATTTCTTAGAATCAAAGGGCAAAGTAAAAACAAAAAGAATCCACTGGTCACCTCCTGAAAGAAATTCCAAAAATGCAAATTCTCAGAAACATCCTAGTCAATATTCAGAATTTCTAGTTCAAATAAAAAATGCTACAAGTAGCCAGAAAAAAAGGAATTCGAGTACCTAGGTGTCATAATTGGAATCACACAGGATTTAGCAACTACCATTATAAAGGAGTAAAAACCTTGGAACTTGATATTCCAAAAGGCAAGGGATATGGGCTTACAGCCAAGAATGACTTACCAGAAAAACTGAGTAGAAAGCTCTATGGGGGGGGGGGGGGAATAAGGGACTTCTAAGCATTGTTGATGGAAGAGAGCTTCGAAGGAACTTTGAAATTCAAACATGAGTAAAGAAAAACATAAAAAATCTAAACATGAATGAAAAATCATAAAGAACTAAACAAGGATAAATTGCTTGCATTCAAATATGGGGAAATGATACATATATATCTCCTCTGCTCCCTATCATTATCAGGGTACATAGAAGGAATGCAATTAAGCAAGTCTTGGGATTGTTTCTGTTATGACTTGATGATATTAAGAAAAGACTAGAGAGAGAGGAAGAGGAATATACTTAGGTGTTATAGGTGGTATGGTGATATCAGATAGGGCCTGAAGGAGAGATGGCCCAAGGTCCTCTGATGGTACAAGGACCTGAGCTGAGTGAAGGTGGGAAGCCTAGGAGAACACCAGGTCCCACAAAGTATTCAAAGCACAGCTAAACACCTAACTCCCACCTAACAGTGCCCAAGAATAAGTGATCAAGTGGGAAGCTGTGAATTGGATCACACAGCTTCTCTGACATCTTATCCTGGGTTTAGATTGATGGATAAAGCTATAGACTAATGGATAACGCCGATGATTGTGATTTGACTTTGCTTGAGCAATCCCTTCCCTCAGACCCAAGGATAAGATTATTGATCCTTAGGACAATAATGACTTTCACCTAAGTAGACTGTTAAGATTTAATTGTAACGACTCAGGGAAAGGAACAGGGTTGAAGGAAAGAGATGTTGGGAAAACTTCACTAAACTACTGATGATCAGGTTTGTCAATCAAGGGCAATCAGGTTGAGGTTGTCTGCTGGAGACGTTTCCCTCTGTGGCACTCTGGCCAGGTCAGGCACCTTTGGTCTTAACCAGACTGACTGAGCCTTGATGTTGTTCTTCTTTGATGTTCAATGATTAATATATAGCACAGCTTTGTCCAGAAATTGAGGATGTGATAATTATTGGAACAGAATGCAGATAACCTAAGTAGGTTTGGTTGGCCTACCCACCCAACCACCCAGGTCCCTTCTCAGGAATGAGATTTTCTTGTCCCAGTTTCTCTCTTTTATAGTCCTGGCTGTAACTGCTTTTTGCCCTCTGGCTCATGGCATCTGGGTAGACTCTAAATTCTAAAACAGTTGGGTGTCACTCATCCTGGTCTCCATTTTGCATAGCAAAATGATATTACATAGGTGGGAGAAAGAAAAGGAAAGTTGAGGAAATTACTGCACTTAATCAGGGTGTGCAAATAGATCTATCTATACAAACTAGGAGAAGATGTGAAGGAGGAGTGGCTGAGCTTGAACCTCAACCTCATTCTGATCAAAAAAAAAGGAAGAAAACATACACACGGTTAGGTACAGATATATATTTCACTCAATGAGGAAAGGAGATAGGGAAGAATTAGAGAGAGGAAATTGGAGGAAAGGTAAATTAAAGGAGGGACTATTCCTAAACAAAATTAATTCCAAGAATGTATAAAAACATCAATAGCTCTTTTTGAGATCACAAAGAATGGGAATTTGAAGGGGTGCCCTTAAATTGAGGAATGGATGAACAAGTTGTGGTAGAGAAATCTGATGGAGCCCTCTTGGGCTAAACTCTTATGAGCATAATGACCAAGTAGGATTCCAGAAGAGAAATGAGGAATAGGCTACCAACTACCCAACAGAGATTTAAAAGACTCAGAATGCAGAATAAAATGAATGTTTTTTAGACCCTACATGGCCAGTGTGAAAATTTGTTTTGATTGACTACATATACTTTTTTTTTTAACCCTTGTACTTCAGTGTATTGTCTCATAGGTGGAAGATTGGTAAGGGTGGGCAATGGGGGTCAAGTGACTTGCCCAGGGTCACACAGCTGGGAAGTGGCTGAGGCCGGGTTTGAACCTAGGACCTGCTGTCTCTAGGCCTGACTCTCACTCCACTGAGCTACCCAGCTGCCCCTACATATACTTTTAATGGACTTTGTTTTTCATGTCTTCACAAGGGAGGTGGGGGCAGTTAAAGTTCAGAGAGATGAGAAAGCAGATCTTGACTGATTAAAACAAAATAAACCTTTTTTTTTTTTTTTCAAAAAGAGAAAGCTTGGACCGCTGCTGGGTTTATACACCAAAGAGATCATAGGGGAAAAGACTTGTACAAAAATATTTATAGTAGCACTCTTTATGGTGGCAAAAAATTGAAAAATGAGGGGGTGTCCTTCAATTGGGGAATGGCTGAACAAATTGTGATATCTGTTGGTGATGGAATACTATTGTGCTCAAAGGAATAATGAACTGGAGGAATTCCATGTGAATTGGAACGACCTCCAGGAATTGTTGCAGAGTGAAAGGAGTAGAGCCAGAAGAACATTGTACACAGAGATACAGTGTGGTAAAATCCAATATAATGGACTTCTCTACTGGCAACAATGCAATGATCCAGGACAATTCTGAGGGACTTATGAGAAAGAGCACTATCCACATCCAGAGAAAGAAGTGTGGTAGTAGAAACATAGAAGAAAAACAACTGCTTGGACACATGGGTTGATGCAGACATGATTGGGGATGTAGACTCTAAAAATGAACACCCCAGTGCAACTATCAATAATATGGAAATAGGTCTTGATCAATGATACATGTAAAACCCAGTAGAATTGCACATCGGCTGGTGGGGGAGGGTTTGGGGGGGAGGGAAAGAACATGAAACATGTAACCATGAAAAAATATTCTAAAAAATTTTTTTTAAAGTTAAAAAAAAAAAAAAGCTTGGGAACTCTGATCAACACAATTATATTCCTTAAGGACTCACCATGAAACATTCTGCCCACCTCCTGGCAAAGAGGTGACAGACTCAAAATGCAAACTGCAAAATTTTTTAAGACATGGATAATGAGAAATTTTGTTTGCTTCACCACACATGTTTTTAACAATTTTTCTTATTTTCTCAAAGAGAATTAGGGGAAGAGAAGTGGGAGAGGAGGCTGAATTTTGTTTTTAAATAAAATAAAATTTTACTTGGAAAAAAAAGAAAACTAATGAGGTCACCAAGTAAGAGAACATAGAGATTTAAAAAAGGGTCCCGCCTTGGTGGGGTACTCTCCAAGTTATTTCACATGACATGAATGATATATAATTGAAAGAACCTGAGGTCATAAATCAAGAAAATCAAGAAACTGTGTCAAGAGGACCAAGTGATCAATTGTGTCAAATATATCAGAGAGGTCATGAAGGATGACAATCAAAGATTTTAAAATGAGATAACATTTGCCAAAATGAAAAAGTAATTCTGCCATTTATGGTCAATTTTTACCAAGCCATTACATTTGACAATTTAAAAAATCATTGATATCTTTGTTTCAGTTGAGTGATAGGGTCAGATACCAAATTACAGAAGGCTAAAAAGCGACTGAGAGGGCAAAAGGGGGGGAAACAAAAGAAACTAGTATTTATATAATATTTTACAAATATTCTCACATTTTATCCTTAAAACAGCTCTGGGAAATAAATTCTATTAACCCTATCTTATAGATGAAGATGTTGAGATAGAAGTTAAGTGACTTACCCAGGATTAAATGGCTAGTAAATATTTACATCTGAATTTGAACTCAGTTCTTCCTGACTCTAGATCTATCACTCCATCTACTTACTGTATTACCTTGCTGCCTCCTGGAAACACCAAGTAAAGACAACTTTTCCAAGGAACTTGGCTGAAAGTGGGAGGAGAAATATAGGTTGATGGTGATCAGAGACTGTGGAATATAGTCAGGATTTTTTTAAGGATGGGGAAACTTGAGTGTATTTGTAATCATCAATAATACTTCTGTCGTAATCATCAATAATACTTCTGTTGTAATCATCAATAATACTTCTGTTGTGAGGGCGTGCCAAGCTGTTTTCAAGGCTACTTTCATTTTTTGGTATCCACCTGTCACCCAGTTCTTACCTGTGGATCCAAGAAATTATAGCATCTATAGCAGCCATACCCTAAAAACTATCTCGGCAAGATGGACTAAAACATATTGAGGGTAACTGACAGACCTCAAATCCAACAGTGAGTTATAGGGGTATCTACCTTGACATCTGAAGACTCCCCGCCCCCAGAAGGGATGATTGGGAACATTTTGTTCCAAAAGCCATGAAAGTTGTCGTGGAACAGTTAAGAGTTTGCTTACATATTCAAGAAGCCAACATCATCCATTCCCAGGTCATGACCTGTCATTTTGAATTTTGTCTTGCCTTTGGACTTCAAAGACTTTGGAAGAAAGAGTAAAGCTGACAACTTTGTGCAATTCTGTCTCATTTAAACCCAATTTATGTACAAATCAAGAGATATCACCAGTGATATCATTTTGGTCCTCTTAGAATATGATGGATAAGAACCAACCAATTGATGATTAGAAAGAGAAAAGATGATAGCAGGGGCGAAAGAAAAAATGCTTGTTGATTGATTTATTAATTGAATCATTAGCAAAGAAAGTGGGCTTGTCAAATTTTCTGGTGGCATGAGGCTAAGAAGATAAATCTGGAAAACCAGTAGGAAGGGAATAACAGATAATTCCAAAAAGATTTTGACTAGAATAATGAACCAAATTTAATAAGGTAAAATATCAAGTTCTACATTTAGGTTCAAAAATTCAATTTTAATTTAAAAGCTCTGGTCAATGCAATGGTCAGTCATAATTCCAGAAAGCTGATGATGGTTATCTTCTACCCACTAACAAAGATAATTGGAAGTGCAGAGTGAGATATACAATTTCAGATGTTACCAATGTATGAATTCATTTTGCTTGTCTACCATTTTTTGTTATTATTTTTTTGTTATGATAGTGGGATAGAATAGAAAAGTAGGAAAAAGTAAAGAAGAAAAATACACAAAAGAGAGAAGGAAGTTCAAAAGGGAACATAAAGAAGGACAATGTGGGTATTATTGTATTGAATTTAATACACATAAAAAAACAAAGCTATATGTAATAGCATTTCATGGTTTCATATGTAATCTTTTTCTCTTGTTTATTTAAATGTTCATATTTATTGATGTTTATTTAGGCTCAAGATGAAAAAAATTTAATTCATTTGGACAAAGACAAGATAGGAAAAAAATATAGCTAAATATAATTCTAGTGCCAGAGAGCTGTGGCTTTAACCAGGATGAAACCTCAGTAGGAGTCATCATTGTGATAAGGCTGTTAACATAGCTAATTCTCTGCTGGGCTACCTTTAGAGAAGTCTAGTGTCCAGGGGAAGAACAGAAGGGATAATTTGTCCCGGTCACACTACCTCTGGGGTGCTGTATCCTTTCTTTTTTTTCTTCTTTGGCTAACCCTTACTTTCTGTGTGGTAAGGACTAGGCAATTAGGGCTAAGTGATGTGTCAAGAGTTGTCCAGCTAAGAAGTGTCTGAGGTCAAATTTGAACCCAGGTCTTGCTGACTCCAGGCTTGAAGCTGTATCCACTGTGCTCCCTAGTTGCTCCCCCCTTGCTTTCTTATTAATAATGATAGATGCCAAAAGTCAAAAGGAAGGTGGAGGACAGAAAAATTCTTAGCTATTGCTTTGAAGCATCCATTATCAAAATAGAAAGAGGGGCAAAGAAATCATCCCTTTTAAAAAATTAGACATAGTTCAGGCTATTTAGGAATGTTTAGGAAGACTATGCCACACAGTGCACAGAAGCTCTACCAGCTGTGAGACCCTGGGCAAGTCATTCAGTTTCCCTTTATAAAAAAGGGGAATAATATAGTTCTTTCAGGACCGTTGTGAGGGTCAAACAAGGTAACGTATAAAATGCTCTGTAAACTTTAAAGCACTATATAAATGCTAGCAATTATTATTATTACTATTGTTAACATTTGTTAAGTCGTTTCAGTTGTGTCCAACTCTTTGTGACTCCACTTGGGATTTCCCTGGCAAAAAATGCTGGAGTGGTTTCCCATTTCCTTCTCCAACTCATTTGACAGAAGAGGAAACTAAGGGAGACAGGGTTAAGTGACTTACCCAGAGTCATTTTGCTAGTAAATATCTGAGGCCAGATTGAACTCAGGCCTTCCTGATTCCAGGCTCAGCACTCTATCCTCTGTACCAAATCTAGCTGCCCCATCCTGCCCAGAAGAAGACCATGATGATAAGAGGACTGGAGAATATACCATATTAGGATGAGCCCAGGAACTGGAATGTTAAGCCTGGAGAAGAGATGGCTTAGAATGGATATGATAGCAGTCTTATAGTATTTTTTTAAACCCTTACCTTCCGTCTTGGAATCAATACTATGTATTGGTTCCAAGGCAGAAGAATGGTAAAGTCTAGGCAATGGGGATTAAGTGACTTTCCCAGGTTCACACAACTAGGAAGTGTCTGAGGTCAAATTTGAACTCAGGACCTCCTGACTCTAGGTCTGGCTCTCAATTCACTGAGCCACCCCAGCTGCCCCTTTTTCTAAAAAAAATTTAATTCATTTTTAAAATTCATATTTAAAATTAATTTTTAAATTTTTAATTCATTTTAAAATTCATTTTTAAAATTCATTTTTTAAAAATGAAACTGCTCATGATTTCAGAAAAAATTGGAAAGACCAACTGATGCAGAGTGAAATAAGCAGAACTATGAGAACATTGTCTACGGTAACAGCAATATTGTGGAATGATCAACTGTGAAAGACTTAGCTACTCTCAGCCAGGACTTATGACAAAGAATGCTATCTGCATGGTCTAAATATAAGTGTGTGGAGCATACATTTTCTGCATGGATTAAATTTAAGTGTGGAATATACATTTTAGAGCTGAATTACTTGATAGAGAGCCAAATTCCTTGAGTTATGAGAGAGAGGTTTTAAAACACTTACGACCCATTTCTCTCGATATTGGACATAATTTTAGTGATGAAGGAAAAGAATGGTGGCAGAGTAGAAAGAGCACCAGATTCCAAGTGGTTATATAACCTAAATATAAAAGATCACATCAAAAAAAAATTAGAGTTGAATGGAAGGGACTAGCCCATGACTAGAGCTAGAGCAGTGATTCCCAAAGTGGGCGCTGCCGCGATCCAGGGGGGCGGTGATGGCCACAGGTACATTTATCTTTCCTATTAATTGCTATTAAAATTTTTTTAAACTTAATTTCCAGGGGGCTAAGTAATATTTTTTTCTGGAAAGGGGGCGGTAAGCCAAAAAAGTTTGGGAACCACTGAGCTAGATGATGAATTCTAACTAAGAAGAGTTAAAAGTGATTATAGAAGTTAAAATAGATAATTTCTATTTATACTTCCACTCACCCAGGTTAGACATTCTTCCTAAGAAACAGCCCTATGATATTGCCTGCAGTCCACCCAGAGGGGTGTGTGACTTCTGATTGGCTGAGGGAACACTGAGCCACAATACTATATACCTCTGCGATTGGAGAAGGGATTTTTTTTTTTTCCAGTAGTCTGGAGGAATTAAGGAGAGGTAGCCAAGAAAAGGTGGCTTAGACTTTTTGGGTGGTAGAGAGGAGAATTCCACGGAGGGGCAGATATCCAGTGGGTCAGATCCCATCACTTCTCTTAAGACCCAGGACTTGAAACCCTAGATCCTGTTCTCTCTGGTAAGATTGTTCTCTTTCTCTGTGTTTAGCTGATATCTTATCTCCTAGACAAACTGTTCTTTACTCTTCTGTATTCACTGGTCTTTCCTAATCTGTGTACCTTCTCCTGTTTCTGTTTACTTTTGATATAGAGGTATACTAGCTGTTTTGGACTTATTATGTAATCATTGTTTCATGGGAAAGAGCTAAATTACATAAGTTAAGGTTTAAGTTTCTCCTGAGATCATTCAAGGAAATATGGCATTCATCCTGGATTTCAAAGTAGTGTTCCCCTCAACTACCAATAATTGAGGGTAGAGGATAGAGAAAATTCTAGTCCAATACCCTTCTAGGAGACAGGAAAGTAAAAGAGGAAGAATCTAGTCTCATCTCTTCCTTGCTTCCCACAAAAGCAAGAATCATAGTTTTCCTTGAAGATGAGTGGACTAGATCCCAGATCATGTATGTGTCCATGCTGTATAAAAACCTAGAATTTTTATATTTGGACAGCAGCTACATAAAAATTTTTATATCTATTACATAAAATTTTAAAGGTTCTGCATGAACAAAACAAATGCAACTAAGTTAGAAAAGAATTTAGTTGGGGGAAAATCTTTAAAAACCATCTCAGAGGTATGAAATTAAAGATATATAATGGATGGATACAAAGGATTAAAGGGATTATCTAAGGAAGGGTGGTCAAAGAATATGAATAGGAATTTTTCAAAAGAAAATGCAAGCTATCAACAGCCATATGAAAGAATGTTCCAAATCAAAAATAATATAAATACAAATTAAAGCAATTATGAAGTTCTATACAGCACATATATTGGTAATAATGATAAAAAACAAAAATCCATAATTTTGTAGGAGTTTAAAAAATATTCATGTGCTATTGGTTGAGTTGTCTGTCTGGGAAAAATGAAATTATATAAAAAGCCACTAAATTATACATATTTCTTTAATCCAGAGACACCAATAAACATTTATTGAGCACCTACTATGTGTCAGACACTATGCTAAGTACTGGAGATACAAAAAAAAAAAAAAGGCAAAAGGTAATCCTATTAGATATATACCCTTTGGAAGTCAAAGGCAAAAACAAAGGTCCCAGAGATAAAAATATCCATAGCAGTAGTAAAGAAATGAAAACCAAGTGAGTACCCATAAGTTGGGGATGGCTAAACAAATTGTAGTCCATGAATATAATGAACTATTATTATACCATAAAAATTACAAATATAAAGTACAGTGGGACCTTATTTTGCTCAACCAATATGTTCCAAGATTCTTCGTGGATGCTGAAAATTGTGCATAATAGCGAACCCCATTATTTTAGTATTTCTTATACAAACATACCAAGGCACTTGATGACTTTTCTTAGAATTATCAAAGCTACTACTCTTGTACTTTGGAGCCATTATTAATAACTGAATAGCATTAATGAAACAAAGGGATCACTCTCTATGTGGACATGATTTTTATGAGAGAATTCTGGACAAAAACTGCTTTAAGAGCTAATGTTTGGCACAAAACAATGTAATGACTCATACTAATGCTTCTCTGAGCAAGAATGAGTGTGATTAGCTGAATTGCTGAGAGACTTTATGCTGCTTAGGAAAATGACACATAATTAAAATTTTTTATTTTAATTTTTTTTTGCTTTTATTTTTTCTGATTGCCAATCGAGTATATGGGAATTTATTTTCCTGAGTTCTCGTAAAACGAGCTCCTGCTGTATTAAAAAAAACAAACACTAATGAATTATGGGAATTAATGCAAAGTAATCAGAATCAAGAGAATAATTTACACAGTAATGTGACAGAAAACGACATTGAAAGACTAGAGAATTTTGATTGCTGCAGTGACCAGTTGTGACTTCAGGTAACTTGATGGTAAATCTTGCCCTTCAGCCTCTTGCCCTTCAGCAAAAGATATGTAGAATGAGAAATATATTTTTATGGCTAGCACATTGATTTGGTTTTTCAACTGTACTTATTTCTTACAAAAAAAGAGTTCCATTGGGAGGGGAGGGAATGTTAGAGACTGGCAGTGATATGGAAAAAGAAAAGAAAAAGAACACCAATACATTTTTTAAACAGCAGCTAGATGGCACCATGGAAAGTGCACTGGGCCTAGAATCAGGAAAACTCGTCATCCTGAGTTCAAATCTGTCTTCTGATACTAGCCATGTGATTCTGGGCAAGTCACTTAGCCCTGTTGGCTTCAGTTTCCTCATCTATAAAATGATCTGGAGAAGGAAATGGCAAACCACTTCAGAATCTTGCCAAGAAAATCCCAAATAGAGCCACAAAAAATTGCACATGACTAAAGAAACCAAACCACAACAATTAAAAAAAAAAGACTGCTAGACTAAGGGTCAAGGGACATGGTTTCATATCTTTTTTCTGCCAATAAATTGCTATTTGAACTTGGAGAAGAAAGTCATTTAAATAGGCAGGCAACATAGCTTTTATTAAACAGTTATTATGTGCTAGGCACTGTGTGAAGTGCCAGAAGAGAAAAAAATAGTGCCCCACTCCTTAAAGGACTTACATTCTAATACTATAAGAGAGCACATAACGGGGCAGAAAAGGGGTGGCAGAAGGTAACATGCCTAGATCTAAGTTCCATCATCTGTAAGATGAGAGCTTAGGCCAAACAACCTCCCAAAAGGTCCCTTATGGTCCTAAGTTCTTTGATTTCTATGTACTAATTTTGTTCTTGATATGATTCTTGAACTCTCTTGCATTATATGCCCATGTCAACCCTGCAGGATTAAACTTAAATTTGTAATCCATGCCATCCTATCCTATAAAACTCATCTCTGGCTCTTCCTTTCCCTTCTTCCTGTTCTCTCTGACAATCTGCTTTTCTCTGACCTTCCTTTCTCTTTATTTCTATCCTCTGTCTCTCACACACACACACACACACACACACAACCCTTAGGGAGCAATGTCATTTTTTTTTTCATAAAGAAAGCAATATCTAAACCTAAGAAGCTCATGGAATTTTGGAGTGTGGCCTGAGGCTCAAATGAGACAGATTGAGGTAAATAATGTACAAGAGAAGAGAGAAAGGAAGGAAGGAGAGAAAGCCCTTTAAGCATAAACTTCAACACAGAAATCAGAAAGCTGCAAGACAGCACCTGGTTAAGATCCCCCAGTTTTCTGGAGAATCCTTTATTCGTCCTCTATAATTCACTCTTTTTTTCTCTCCAGTCAGAAATAGCCCCTGAATATTACTGAATTACTGAACATTAGGCTTTCTGACACAGTAGGGATATCAAGGATAAAAAAAAAAAGCATCTCGGACCTAATGAGGCATTTTATATCATAATTCTAGCTGATTACATTTAATACTTAAGAGGGTAAAATGGTTTCTTTAAAAGTGCAGAATATTTATTTCAATGAAATTTCCCAACTAGATGAATAAGTCAAGGGTTTTTTCTAAATCCTCATACCCTGAAAAACATCCTTCATCAAAGAAAGACAACTCCAAAGCCTTTGAAGTAAGAATTTTAGAGGGATTTAGTGTAAGCCATGAGAAGCCAGAGCATGAGTATACACACACACACTCACACACTTACACACTCAACAACCTTCAGCCAACACCCTGGCTAAAGCCCTATCTCTATGACTCCCTCACACCTAAAAAAGGGCAGCAAGGCAAACATCATAAATAGACTTATTATAATATAGCTATTTATCATAATATATTATTCTATACCAACATAATATTGTAATATATTCTATATAATAACATAATATGTAATGTATTCTATGACACATGAGTAATATAATATAATATATTATATGATATGATATATGGCAGTGTTATAAAATCACAATATAGCTATTTATTATAATATATTATTATATACCAACATAATCTTATAACATATCATATAATAATATAATATATAATATATTCTATGACATGATTATAATATATGGTATGATATTGTGTGATATAATTAATATAATATAACATAATATAAAACATAAGAATATATCATTTTTTTAACATTTATTAATATTCATTTTTAACATGGTTACATGATTCATGCTCCACCTTTCCCCCTCAACCCCC
>NC_058130.1:604005311-604022150 GCF_016433145.1 Gracilinanus agilis | reverse complement strand
ATCTCACTGAGGCCCTTAAAAAGGCAAATTTAAAAATTATAAGTTTTCTTTCTTTCCCCTCTGTATCTTATTTACCTTTTCAGGTTTCTCTCGATTTTTGTGGTTGGATATCAAACTTTCCATTTAGCCCTGGTCTTTTCTGTGCAAATACCTGGAATTCTTCAATTTTGTTGAATGCCCATACTTTCCCCTGGAAATATATAGTCAATTTTGATGGGTAGTTGATCCATGGTTGCAGGCCCAGCTCTCTTGCCTTTCTGAATATTGTATTCCAAGCCTTACGGTCTTTTAGTGTGGAGGCTGCCAGATCCTGTGTGATCCTGATTGGTGCTCCTTGATATTTGAATTGTCTCTTTCTGGCTTCTTGTAAGATTTTTTCTTTTGCTTGAAAGCTTTTGAATTTGGCAATAATATTTCTAACCGATTTCTTCTCTGGGTCGAATATGGTGGGTGTTCTATGGATCCTTTCGATGTCTATATTGCCCTCTTGTTGTAGGACTTCAGGGCAATTTTGCTGAATAATTTCTTTTAGTATGGAGTCCAGGTTTTTATTAATTTCTGGTTTTTCTGGAAGACCAATTATTCTTAAATTGTCTCTTCTAGACTGGTTTTCTTGGTCTGTCACTCTCTCATTGAGATATTTCATGTTTCCTTCTATTTTTTCAGTCTTTTGGCTTTGTTTTATTTGTTCTTGTTGTCTTGAGAGATCATTAGTTTCTACTTGCTCAATTCTAGCTTTTAGGGATTGATTTTCGGCTATAATCTTTTGGTTTTCGGCCATAATCTTCTGGTAATCGGCCATAATCTTTTGGTTTTCGGCCATAATCTTCTTGTTTTCGGCCATAATCTTCTGGTATTCCTTTTCAATCTGGTCATTTCTTGTGTTCAATTTGCTTATCAGTTCATTTGGTTTCTGAGCCTCGCTTTCCAGTTGCAAGATTCTACCTTTTAAGCTGTTATTTTCTTGCCAGATCTCTTCCATTTTCCTCAGAATCTCAGATTTGAACTCTTCCATAGCTTGTGAGGAGTTTTCCTTATTTGGGGAGGGTCTGGATGGTTGTTTGTTCTCCTCCTCTGTTTGCTCGGTTGTCTGGATTTTCTCTGTGTAGAAGCTGTCGAGTGTTAAAGACTTCTTTTTTTTGTTATTATTCTTTCTCTTCTGAATTTCCTGTAACTGATTAGCCATCATTATCCCAGCAGCTTCTCAGGTTTATCCTCGCTCTCTGTGTCTGTCTGAGATCTATTGGCTCCTGAGGTCTGAGTTCTAGTTTTTTCCAAGGTCAAGCCCCCTGGTGGGCCCTCTTGCTTGATCCTCTGCTGGAGGTTTCTTTACAAGTCTCAGGGCGCTGCTTCCACAGTCGTATACCCGTCTGCACTGGTTCCCCACTTAGGCTTTAGTTCCTGGCTGTGTTTGCCTCCACCCACGCCTCTGCTCAGCAGGCGCGCGCCCGGCGTCCACTCTCTGCTCCCGCGCGCTCAGATTTCGCGTGCGTTCTTGACTTAATGGGGTCCTAAGTCTTGCTGCTCTCAGGAACAGGTCCCGGAGCTGCTGATGACTCGATGGGTGCCCCAAACTTGCTCTATTTCTTTTTAGCTGGGTTCGGAGCTATAGATGAGTGTGGAGGGGGTGGGGGTGGGGCGGTTGCTCAGCTCGCGATTGAGTGAGTGAGAGCCCTTTTTAGCCTGGAACTGTCTCGATTCCACGTACCTTCCACGCTGTGCCCTGTTGTGGGGTTCCTCCGTTCGTCTGGACTTGTTTTTATGTCCCCTTGAGGAGTTTTGTGTGTTTCGGTCAGGAGAGGTTAAGAGCTGCTTCTTACTCTGCCGCCATCTTAACCCGGAAGTCCAAGAATATATCATTTTTGAAGACAAATAGGATATTTATAAAGCACTTAGCACAGTGTTTAATAAATACTTATTCCTAGGGCACAGCAAGGTGGCTCAGTGGATTGACAGCTAGGCTTAGAGACAGGAGGTCCTGGATTCAGAATTGGCCTCAGACAATTCCTACCTGTGTTACCCTGGGCAAGTCACTCAACCCCTAGTGCCTAACCCTTGCTGATCTTTGCCCTGGAACCAATATATATTATTGGTTCTAAGAAAGAAGGTAAAGGTTTTAAAATTTCAAATTAAATTATTAAATAAACAAATAAACAAATAAATAAATGAATAAAACAAATGCTTATTCCACCCATCCTTAAGGTTTACAAAATACTTTATGTATTTCCGTTGTTTAGTTGTGTCCAGCATGTACGTGACCCCATTTGGGGTTTTCTTGGCAAAGGTCCTAGAGTGGTCTACCATTTCTTTCTCCAGATTATTTTACAGATGAGGAAACTGAGGCTAAGAGGGTTAAGTGACTTGCTCAGGGTCCCACAGTTAGAAAGCACCTGAGGCCAGATTTGAACTCAAGAAGATGAGTCTTCTTGACTCCAGGCCCAAAAGTCTATCTACTACACTGCCTTAGCTTGCCCCTACTTTATGTATACTATCTTATTTGATCCTCACAACAACTGTATAAGAATCCCCATCCTACAGATGAGGAAACTTAGTTTGAGAGACATCAAATGGTTTGTCCAGGTTGACATAGCTCATAAGTATTTGAAATGGAATTCAGACTCAGCTGTGGGAAATCATTTGCCAAAAAATAATGACAATTGTGACTTGCAAAAAAAAAATTAAAAGTCATGACTTGCATGTGAGAAGATTTGTACGAGATACCATTTGAGAATGTGGTGACCTGAAAAGAAGATGGACCAGTCACACATCAGGATTATGGGGTAAAAAATGGACAACTTTAATATTACACTGATATACATCAACAATTAAAAGATCTAGAAGAAGGTGTCTCTAGGATTTTGAGGGAGATGTGGGAGGACATGCACCAAAAAAAAAAAAAAAAAAACACAAAGAAGAGGAAAGTGTGAGTTGCACCAAGGAGTGTCCATAAAGATGATATCACACATCTGTCAAAGTAAGGAAAAGTGAATACATGTATAAATGAAATCAATGTCTTGCCAATGCAGTCATTTTAAGGGATATTGACTCCTTATTGCCCCAAAGCATCTCCAATATCTAGTTTGTATCCTATTAATAAAGCAGTTCAAATTCTGCCAGGAGTGCTAACAGTCTCCATCCAAACTGCCAATGAGAATGCTTCCAAGAATCTCTACTGGAATGAGAAATCCAGAGATTTAACACTCTTGACCATGGGATATCTAGCCAGGTTAAAACCAATAAAACATACAAAGAGGCTTCTCCTTGAAAGTAGGTGTTTATCAAGCACACTGTACTAAAACACACCTCAGTTACATTGCTAAAAACTTAATTCACTTGAGAGCCAGGCCTAGAGACGGGAGGTCCTAGGTTCAAATCCGGCCTCAGACACTTCCCAGCTGTGTGACCCTGGGCAAGTCACTTGACCCCCATTGCCTACCCTTACCACTCTTCCACCTATAAGTCAATACACGGAAGTTAAGGGTTTAAAAAAAAATGATCCATTCCTTTGGTTTGTCAAATATTTTTTGTTCTCTATGATATTGTGTCACAGGTCAGTTCTTCTTAAGGTTGGGGGATAGGAATGAACTTGCATCTTCTGCTTGCACTTCAGGCTTTGATCACCTAGATCTGTAGATATTTTGGGGTGTATTATACTCCATGAGGAACAAGATCTGGGGAGAAAAATACTACCCCATCTTCCCAAGAAGCTGCTTCTCCATTCTATTCCACAGCCCCCAAAGACTCACAAAGTATTGGAATTAAAAGGATTGTGTGGATCATTTAGTCCAACCACCTAACCCATTTTATAATTGAGGAAATTTGGATTTGCAGAGTTAAAGTGATTTGCCCAGAGTCACATAGCAGTAAGTGGTAGACAGCATTTGAATACAGGTCTTCAAACTCCATTCTGCTGTATTTACAAACTCTGTAATATGCTGCCTTGCTTCTAAGACTTTTGTCTTCCCCAACAGCTACCCCACCAGAAAGCTGAACAATATTACCTAATCCTCTTTATGGCCACTCTAGATATTTAACCAGAAATGCTATTTCCTACTACCTAAAATTATCTTATTTCCATATCTATATAGCAGACAAACAGCTCAGGCATGCAGAGAATTCTATCTAAAAACCTATTGAATGATCTCATCTTTTTATATCAAATAACAATGAGAGTTTTGTAACTGCTCTTATTTCTGAATTTGCCTACAAACATTGAATCCACTTTTGCATAATCTGTCAAATGATATCCACAGTAAATCCAATTCATGAAAATGACATGAAAATATTAGATGAACCAGTTTTTGGTTTTTGTTTTGTCTTCTCCTCTTTTGCCTAATGCAATTACCTCCTAACTGGTTTCTGCTTCAATCTCTCCCCTCGCTAATATATTCTATATATAGTCACTAATGTATTTTCTGTGCATTAGTAAGTGGTAGAGAGCATTTGAAAACATCTCTGAACTCCTGCTATACTTACAAAAAAGTGATATTCCTAAAGTACTGATCTGACCACGTCACTCAATAAACTCCAAAAGCCCCTTATTTATCGTCTTTAGGTTCAAATATATAAAGTCCTCTGGAGTTAGATATCTGACTCATTGAATTAAGAACCAGGCTTAGAGATGGAAGGTCCTGGGTTCAAATCTGGTCTCAGACACTTTCTTAGTTATGTGACCCTGGGCAAATCAATTGTCTGTCCCTTATTGCTCTTCTGCCATGCAACCAATACACAATATTGATTCTAAGATGAAAGGTAAAGGTTTAAAAAAAAGGGGGCGGGGCAGCAGAGCTGGGTAGCTCAGTGGATTGAGAGTCAGCCCTAAAGATGTGAGGTCCAAGGTTCAAAGCCGGTCTCAGACACTTCCCAGCTGTGTGACCCTGGGCAAGTCACTTGACTCCCATTGCCCACCCTTACCACTCTTCCACCTAGGAGCCAATACGCAGAAGTTAAGGGTTTAAAAAAAAAAAAAAAGATGAGTCTTCTTAACTCCAGACCTGGTCCTCTGTCCACTGTGCTATCTATATGTCCCTTCCTTTAGAAGTAATCTCTTCCAATTAGCAATGTTCCCTTGTGCCCAAGAATTGTGGGGATTAAAATCCAATAGTGTGTTTTTTATTCATCCCGAGCAGTAAAAACAAAAATATAAACCTTTTGGGGTAGACAAATGGGGAAGACAGAAGGACTCCAGGAAAATAATTGATCCTTGGTATCGTAGAAAGAATTCTAACTTGGGTATTAAAATCAATGGGCTATGGTCAGAAGCTAGTTGTTGCTAATTTGCTGCATTGGTGTTTAGTAGCTATTTAAGGGACTGGAAGAAGGTCTCCAGCACAGACAGAAGCTCAAAAGAGGATTTATGGAAGGACACAGACAAGAATTGTACAGAATGAGAAGCTGTACGTTGGTTACATTCAAGGCAGGGAGAGGTAGAGGCCTTAGCACTGTATAATAGTTAAATTGGGATTTTGACTAAATAAGAGAGTTATAAAAAGTGGTCACCAATTATTATCCCTTAAGTCAAGAAAACTATTAGCAGCTTTTAACAATTTTGTTTAATTGGAATATTAGTAAAAAGAGGGAAATGTGGAAGGGAAAGAGGTAAGGAGACTGCCTAGCCTACCCTAAGTGCTGATCCGGTGAAATGAAGCCTCTGGAGTTGTCACCCACTCTAGCAAGTGACTTGTGAACGCTCATACTTAGTAACTAGTAAGGCACTAAGTAGGGGTACTTAAGTTTTTGATTGATTAACTTAAAAGTCACTGATTGATAGACAAAGAGAGTTTGATTCACTCTTCACAACTGTAACCACAGGATCATTGAAAGATTGAAAAAATATGATAAAATGTATGTGACAATACTGTGAATTTTAGGAAGCATGTTAGAAAAGTATAGTGTGGGGAGAGCCAGATGATTCAGTGGATAGAGAGCCAGACTTGAAGATGTGAGGTCCTGGATTCAAATTTGGCCTCAGGCTTTCTTAGCTATGTGACCCTGGGCAAGTCACTTAGCCCCAAATGCCTAACCCTTGTCATTCTTCTGCCTTGGAACTAATACTTAGTATTGATTCTAAGACAGAAGGTAAAAGGTTTTTTTTTTTAAAGTATAATGTAGAATTCAATAAAGAATCTTTTGCATGTTTGACTGAAATTTAAGCTATTTTTATCACCAAATGAAGATGAGATTTAACAATACTTACAACCCCAAAGTTTATATTTTTCAATGAGCTTCTAACGATATCACTGCTAAGCAAAGGAGACTTTATGCCATCTCTCAGATCTTACAGGGATGTTTCAACAAATCGTCAATGCTTCACTGCACCTGGGAAACAATAATTTCTGGGTCCTCTAACTGACTGGTCTCTTATTAGGTGTTGTAGCTGACCATTGTTTGGCCTTCCTTCAGACTCTGGGACCAGGGAACAGCTGGGCCCTTGGGTTAAAGGGCCTTCTTGGGAAAACCAAGATTCTTGCTGGCCTGTTGGCCTGAATAGAGGAAGTAATTTATTTCTACATCTGGTGTGCATAAAATGTAAGTGTGGCCTCTAATGAATTATAAATTCCACTAAGGTCCTCTGCTGATGGATCACTGCAGAACAGAGGCAACCTTGGACCCTTAATAAATATGCTGATGGAACATAAGTCCTGGTGAAAAAGAAAATGCATCTTTTTGGAATAAGAGGAATTGGATTCAAATTCTGACTGGCCTCTTATTTCTTGTATGACCTTAGGGCTGGGGAGTCCTTATGTTCATCAAATGTAAAGTAAGCAGGTAGAACTAATCTTATCTAAGTCCTTTCCAACTCTAAATTGATTTTTTAAAGTTAAGGATTTTTTTTTAAGTGATTACTATATGTCAGGTACTATACTAAGCAATGAGGATATAAAGTAAGCAAATACAGCCCCCATCCTCATGGGGCTTATATTCTAATGAGAGAAGTTGTGTGTGTGTGTGTGTGTGTGTGTGTGTATATATATATATATATATACACACAAGCTAACATAGATAAAATGTATACTGAACAGATGGAAGGTAGCCTTAGTGGGCAGAGCACTAGCAGCTAGGGGGACCAGGAAAAGTCTCCTGTGGGAGGTAGTATTTGAGCCAACTCACAATGGGATGCTTTTCTGTTTGTAAAATGTGGAATATATATTCTGTTTATAAAATATGGACACTAATAAAATAGGAAGACACTAAGAAAACAAGGCACGGTTCATGTACCCTCCTGAGAGCGGAATAGCAGCACTGTCTTCACACATGAAAAACTACAAGAGAACCTTCTATTTGCCTTCCACTTGTCTTCCATAGTTGAGTGTAAAGAGCATTGGGTCCAAGTGTAAGAGACCTGGATCCTAGGGTAGATCTTCCTCCACCAGGAACTCAAGGTATTACTTTGGACAAATGCCTTAAAATCTCTGGGGATCAGCTTTAGGCAAAATTATCAATTAGATCTAGCACTCCCTCCTACCCATGAGGATGTTAAGTATCAACTAAGGTTTTAAATTATATGCACTAACTATAATAATATTATCTTCTGTTTGTATAGACTTCTCTAGTTTCCAAAGAATTTCCACATCAATTTTCTTATCTGTAATATAGATAGTTATTACTCAAAATACTTGAGTTAATTTAATTTGTATGTTCCTTCCCTCCAATAATACTTATTCTGATGACTCTTGGCTATGTTCTTCCATAAATCTAATCCAACACATTGGGGACTTCCTGGCTTTTTCTTGATGTGAGTAGTATATCAGTGTAACAATTAGGCTACTATTTAACTCGTGCCACATGATCATTCTTTTTAAAATCTATTTTAACTAAGAAAATTTCATTTTCTCTCTATCATTTGTCCTGTCCCTATCATTGGAAATTTTAAGAAAAGAAAAGAAAAACAATACCCTTATAGAAATGACCACATTAAAAAAATGTATGTTTCATTCTGTATTTTTTAATCCATCATTTCTCTATGAGAAGGTAGGTAGCATCTTTCATTATCAGTCCTCTGGAATCATAGTTGGGCATTGTGTTTATCAAAATTCTTTAGACTTTTCAAATTGCTTGTTTTTACAATGTTATTGTATAAGTTTTTCTCCTGGTTCTAAATATATCACTCAGTATCAGTTCATGCAAACCTAAAAAACTTTCTGTGCCAGCACGATATTACTCTATTATATTCATATTCCATTCCCAAGTTGTGTGTACCCTGACCATTTTCACTCCTACATTTGTCTGATAATGTTCTTTATTATAATTCTTCTTTACTTTTCTTTCATTTTATATTTCATATAAAGTATAAGGTCCATGAACATATATTAATTTCCTTTACATTTTCCCCAAGTACCTGAAAACAGAGCTTTGCATATAGTCAATGCTTAATAATTGTTCTTGGATGATTGCATAATTAACCATTGTGCTGCCCAAAACTGGATCAAGGGACCAGGGTATTAGACCTCTCTACCACTGACTTAAATAAGCAGTCAGGTGGGAAACTGCCCAGTTTCTTGACCCCACCATAGAACTATAATTGGATTTTTTTTTTTTACTCAGGAGCAAAAAACAGTAGAACAAAGGAGGGGCAGATAAAATATGGAGTTGTCCCTGAGGACAGTCCAAAGATGGGCATAATCATGTTAAGAAAGACAATAACTTAGAAGGTTGGAGGAGGAAGATGAGCCTGGGAAAGGAGTTACAAAAGTGACAGGCTCCTGGGAGTGGTAGTTTTGCCACTCAATTGTGTAGGTAGGTGGGGAATTTCAAATGAAAGATAAGTACTTCAGGGAACCTGAGGACCAAAGGATATTAATTATTGAATATGTTCCAAGATTGAGTCTGATCCAAGTGGTGGTCTTTGGAGCACCAATAAGTTATATGTGTTTATATAAATATTTGATAGATACACTTTATCCTATATAATTTGGTTTCTTTTTTAATAAATGTATCAGAAGTGGTATAAAATTAATAGGCTTGATTTTTTACTATTTTTAAAATGTTCTCATGATTTGGTACTATAAAACTAAAAAGAAGGGAGAAAGGGCAGCTGGGTAGCTCAGTGGAGTGAGAGTCAGGCCTAGAGACAGGAGGTCCTAGGTTCAAACCCGGCCTCAGCCACTTCCCAGCTGTGTGACCCTGGGCAAGTCACTTGACCCCCCATTGCCCACCCTTACCAATCTTCCACCTGAGACAATACACCGAAGTACAAGGGTTTAAAAAAAAAAAAAAAAAGGGAGAAAGGAGAAAACTGCCTTTGTATATCTACCAACTACCACACAACATAATCAAAAAAAAGAAAAACATTTGAGGTACCTAAAAGTTCCTGGGAGAAAAAAAAAATCCAAGATGGGATCAATAGTAAAACCCTGGCCTCAAATATCTATCTGCAAATTCCCAAAGTTTAGACAAACAAGATGAACGAAGGTCCTGGTACAAAGAGACATTTTTGACCTCGTACTTATCACTGAGGCATAGTGGAAAGAGACTCACTAGAATATGGTTCTAGAACATGGCTCTGGATGGGTGTATCTTATTCAAAAGAACAGTCTAAGTAAAAGTGAGGTGTGATAGCATTTTATATTAAGAAGGCATAAAGTCACATAAAGAAATCCAAGAACTAGAGGTGAGAAAATGATGGAAAGCAATTGGATTAAGAGCAATGAAGAGAGATATGGGAATTATTTTGCTATTGTAGTGTATACTGCAGACCACTTGGACAGAAAGAAGAAATAGATAAGGAGTTTGGGAAATAAATCAAAAGCTTGACACAGAGACATAATATAGTCATAATGAAGACTATAGTTAACTAGATATCTGCTCTTTCTATATCAAAAGCAAAGTGATTAACAAATTCTTGACTTTTCTTAATTATATACTCAGCTTTCAAAGAGTAGAAGAATCAATAAGGGGGATTTCATTTCTTTTTTTTCTTGGGGGATTTTATTTCATGATCAGAATTTTACCAACAACTGGTTGGTGGGATGAAAATAATCAAAACCTCAAAAAGATTTAAAATTTATGATAGAAAAGGAAAGCTTTCTAGATTTTAGGATAGCCTTTCAAAGGTGTAAATAACTAACATATTGGATGACAGAATCATCATCTCAACAGACTTTAAAAATTAGCCTCACAAATAGAAGGCTGGATAGACATGATTTAGACAGCAGTTTGCCTGAAAAAAATATCTGAGAGTTTAATGGACTCCAAGATTAATATGAGTCAGCAGTGTGATGTAGCAGCCAAAAAAGTTAATGTGATCTGGATTTCATCAAGAGAGACATAGCTTCCAAGAAAAAGGAGATAAAAGAGTCCCTTTGGAGTCTGCTCTGATCAGACCACATCTGGGTTAGAAGGTTCCAATTTGGGGTACCATATTTTTAGAGAACATTGATAAGCGGAGAACATTCAGAGAACAATCAGGATGTGGTATAGTCTGAACAAACTTCTGATTTTCCTGGTCTCTTTATCCAGCAAAATATGTATTCTTTAGTTGTTCTCTCCATTTTCTTCTTCTCTCCCCCTTTTCTTCCCTTGCTGTACCCTTTCAAAATATGGAAGTTTCTAGATTTAGAACATTTTAGGTTAGAAACTTTTCTGGCTAACGGTGTCTTCTTGCCTGTGATGTCAGGGACCATATATTTAGTATAGTAAGATTTTTCATTTCTCTCTCTAATATTACTTTCTACATATTAGATCCAGCCCAATGCTCTAGACTAGCAAGCTTTTTCTGGATCTTGATTCTCAATCCTTACACTGATTATGTCTTTAAGGTAGTATCTTTAAGCTTTGTGTCTTCAGCACACTGAGTAAGCATACCTTTATCCAAATTATTAATAAAAATGTTAAAAAGTACAAATCCTTGGACCTCTTAGAATTATCCATAATTAGGGCTATCCATAAATAGATTGAGTTGCCTTTAGAGGGAGTATATTTTCCTTTCTTTCTCCAGAGTGAGGTTGGATGATGTTTGTTAAGTGTTTGAAAGTGAGAATTCCTCTTTTTGTGTATTAGTGGCATAAGATGGCTCATGAGATCCCTTTTAACTCTAGAATTTTTGGAGACTGAAATACTCATGATAACTTTGTTCTGGTTTTTATAAAAATGAAAAATCTGGAAACCCTCATGAATGTGCTTTTAAACTCTTTAAGTCTGATGTGTTTTGCTGACATAAGCTTTCATTGTAGCTGATGTTTGAAGTCTTTAAGCTGTTGTTCAAAGCATATGAATAATCCATTTATTGTATATGCATAATTTGTCATTCAAAGTATCATTAATACTTTGGAAAATTATAAAACTATCATTTTCCCTTACATTTATGATTTTAAAAGATGTTACTTCTTAGTAGGAGTGATGGAAAGGGATATATATGTATAAATGAGTGTGATTTTTAAAAGGCATCAATAATTTTTAAAAATTAATATTCACAATTATGATTCTTTTCTATCTTGAAGTCCACATTTTTCATAAAAACATATATCCAATTTTCTAGGAAAATTCAATGGAAATACATAATTTCTATATATAATTTCATTATATTGATAATTTTTCAGAGAACTGGGAGAATCAGGAGAGCTAAGTCTGAGTCTTAGCTTGCTACTTACTAGCTATATGAGTATTGGGCAAATTATTTAATTTCTCTGAGCCTCCGTATCCTTATTTGTAAAACAAAACAGTTAGGCTAAGTGATCCTTTCAGTTTGAATTCTGGGTCTATTTTGTTAAATGTGTTATTCTAGTCATCAAAAACCTGGATCATCTTGCAACATAATCTTTCCTCATAAGGCTCCCTCTAGTGTTGAATACAAGCTGCAGTTTTCCAGTGGAAACCTAAAACATTTTTTTTGTCTTCTTTCACACATTTGCTTAAGTCATAGGTCCATAGCTCTAAATCTGGAGAGGATTTCTTCTTCAACCCTGTCATTTTATAGATGACAAAACTGAGACCCAAAGAGATCAAGTGATAAGATTTTAATCCAAGACCTCTATAAAAGCCTATTCCATAACTACTTACTGATAAAAAAAAAAGTCTACATACACACTCCAAAGTAGCTGCTTCTAACCAAAAACACACTGTGTATAATTTATTCAAATTCTTATCAGACATCTACAATGTATAAGGGAGTCCACCATGTTCTGGAGATTCAAAAATTAAAAAAAAAAAACACACAAGGTTTCTGTCCTCATAGAGTTTAAATAATAAGCACTTGAAAATGATTATTAACTGGATAAATGAATACAGGGATGAATGAATGAAGTGAAAAATATTCTAGCCTACCTGGCCAACCCTTTATATGTGAACATTGAAGTTTGGCTAGAAGCATCCACTAAAAATTATTTAGTCTTTTTTCAGTCATGTCCAACTCCTATTTGGGGATTTCTTGGTAAAGTCACTGCGGTGGTTTGGCACTTCCTTCTCCAGTTCATTTCACAGATGAGAAACTGAGGCAAAGAGAGTTAAACATGGTCACCTAGCCAGTAAGTGTCTGATATCGGATTTGAATTGGAGAAGATGAATCTTCCTGACTCCAGAGCCAGCATTCTATCCACTGTGCCACCTAGACACTGACAACAACTGCCTTAAATCACAATTCAGAGAAGTCTATGGGCTGTGTCCTAACATATTAAAAGCACAATTCGCACCTCATTTTACAAGCTAAAGTAATCAAGAGAGTCAACGGCTCAGCCCTTTCCATGAACTAGCTATATGACTGAATAATCAATCCCTTAAATTTCTCTGTCTGTTTTACCACCTGTAAAATGAAGGACTCGGTTCCTAAGATATTTCCAGATCTTAAACTCCAAGATTCTAAGTTACTTTATCAAAGGTCAGCCAAATAATTAATGACAAGACTGAAATGTAAAGGTCAGATTCTCTTAATTATGTTCTAGTTTAAGGGTCAGCAAGCAATACACAGTTCCTCCCTTTGCTCGTGCCTGTCAAGTGTAGGAGGGGAGAAAATGCTGGACGCAGAAGATCTAGACTCAATGGGGTCCTTTTCTCCTTTTCTGCCATCACTGGCTATTCCTATGTTAGAAGAGAGGGGGCTAAACACAGTCAGGGCCTGCCTCTTACTTTTTATCTTCCCCTAGATTTGTCTTAGTGAGAACTGACGTGTTGAGAACCCAGAGTACATTTACTGCAGCCAAAGGTTTGTATTCTAACCAAGGGACAAGAGTGAATGTGGATGAGAAGAGATTACGCCGGTAAACACGGATCCCTCCGTCTAATAACAATGCTATCAAAGCCAAAGATTTGGAGGCAAACTCTTGGGGTGTTTCTTTATCCTATTAAATTCTAGGCTGTGTCAGTCTGAAGTTAATGATTCTCCCTCCACTTTGATTCAATCTAATTCAACAAATATTTAAGTGGAAGACCCTATATGAGGCACTGGGGATACAAAAAGATGACATGCCCCAAGCCCTGCTTCTGAGCTTTTAATGGGAGGAGGTAGGGGAAACTATGAAAAGACAGCAGCAATAGGGGACCAGGGCAAAGGGCTGTGGAAAATATGCCTTTCTTTCTCTGTCCTTCCAGACAGAATAGAATACAGGACCTTCATCTTTTTTCTGAAGGACCCCTCAGATCCTGGCCCGCTTCTAATTCCAGCCAAACCATCAGGCCTCCCAATTATTAATAACGTAGGCAAACAGAAGACAAAAGTAGTAAGGGATGCTGGTCGACCCTGTCCTTTTTTGAGACTGAACAACACAACCAGGAGAAGTTGGAAGTTTCCTCGTGAGGCAGGCTGACAGAACGTCCCCACTGCTGAGAAAGCCCAGAAAAGAATTTCATTCCCTTCTGGCATCCCATCTTGCCAGCATTGCTCTTAGCTAGAAATTCAACAATATCTATTTTTAAAGCCTTTTCCTGGAGGTTGGTAAAGCCTCCTTCTAATTCCATTTTCCTTTCTGCCTATCAAATGAAGACAAACAAGGGATGGCCAGTAAGATGGGGGCACAACCCTGGCAGAAGGGCAGACAGCTATTGGCCCATCATCACCTTTTCAGTTTGGTAAAGTCCAAACCAAGAGCCTTCGTGACAAAGCAGCTGTGACATCAGGGGCTCGTTTTGGAGGCAGTCTGTCCCATCTCTTTCATGCCAGGGGGAACCCCACCTTCCCAAGCTGTCGCAGAGAAGCAGCATGAGCTATTCACAGCTGCAATCTTGTGAAGAGGGGCTTTCTTCTCTCCCATCAGAGCAGGAGGGGAAGAGAAGGAGAGTGGCTAGGGAAGGACAGGGTGGTATAATATGGCCCTTAATCAAAAGATTTTTCAAAGTACAGGAGAGGAAGGAAGCAAATGGGTGGAGAAGATTCTGAATGTTTGCTAGTGTGTTTGAGGTTTATATGAATCAATGAGAGGTCATTTAAGGATACCCAGTCCAAGCCTTATTCACAGTTGTCCTCAGGATGAGGATGAACATATTAGAATTCAGGGTAAAGCACCCCTTTCCTGCTCACGCTTGCCACATTATCTCTTCCTCCCTCCCTTCTTTCTTTCCTCCTTTCATCTCTTCCTTCCTCTCTTTCCTTCTTTTCTTCATTTCTTTCTTCCTTCCAGCCTCCTCAGCATTCACACACACACACACACACACACACACACACACACACACACATATGCCCCATCCCACTCATATAACCACACACACATGCATACACATATAAGCACATCCAGTTCTTATGAACAATTATGTAAACTGTCTTAAAAGGAGACTCAGAAAAATCTCCTTTTAAAAGATAAAAATAGTTTGGCCTCACTAGGAAAGGAATTAGGCTTTTACTTTTTTTTCCTATATTTTAAGGAATGTGAAAACTTTTTTTTTAATGCTGCAGTGTTTCAGCTTTGTGGATACACTGTAAGATTTTTGAGAGTGTATCTAAGCTGATATTCTCAAAGTAAAGCAAGAAAGATTAGAGTACTTCTATCAAGTTTCAAGATAGAAAATAAATCTAGATGTCATTGGCATGTCTATATATTACCGAGAAAACTCAGCAAATAAAAAGATAAAAAGTGTAACGTCATTCAAAATAATTATAGAATACAGGCAAACACAGGAATCATGTGAATATAACTATGAATAATCTTCATAGAAACAAAAACAAACCTAAATAAGTCCCCAAATATTAATTATTCATAGGTAGGTAAGTCAATATCATAAACATGAAAATGGTGCCTAAATTAATTTATTTATTCAATGCCATACCAATCAAACTACCAAAGGATTCTTTTATAGAGCTAGAAATATAGATAGGTGGCTCAATGCGTTGAGAGGTCCTTGATTCAAATCTTCCCCATGACATTTCCTATCTGTGTCACCTTGGGCAAGTCATTTAACCGCCATTATCCAGCTCTAGCCCTCACCGCTTTTCTATATTGGAGCCAATATACAGTATAGATTTTAAGACATAAAAGGCTTAAAAATAATAAAACATTAATAATACTAGTCACACAAGTAGTGACAGAGGCAGTTAGAGACAGCACTCTAGCGTGCTATTTTTCACTATTTTAGTGATCTGTGAAACAAATAGAAATTTCTATTTGTTACCAAATAATGATTGTGGCTTGTCACCCAAGTTTTCAGGAAATCTTACTTGTAGGTAGAAGTATCCAAAATGAAAGTAAAACAGAAAATTTTTATTTTTCTTACACATTCAAGAGAAGACTAATTTTTGGTGTTTGGTGTTTGAGAAGTCACTTACCACTGTTTGCCTCAGTTTCCTCATCTGTAAAATGAACTAGCAAAAGAAATGATAATCCACTCTGGTATCTTTGCTAAGAAAACCCCAAATGTGGTCATGAAGAGTCAGACATGAATGACATAACTGAACGATAAAACAAAGGAACAACTGAGACCCCTCTTCACTTAAGCCATAATTGAACTATTGATTGCTATGTTCCATTAGGTCTTAAATGGGTCCATAATGGCTTGTATAAGACAGCTTTGGAGGATGCCCCCTACAAGTGCCTCAAATTCCTTTGGCAACTCATTCATATATTAAATATCTCTCCCTGTCAAAAATATTTATCATGTATAATTCCAAACCCATAATCTGACATGACAATCCATTTTCTCATTCTTTCTGTTCAACAGACAAATAGCTAACAAACAAACAGCAAACAAATTGTTTTAAAGGTAACTGCTTTCACATACATTGTCTAGTGGGTTCACTATGGGATGTACTCAATACAGCTTTATAGATATGACTAGAGATATGAAAAGATCAGGACTAGATCTCTAGACTTCATTAAAAACAAAAACAACAATGATAATAATAGCTAACGTTTATAGAGCACTTACTATGTGCCAAATACTCTACTAAGTATTTTATAATCATTATCTCATTTGGTCCTCACGACGCTTGGAGGTAGATGCTATTATTATCCCACTTTACAGATGAGGAAACTGAGGACCCAGCAGTTAAGTGATTTTCCCAAGGCCACACAGCTGTTCAGTATCTGAGGCCAAATTTGAACTCAGGTCTTCCTGGCTCTAGGTCTGTCACTCTCTTCATGGCACCACCTAGATACCCAGATGAGGAAATTCCATTTATCAATACAGGTTAGTACCTGCTCTGAAACTTAATGACCTAAAGTTAAGGTTAAGGTCACACAAACAGTGTGTCTCAGATGCAGAACTTCGACTTGAAACTCTTAGTTTCAAGACCAGTTCTCTCTTTATAATGCCACACTGAGACTTGAGAAGCCCTTCATTATATCTCTTCTTAGTTTTTTCTTCCCTCCTCCCAGATCTCCAGATCTTTAGTAATCTCTCTCTCTCTCTCTCTCTCTCTCTCTCTCTCTCTCTCTCTCTCTCTCTCTCTCTCTCCCTCTCTCTCCCTTTCTCTCTCTCTCT